>NW_023339663.1:12003744-12004083 GCF_004916995.1 Morone saxatilis | reverse complement strand
GATCGGCACATTCACGTTTCTATCAGTTTGTTGGAGCGGTCAGACTATTATTCTTTTTTTTATTTAATAATTTGCTGCTGTCCTCTGCTGTCCTTTGGTTTTGGACGGCTGGTCATACAAAACGCCACTTTACAGTAAACAGAAGTGTTTTTTTTACTATTTTCTAATGCTGTAAAGATTTAAGGATTCATCTGGAAACAGATTAACCTCGATTTTTCTAGTCAACGTCTCACAGGTTGGCTACACTGAACACAGTAACCAATGAAACCAACCAAGATCCACTCTGCGACTGTAGAAACAGGACGTCTTGTATTTATGTTACTTGACGTGGGGGGGGGG
>NW_023339663.1:12003071-12003628 GCF_004916995.1 Morone saxatilis | reverse complement strand
ACATCGCTGTGCTGGGTCCAAAAACTGGAGGAACAATCCCACATAATCCCGAAACGAAAGCTGATCTTGTTTCGTCCCTCACATAATTAAGATGGGAGTCACAGTTGGGGGTACGCCTGGTCGCGGGGGAGGGATGACCGGTTCATCGTAGTTTATAAAACCGCAGCGCACACATTTCACAGATAACCACAGAACACTAGAGGAACATCAGGCTTCAGGATCAGAGAAAGTTTTTAACAACTCCACAATTCAACGTCCATATTCTCCCTCTCTCTCTCTACTGCGAGTCTGCATCACATAACTTTTTTTAAATCAATTACTGGTTTCGATAATGATCCTGCAGCCTCGCTACTCCCCGCGTCCATCACACAACCCTGTGCCGTCGGTGGAGAAAGTAAAAGCACCTCCGCTCTTTGAATGCTCCACATATGTTACATGTTCAATGTAGCCAAAGCGTTACAGTGACGAATGAAGAAAACACAAAGCGGGTTTACATTCAGGCAACGATATTCAAAACCAAATGTATTTATTTGTTTAGACTTAGACTTCTCTTTATT
>NW_023339663.1:12001681-12003043 GCF_004916995.1 Morone saxatilis | reverse complement strand
GAAACTGAATTTCCAGCAGCTTACAAACCAGTGTAGAAAAATAAAGAGGTATAAAAAAAAATACAGTACAAGATAAAACAGTATAAACAATAAACTCTTTGCTATGATTGTGACCTCCTTTGTTGCTGGTGTTGAGCTCTGTTGATGCTCTGCAATGAAACAAAGTGCTACGGCTCTAAAAATAATCTTTATATTATATTATGTGTTATAGTGGTCAAATGTGTTAATATTGAATCTGTGCTAATAAGTAAACTCAGCTTCAGATAACAATTTTCAATTACATAGTTATTATCTTTGATCAAGACTGAAATCCTCTAATTATTTCTGTTTTCTGCATTAATGTTGACAGTAACAGAGAAAAGACACTGAAGGAAGTTATTCTCACTGCAATTACACTGAAAAGTAAAAGTTACATTTCCATAACTATTTTAATGGTACGAGCAATGATTTTGCATAGTCATAGTGGGATTTACATATCTTGGAATGCAAATTACAAGTTCACTTCCTTTATGTTTTTCTTTAACTTTATTTTTTCAGTAAGTGAAATCTGATTTCCACCGGTGAAGACCTTTTCCAAAGCCCCCTCCATTTGAAACTACGTTTTCTATCACTTTGGAGAGACTGAATGTCTCTTTTATTTTGTAATCAGGCACTAATTCACAACTTTGCTCATTTGTACGACCCACAAGACAAAACTGTCACCCTGTTATCACTCCATCAGGCCAAAGGAGCATATTTATAATTAATATAATATAAGATACTGTATGTAACCTACAAATAAACTAATGTGAATGAAAACACAAGAACAATGTAATGACAAGCACAACTCTGCACAGCGCTGTCAAACATTGTGAGTGTGTCTCCATAGAAACCTGATATAATGCACACCAGTAAACACAACACACGTTGAAGCTGCTGTTTATGTATTACACATTAATAACAGAAACAAAGTGGAGGTCCAGCACTGGATTTCACAGATGAGTGGTGGGACTCCTATACTTACTGTAAGTTATTCATAGTCCACCTGGATTAATGTCAACTACCAAAGATTACTACATAATAGTGGCCACAAGGCCTTGATGTGCTCTCCTTGTGACAAACACTGTGTATAAAAATACTTCTCATGTTTCAAATTAACTTCCAAGCATCTGGCAATCATTGTGAAAACCTTTTAATCCTTTTAAGTTACCTCGAACCCCCTCCCACTCGTCTGCCTTTGGAAAAAAAAACTTCCATTTCCAAAGATTTTGTCTGATAATATTCAAAACGTGAAACGTACACAACGAATTTAAACCTAAACCCTTTCATTTCTACCCACCTAAGCTTGAGATAACACAACAGGGTCTGGACTCAGAGAGAGGG
>NW_023339663.1:11999886-12001581 GCF_004916995.1 Morone saxatilis | reverse complement strand
TGTGTGTGTCTGTGTGTGTCTTTAAACTTACACATCTTCCTCCCTGTTGTCGGTATTAACTAGCTAATTATTATTTTCAGTGTCTCTATTCAATTATACAGATTTTAAAGACACGATAACTACAAACTGGCACAAGTTCAGTTCAAATACTGCCATGAAGTCTCGTATATGAGATTTCAGCAGACCGCTGTGGGTGCGTGAATTCGCCCTGAGAGAAGGAGCCCTTGCAGCTGCGATATGTCTCACTAATCCATCATGATCCCTAACCCCGGTGCTGCACGTACAAAAGACGGAGGGAGTGGGAGAGGACAACTTAAGTTCAAGAGACCAGGAGAACAAATGAGAGGAGGACAGAGAGAGGGACACACGACCCTCCACATACTTTGAGGGAGTTTGGAGTGAATATATTAGGCGGTGTGGTGTTTAAAACCTGTCGCCGACTGAGCATTTAGATAACACGATCCTGAAAACTACATATTGTTTTCCATTCTGGCACACAATGGGCCGGCAGAGTGGCAGTAACAGCTATCGTATCGTTTTGTGAAAACACTGTTTCATGCTGCGATTGAGAAGCCGGACTGCCCACAATAAACCGGGAGCAGTGGGCCTAGTTTGACTTGTCTTCACGGCCTGGTATATAAATCCACTTCCTCTGTTTACCGAACATCCGATCTTAATAACGGTGATTTCAAAATGGCACAGTTGGTTCTGGTGTAGCGAACAAACCTCTGCACTTCTTCTTACCCCGAATAACGCGATGTGAACAGCGGCTCTGTAAACGTGTGGTCATACTGTCTTCAAAGGGCGCAGCAATTACAAAAAAAGCCACAACAAAATGTCTGTTTTCAATGCTGTTGCAAAGGTGGCTGCTTTAGTTTATGATTAACCCAAAAGGTTGTGAAACAATCGGTGGAGTTTCTCCATGGGGCAATCATCAACTGTATCTGCTCCGCTCCATAAAAGATCTACCCGACCTGGTGCCCCACGTTTTTATTTAAATAAATCCATGCCCTTGCTTGAAGCAGGAGTTCGGCTCTCGGTTAGACGTGTGGTGACAATGTGATAACAGCTCGAGCTTGACTCCCAGTTATTCTGTACGACACATTCAGCACTGGGAACGAGGCGCCGTTGGCTCGGTCCACGCAGCTTTACTCGCCCAGATCTGACCCCCGTTTGTAGCCTCCGTACGTTACTTTGTGATGCGGTCACATTTCCGACACAAACCTCAGTGGGAGAAAGTTGTGTTTTGTGTCTTCTGAAGGTGTTTTTGTGATCGCAGAAACGTCTTCTGTTCGCCCGTTCAAATAAAATGTTTCTCAGGGAACAAACCGGTGTATATTTCCACAGACTGCACCAGACACAGCTCAGACAGAAGACTTAATGTACATTTTAGTGACGAGGACATGCAGAGCGGAGAGGTTCAATCTGTGTAGACAAATATCGTAACATTTACGTCGTTTTCTAACATCTTTAAGATCACAAAAATACCTTTGAAGGACGCAAAACCTGCTGCTGGACACAGAAATAATGTCACTTTAGCATTTAGTCCCAACACTGACTGATCCCACTCTCAAATGTGACGTGTTTTATAACTTTTTAAAGTTTTTATACAAAGGTAAACTGAGTATCTTTCCTGTTGGTTGGAGAAAGCAAGCAATCACCTTAACTCTGGAAACTTGTGATGGGCATTTTTCA
>NW_023339663.1:11999727-11999856 GCF_004916995.1 Morone saxatilis | reverse complement strand
ATGTAAAAGTAAATAAAAGTAGTGAAACAGGTCCAAAACTCCACAATATTCAATCTACTATCATAAATGACAAAGAGAGGAATCAAATGTGCACATGTGAGATGCTGAAACCAGACTTTGTTGAGCATT
>NW_023339663.1:11967829-11999668 GCF_004916995.1 Morone saxatilis | reverse complement strand
TCGATTAGTTGCCAGTAAGTTTTCTGTACTTAGACTCTAAAAATCGCTTTAATACTCCCAAAAACTATTAACTAATAATGCATGTGATCAGTAGTTGCAGCCCCCTACATTACAACACAAGCAGAGGCTGATTTAACACTGTTTCAGGGAAGGATTGAACTTTTTTTTGGCTGCAATGGAGAGTTGGAGACAAGTTGTCAATCTTAAACTGTGTGTAGTTAAGTTACACTGAACTTCTTCATTAGGAGGTTTCTTTTCTCGCCATTTGAGGAAAAGTTCACCCTGTGGTGATGTCCAAACATCCCATACTCGGGCCTTTCACGGTAGGGGCATTTATAAGTGCACAGACATGCTTTCTTTTCTTTTCTTTTTGAGGTTGTAATCACAGTTAGGACTTACAGGTAGTAGGTGAAAGCTCTGAGTCCAGCTGGGACGGTGGTCAGTCCTCTCCCGGAGCAGTCTGCACCCCCATCTTCATCGCAGCTGCATGAGGGCGAACAACCGGCCGTCGACTGCCCTTGACCGGCGGCACCGGGACGAAGCAAACACCACAAACACATCCAAAACAAATCCACACGCATTTTGTCCTCCTCGTCGGTTTTCAGGTGAAAGCGATTAAAAAAATAGCACCGGGGGGGGTGATGAGAGGAGAGGAGAGGAGAGGGAGAGGAGGTGGTGGTGGTGGTGGAGGTGAGGGGTGTATGGGGGAGAGAGGAGAGGAAAGGGGGGGCTTTTTTTTTTGTGGTTAAATCTTGCTCCGACGTCGACTTCTCATGCGGTTGGTCGGCGAGGGCATGAAAGAGGATGAAGCCTACCCGACGCTTTTTTAAAACAAGATAGAACGTCCGACGCACCTCATACATTCCCGAACCCGACCCGAACCCCCCCCCCCAACCACCACCACCACCTCCAACTTGAAAAAAAAAGAACATCACGCTAACGGTTTAGCTCTTGTTAAAAACCAAACACTGGCTTCGAAGACGAGACGTTTACCTTGCCGTGAAACATTTCTCAACCCCCCCCACCCCCCAACCTCTGGGGGTCGTATTAGTCCATGAAAATAAAGTAGCAGGGGCTGGCGACAGGAGCGGTAGCCTACCTTGCGTTTTTTTGCGTTTTCGTTGTCCCATTAAATGACCACAAACAAAAAAAAAAAAAACGAAAACGAGCGGTGCCCTTGTTAATGCGTGGCCAAAAAACGGCTGGTCTGAGAACGGTGGAATCTCCTCGGTTACCAGGACAATTCGCCTGCCGTTGTTGGTTGTGTTTCCTAACAGGAGAGCACCGTCAGTTTTTCAGCCATTCCTCGCGTTCCCCTCCTCTGCTCCTGACATCAACAGCATGCTTGTAGCTCGGCAGGCACCCTACCGGACAACCTGCAGCACTGGGCCCGGCCTGTGCAACGCTGGAAAAAAAAAAAACCCTGCTGCACCACAACGTCAGTGTGTGCTGCCAACCGCTGCACGCTCCAACCAGCGAACCACGAGTTACACTCACATTACAAAGTCAGGTAAAACTGTGCACACGGGTATCCAGGGCAACCCAAAGTTTCTGCAGTCAAACTTGCTCTCTTTTACATTTTATTTTATATAAGTAAAAGGAGCAATAGCATAGTGTAGGAATACCAGTTAAATGTACTAGCTATATACTGAATTTAACTAAAGATTTTAGGTATTTCAGGTCCATTTTATGCTTCTTTATACTTATACTCCAGACAATATTATACTTTTTACTCCCCTACATTTCTGTTGTTAGTCCCTAGTTACTTGCCGATTCAGAATAATTCAAAATATGAATAAATGAATAAATTATTATCTATTGCTATGGAATAATAGTGGTAGTAGCTGAAATTTGCTCCACCTTTACCAGCTGCAAGTGATGCTTAAACATTAATGCACCACTAATTATAATCCAGTGATATAACATGATTCTGAGATGGTCCATTCTTCCTAATGAGCCTTTTTACTTTTGTTACTTTAAGTGTATTTTATAGCTAATACTTTAGTACTTTTAAAGATTTTAAATGCAAGAGTGTGACAGACTGGTGTTGCTAATTTGAGTACTTCTTTTATCACTGCTCTATTACAAGGTAAAGCCATGCATTCAACACTTTTATTAAGTGAAAGAATAAGTAGCCTATGATATTGGATTATAATTATTGATGCAGTCATGTAATCATCACTTTACTTTAACTTATCCATGTGGCTCAATAAAGTTGTATCATCTAATAGTAAATCATAATGTATTTGTTCATTATATTTTATATTGTTAATCTCAATCTGCACAAGTATACTTGAGTAAATATACTTAAATAAAACTGTGCATTAACTACTGTGCATTTCGTCTCCTGTGGTTAACGAATAGTAACATGGCCGGTTTTCAGTGTTAGTTGAGGCAATTTGGATAAAAACAACTTTATTTAGGAATATGCAAGTTTGTGCACAATATTAACTAAAATAAAGTATTAAAACTAGACTTTTAGACAGCACCTTAAACACAGTACCTTAATTATGTAATCATGTATGTACGCAACCTTATTCATATTTCACTTTAATTGTGCTAATTCCTAAACAAATGACCAATTAAATAAATTACCATGACACAGCATGAACCTTAGGCTTTTTGGACACCTGGTGTTCTGGGGTCTTGGGGAATCTGACTGCTTTATATGCTGCTATATAAGTAAATTTTAATAATATACATCAGAGTGAGATATTCAGATTCTTTAGGTAAAATCAGAATGTAAAAAGTAGGCAGTGACAACTTAAAGGACCACTGTGGCACCCAGTTGTGTAGTTACAGATTGCTTAGCCTGGTTTAAGTCAGTGTTTTGCCTGGTTTTAAGAATATTAGCAGCAAAATGTACCTTAGTTAAAAAATTAATAGAGACTGTTAGATTGTTGAATTGTTAAAAGCGTGTAATAAGCAGCATTTAAGTATTAGCATTTAGAGCATGCATTAAAAACTCTATACAGTTAGGCAAAACTGAACTTAACTATGAAAGTTAAATTGCTGATAACATAAGCACAATAAAAAGTATTAAGCTGGTTCATACTGCTATGTCTGACTCATTTATGGTTGATTAAACCACAGCCAAGTATCAGTTTCTGTTATGTTATCGTATGTTTATTATGTACAACCTTTATCTGGGAAGTAATACGTAATACAATACAATGAATGTAGTGGAATAAACAACAGTATTTTACTATCCCCTATTTGTTTTGTGCAATGGAGCAAGTACAAAAACAAGTAAAACAAGTAAAGTGCAACTGCATTTACTTATAGTAATGTACACCCTTAATGCTACGTTTGAATACCAGTAGTTTTCCTCACTAATCTGATGTTGTGGATAATTGACTGGGTGGATATTGACAAAGGAGATTCACACGGACAATCCAGGTATCTGTACATGCTGTGTCAGTGGGAGATGTCAAGAAATAACTAAATACTTATTTAAATAAATAGATGTAATAACACATTACTAGTGCCTAATATCCACAAGTTTAAGAAGTCCACATGCTTTTTCAACCTCAGATGTGGCAATAAAAAGGAAAGTAGTTGGAAGAATGCAGGGACAAACAGTGCACTTCCTGCCTCAAGGAGATTGTTGTTTTTAGGGTTACCTATTACCTCCTTGTCTGTTTAACCCAAAATACACAGGAAAGCACATTAATGAAGAGCTGAATGAATCAACAGCTACCACGAAAGACCTTTGAGCAAGAAGACATGAACCACCAGCAGCTCCTGCTAAACTCTTCAGCTGACTGTTTAAAGTCTAAACTGCTGCTAGTTGTGTTTTGTGTTGTGTGCAAGCAACTCACCATAGCATGTTGTAAAGGACTGAATGTGGAGAACCAGATTGTGTTAGAATCCATTCAATAATCCAATCCAATTCTATTGCATTTTAATGTATGTATATCCGGGTATACAGCATTTATATAGACACAAATCTGTGGGGAAACACCTACATCTGCACTTTCTGACATACAAAATGACTTAGTGAAAAACAGGAATATTAAATTAGCATGAGATGACAAAACGTTTAAGTGAATGTGAGGGTCTTTTGCATCTGTGACGCCCTTGCAAATGATTTGCCCTGACAGCTGAAAGCTTCATATGTAGAATTTCAGCCATCCAGTGAATTGTTGGCGGGCCATAAGGTCTGACATGATGTCTGACAATCAGCTTCATGTCTATGGAAGCTTGATAACTATAGCATAGACCAACAGATACCTTTAAGAATCACATCATATCTGAGTATTTTCCATTGCAGCTACATGTTGGTGGATCAAATTCAACATTTATACAACATTTGTATTGTGCATATCTTCATGAAAAGATACTTAAGCATGGCTAAGGCATGGTCTTGAATTTGATATAGTATAGCAGTGCCTCTCCACTGTTCCTTTTCATAAACACAGTACTTACAAATTCACTCTTACAGCACCTGACAGTCAGAGCATCTCCGCCCTTCACATTATGGGATAACCAATGGTGCGTGGGGAAAAGGGCAGTCAACCAGACAAGGCACAAGGTGTACAGGGTGTGGTGACTATGTTTGGTATTCATGTAGCCAGAGGCATAGGACGCACCTGCAGCATATATTGAAACTGGGGTTGGATTACGAGCAGTACATTATCAGTGGGGTGGTTTACAGCATGGCATCAATCATGGTCAGTCAAATCAGGCCTGTTCATTCACTTTAAAGGAGCAGTTTGCACAATGGCTTCACTTCTCTAATGTGGAAAAAAGTTGCTCAGAGTGGTCTCTCCCAAGAATGAACTAATCTATTATCCAGAAGGTTAAGAGTTCGATTCATATCTCTGAAAATATTACAAGATAATTTAATAAAATCACCACATACCGACATGTAGAGAAATAATGCTGTTAAAATAATATTTCTTACAGCAAAACGCACCCTGATTTCATTGTAACCCTTCAGAGAAGTCCTGGTACTAGGTTTGCCCACTGTTGCGCTGTGCTCCAGGTGACTTGTATGTTTTGCAGACTAACTCGCTCTGCTGACAAGAAGTAAATTGTTTGGAATGAGAAATGTAATCTGATGAAACAAAAAGTTGAGCTTTTATATTCAACAACGTGAGAAAAATAACATCCATCTTGACACTATGTCAAGCATAAACGCAGCTTTACAGCTTAGCGTGGGCACTCCTCAGTTACATTGTCTTGAGCACATTGACCGTGAGCCATGCACTAGGTTTTGACCTAATCATGTTCACTGTTAATTAAAGTCCACTGCCTCCTCCTTAAGCTAAGCAAGACTGAAGTCAACCTGGACATCTTTACTGGACCCACAGAGATAAAGTTAATTTCATCAGTCTCATTTTATGGTGATTAAACATTTTTTCCAGTGTAATTTAATAAAATCACCACATACCGACATGTAGAGAAATAATGCTGTTATAATAATATTTCTTACAGCAAAATGCACCCTTGAAGATATTTGAAAGGTCCAGTGTGTAGGATTCAGTGGCATCTAGTGGTGTAATTGCAGATTGCAGATTGTTGCTTCACCCTCCTCTTCCATGTGCGGAGGAGACGTGGCCGTAAAACATGCAAAAAACTCAAACGACCCTAAAGCAAGTGTTTGGTTTGTGCGTTCTGGGCTTCAACATGGCAGTTTCCTCCATGAAAGGTGACCCACAGTGTCTGTAGATATAAACGGCTCATTCTAAGGTAACAAAAATATAATTATTCCATATTATATTTCTGCATAAAGAGCCTCCTAAAAGTTACACACTGGACCTTCAAACAAGTGGTGAAAATGGCAAATAATAACTGTAAGTAACCGTAACTACTTTTGGCCTTATTAAAGGAAGTCAGGTTTCTACTCTAAAACCTGTCCTTGTTTTGTAAATGACCAAACCATCTGTTTGTTAGAGCAATGGTAAAAGCGGCAGGCTATTTTTCATTCGCATTGAAAAAAGTATAAAAATATATCTAAGCTTTGTACTGGAGTAAATTGTGTCAAGTTGTAAATTAATAAAATCAACCTACACATAGGTTATCAATGATCTATTATATTTAGAGTAGTAGAGTCTTTCCACTGAGCCAACATGCACAACAGAAGCAACCTGACTCAGTTTGACCTGAATGAAATGAAACCTTAATTAGAATCATTGGTGACACCCGTGTTTACCCTACTATTTCATGTCAAAATAGCTGCTATGAAAAAGGTCCAAACATCCAAAAGGATCAGCAGGAAATTCTTGCGTCATTATTGCATTATTACAAAGACTGAAATCATGTCTGTATCTATCTATTGGAATGAATGAAAACTCACACTGAGGGGCAGTGTTTCATTAAATAATCTTAATGAATGCCAGTACTAACCCCCTATATTTATTTATTTATTTAGGTTTTGTGGAAGAGAGGAAGTTTAGTGGTGAAAGTAAAATACAGAGATTGCCTTCCCAACTTATTATGGTCAAGTATTATAATTTTACTAAATTCTTCCACTGTTTTCAAGTATTTAAACACACTCATATGCCTCCTTTCAACAAAATTATATTAGATATATATGTTAAAGGTATATGTGTCTTTGAAGATGGTATGCCCACAATCAAGGACCACTATTATTTAATATGTACACCCTGTAGAATTTCATTAGATTGTGTTGTGATATTTCAGCACACAGATATTAAGCCAGAAGTGTACATTCATTTATAATAGTTTCTTTCTTAACACAGTTGTGGGTGTAGCTGAATTCTTATGAAGAGAAACACTACCCCACAGTGGTTAGATTTTCTCAGTGCTCCAAACTATTTTCCGCAAACTCAATGGTCATGGATTTTGTCCCCCAGGAGCACTACACTGTACACTCTGTCTTCATAAAGAAACAGAGGAGGGAAAGGATAGAATTATTTGAAAAGCACACACCCAAAATGAATTCAAAAGATTAAACATTACAAAACACCACAAAACAACATTAAGTACAGTAAAATAGTTAAAAATAAATAAATAAATAAAGTAATCCTAGTGGTGGAAAGTAACTAAGTACTTTTACTTAAGTACAATTTTGAGGTACTTGTCAATTTTATCATACTTTATGCTTTTACTTCTCTACATTTCAAAGGTAAATAGTGTGCTTTTTACTCCATTCCACGTATTTGACATATTAAGAAATTAGTTTGCAGAAATTGTTATTGATTAAACCATCCAGCAGTTTATTAGCTCCACCTTTATTAGCTTTAACCAAGTGGCAAGATGTTGACATTAAAGCTGCTAATTAATATTTTTATATTAATAATAAGTCAGATGACCACAGAGAGTGATCGCCTAATGTGGCTCTAGCGTTTTAGCTTCTTACAGCTGATTGTTTAGCTGTCCGGCCCCCAACTTTACTGTTTTAGTTCCCTCACCCACCACTCTCATAAACATTGTTTGTAACCACAACAATAAAGCCCTAGATCCCACTGTACACTACCTGCTCAGAACCAAACAACAAGCAGACAAAGTTATCAATTACCTGAACACAGCTAAAATGTCAAAGAGTTAGCTAAAAAGGGAGTGTATATTGGATTCAAATTCAAAAGTCCAAATGAATAATAATAATTGCTCCATGTCTGCTGGATATGTAGCAACTGTTTACTAATCTATTCACCACCCTCCAAATGGCCAAATAATAAAAAATATTGCAGATTTGAGGCATGTTCCAGGTTTCACAAACACATGCAATGCAGTTAATGTGGTGCGTAGGCTATCTGTTCAATGAGTTTCAAGGACGAGTGACTAAATTCACTATAGACTCTAAATCCGATTCTAGATACAGGTAATACACCTTTGTACTTTAGATGATCTTTGTACCTTTTGCCCCACTTCAAATCTGATAGCATGGCTGTCTCTACATTTTCCAATGATAATAGTAATGGCCACAGTTACAAAAAATGGAATACACATCATGCAGCATACATACATCATTTCTGATAATTGCTTTCATATGACTAACACAGAGTCCAGTGTCACAGAATTATTTCATACAGCTCTGATTTCCTGTTAATGCAGAACATAACCTTGGCTTTCACAAAGGCCTATCTTCCTCTACCAAGGCTGAGTTGGACTTCTTTGTCATGTCATCACACAAGATACGTAGCTTCCGCTATATACTGTGAAAAATGTCAGTGATTGTACTTTTTGTCTCTCTCTCTCTGGTAGGCTGTTCGTTTTCAGCTCTGATGCTCAATAAGAAAAAGCCATGCCCTAAGGGAAAATTTGATGCTAAGGCTAGAACCGTTATTAGCAAGTAAGAGATAGAGTGACCGTAACACCAGATGACGCTATCTGTCTGTCCTCAGAGGAGTGTCAGTGGTCACAATGATCACCTTCTTCTAGCTTTGGATGTCTGATGTTCGTCATTCCCAGACTATAATAAAGCTTCTTTTGTCTGATGACCATAGCTGACACAAATAAGGAGCATCTCAGGCAAAAGGATCATAGAAACAAAGCGGGCTGTGAAGTGAACTAATGAAAATAAAGTCTTCATCGGCATTTCAAGGTAATGAAGCACTTGTCATTTTGTTCAGACAGTATTATATAAATAACCTTGGGACATTGCTGTGTTTTTGAGCCTGTGAAAGGGGGCTTTGAAAGCATACACAGTTGCAGCCATTCAAGTCTCAATGTGCTGTTGTTGCTCATGAGTGTCATTTACACCAATTTCATATCGCCCAACTAAGAGTTACTATTTACTATAAACCTGTGGTGACAGAACTAAATAGCAACTGGATCGTGTTGTACAGACTTAGATAAATGAGGCTTGTGGGGATATGGTGACCTAGAAATGTTAACTAGTAAGGCCTACAGCTAACATTCTCATATTAAAGGTTACTCATGGATATAATTCCTCGGCAGCAATAGAGGACAAATTGCTCTAAAGAAGCGTCTAAGTCTTAAGGCCTAAAGCTACCACTCTCATTAAAAGTTACTCATGGATATAATGCCTTACCACCGAAAGAGGGCAAATTGTTCCAGGTTTTTAATCAAATAATGGTTGTTATAAGTTAATGAAGGCACTCTCATATATCTCATATATTTGCATGTGTTTCAGTTGTCATTTTTGTTGAAAGGCTCTTGGCAAAGGAACACTGTGGCACAAATGTTCTGTAAGTTAAGACGTTTTATCCCCAAATTACCCTTTTAAATCCGTCAGAATGCATGTCCAGTAATTGCATTCTTGCATGATCAGCCTATGTGGTCCTGTCATTCATCCTTTCGGCCTGTATAAATGCTCATTGTGATACTGTCCCCTCAAGCTATATTCTAGTATACGACCATGCTAGCATCAGTACAGTGCTCACTGTTGTCTCTCATCAGTTGGTGACATATGACTGACATAGAGTATCCTCTCAGATGAACAAGATGTGCCTTCATCAGACTGACTTCTGTCAATGTTCAGAACTGACAATACCATCCATGATGGAGCTCACTGTCCGTATCGTGACCCTGAATGTATTCTAATCTTCCTAATGGGAGCGAGGTGAAAATGTATTAATAAGGGAATAATTTGTCTGATAATAATTAGTCTTATGCCAGTTTATTAATAGTAGGGCAGCAGCTAAATATTGCTTCCATTCTCGATTAATCAAATCGATTAATTGTTTAGTCTGTTAAATATCAGACAATAAAAATGCTGTTAACAGTCTAAACTTATTATAAAATATTTTTATATACTAGAGGACTAAGAAAACCAGCAAAGCAAAAGTCCATATGAGCTGTCTCAACAAGGCACCATTCTTTAAAAAGGGAATTAAACAATTAATTGATTGTCAACGTACTTACCGATTCATTTTCTGTCAGTCAACTAATCGACTGATGGACTATTTGTTTCTGCTCTTGATTAACGTTAAATAGTATCTTGCTGTTGTTTGAGATGGGTTTTTATTTTTACAGTTGTGCTTTAAAATAAATTAGTTTTGGCACATGCCCAAGCAATGAAACATTTACAAGCTGTTATCAGTAGAAAATATTCATAGTATACAACAAGAAAAGCACCCAGTTGATGATGAATTAAATGTGGACCTTTTTAGCCACAAAGAGCAACCCAGTGTGAAACTCTCCCCAAACACTCCCAAAACATAATAACTGAAAACCACAGCAACAAGAGAAACATAGAAACACATATTAGCCTATGTGTGTCCTGTAGCTCCAGGCTGTCTTTTGAAAGCATGCTGTCAGATTAATTTTCAACCTCTCAATCTGAAAGTCCTGCTGATGGCAAGGTTTGGCTTATCGTGCCTGTTCATTGTGGGACTACATTTGCAATTGATGGAGCACCAGAAAACCATGCTGCTTTCCTTTTGTATGCCCACAAAGTCTACTGGGTGTAGACAATGAAAAGAAACAGTGGTGTAATTTGAACAGTGCAGTGCGTAGGGGGTGGGGAATGAAAATCAGTTAAAAGGTTGCAAGTTTGTTACATGTTTGGGCTGAAATTATTGACAAAGCAAAGGCCATCTTAGTCAGTTGTTTACTATTGATAGATGGAATTAATTGAAGCAAAGGCTGTCTAATAAACTAGTCAAATGTTATACTTTCTGAGGCTGACGTTTTAGAGGATCTCCTGGTTTTCATGAGAAGATGTAAAAACCTCATTGAGAGGCTCCTGACAAAGTGTGAAGCAAATACAAACAAACTCATCCTTTTATTAGATTTGGTGTCCAAAACTTAAAGGTAGCATCTGGAGTTTTCTTGTTGTCAATTGAGCAATTTTCTTTCTTCAGATTGAGTGACTATGAGTGGCCTAAAAAAGTAAAACAATGCAATGTTACTCAAGAAAAAGAGAACAAATGCAATGGAAATGTAACATACAGTAGCAAGACTGAGAGTCTGCAGCCATGCTAGCGTCTCTATGATACTGTACTTATGCAGCTTTGGTGCTTTGAGCTAAATGGCAACGTCAGCATGATATAATGGGAATGTCATTTGTTTTGCATATGTGGTCATAAACCTGACTACTGGACCACCAATTTCACGGAAATCCATTCAATAGTTGTTGAGACATTTTACTGAAAAACCTCATGGTGGCGCTATAAGAGAAGTCAGGGGATCACCAAAGTCATAAGAGTCATCATCTGGGGACCACAAATGTCTGTATAAAATTGGAGATCTCAGCACTAACCAATTGTCAGAGCATTTCCGAATACAAAATAGCTGCTTGAATGGTGTCAAGAACCACTGCAAACAAATGTACACTCCTTACTTCAAGGACATGGCTTACCTGAAACAATGATTTCCCTCCATTCTTCTCTGTAGTGCAACAGACTGGAAATATAGCAAATCACTTTGTAACACAGAGAGAGCTTTTTAAAATATGGTACAGGGCAGTGTTTACAAGCACACAACTTCACCGCCATGTCACCGCCCTAAAGACTTTGGATTGGTTCTGCAATGCAGGTTATTAAACTCTCCAATTGTCTCCACCCAATGTCAGCAATGAAAGCCTCTACTGAATGAAGCGTTCAGAGAGTGGGTTGTGAATCTAGCACCAAAGTGGTGGAACAATTGCCTGACTAACAGACTGACATTGCCATTCATAGAGCAGTACAGCTAGCATGCATGGTTAAACAGGTTTTATGACCTGTAAATGGCACAATTAGTGTTCATCCTGGTGGTAAAATATGTTGCAATGTTGACCTATTGCTATGTTTTAGCACCTTTTAGCAGTAAAATTCCTACATTTGGTACATTCCTACCTCGGTGCATTAAATGCACCTGCATGGTGTCACTCTGCAATGACCCTGACATGCATTGCATAAGACAACTCCTTCTTGTTTCTCAAATCACCCTATTTCCTTTTTCGTCCTTGCAGAGTTAACCCACTCCCTAGTGAGAGAAAACAAACGATTTTCTATTAGTTCTCAAGATTCAAACGGTGAGTGTGACTCACTGTTGGCTTATACAACACAAATCTTCATAGTTCTCTGAGCTCTCCTCTCCTATCCTCTCTCCTTCTTTCACTGCTCTCATTCTATCTTTCCCTCTCCATTTTCTTCACCATCGTGCAAAGTCTCAAGGGTAGACTGAATGTCCTCTTCCATTTGGCTGCTATTTTGGTCTCCATGTCAACAAGATATGAGTCACCACACCCTCCAAAAACGTGGACACAATCACTAAAACATGTTACTATTAATATAGCAATCAACCAATTCATGTCCTGCTCACACATTACTGTGTCAGTCATGCTCAATTTCAACAGCTGGCTTAATGATATGAAGATGAATGAAAGTGCATGAACATCTGAACAAAGCATCACACTATAAGTAAAATGAGCTGTTTAGAGATTCTGACTCCTCTGAGCCTATTTTTACATGCTGCTGTTAAAGCACTTTCAGCAAACAAAATATAGGACCACAGACTCCATATGTGTGTGTGTTTGTGTGTGAATTCCTGGCAATATAGATATATAGATTGCCTATGCATTACATGCAGTGTTTTTGTGGAAAAGATGATGTTTTCCTATCTATCTATCTATCTATATAATCTTATCTAATCTATTATCTATCTTATCGTACTCTATCTATCCTACTCTATCTATTCTATCTATCTATCTATCTATCTTTGATGTCACATTTCTACTGACAAGCAAGAGACAATACAGTTCAGTTCAGCCAAATTCAATTTAGTATAATTAAGAGCATTAAAATTAGTTTGAAGTGGCTCATTTGATATTATTCCTCTGCTAATAAGTGGCCCGTCGTTGCATGAAAATATTTCAGAAATTGAGCTGGAATCTCACTTAATTTGCAATTTGTTGTAACTATGCACAATGTGTCAGCCTAAGCTTGGCTACATAATACAATTTAACCATGATGATAAATACATTATGTTGATGATGACATGATGATGGCTCAGCAGATATCCCCGTCGTGTGTTGGCTCAGTTGTCCTCCAGGTGAATTGGACATCTAAATTGTGTGTTGTTGTCTTATGTATCTTAATGCCTTGTGAAATCACACACTGGTGACTAGTCCAGGGCGTGGACCTCCTCTTGTTCAATGTATGCTTGGACAGGCTCCAGAATAGAATAAGTGTTTAGAAAACAGATTGATGGACATTAAAAGTAAAATAATAATAAATAACCTATTAAAGATCCTTGTGATGTAAAATGTACTTACAGTATATCACAATTTTAAACCTGCAATAACTTTTTTTTTTGGCCACTTGGCAGCAACGGAAGCAAGATTTTAACGCAACATCTGATATATCATCACCAGTTAAGTTGACATGTCGAACTTGTCAGCACACAGTTGCTTACTTACTCATACAGCAGTTATGGAGCAACAATATCATAATTTACAACTGTGTTTCTGGCATGTCCATGCAGGACAGAATGAAAATTTAAAAAAAGACAACAGAGGAGAATCCAAGAAAATTTTACAATGCCACCAAAAAGAGAGTGGGAAGTCCTTTTATATACCACCAGATCAAGAAAGAAATTGAAAGATGCCTGTCTGACACCTACTCAGCACCAGTTCCAGATATCACAATATATCACTATCACAAACCAAAGGATCACTTCCCAGCTCTGAATACATTGACACCAGAGCAGAAGAGAAGATTTAATGTCAACATGAACATTGGAAGAATAATTCAGCACTAATTTTCACGAATCACAAACCAAGAAATGTGGGTAGGCAGGAAAAAGAAATGAAGCAGATGCCAACGCTGAATCTTCTGACTCTTGGCCATGTGACTGTTACAGATTTGTTGTTTTTCAAGATGAAACTGATGAAACTGAGCTGAGTACTGAAGTTGAAGCTTCAGAAAGTTGCATGCTAGTAGTTATTTACTTAAAGAAATGTGATGTTCATCATTTTGATTTTGAGATGGGTCATTTATGAGAATCAGATACTGTTGAAGGGTCAAAAAGTAAAGCATTGTTTGCTGCACTTCTGCCATCAGTCATCAGTTCAGTTGAGGCAAAGTTTTAGACACCAAGTGAGACTTTTTTTGCTAACACCAATCATATACCAAGCGCTTTCCTCTCTGACTATCCTCCCTGTCTATCTCCTGTCTATCTCTACAGTTAAAAAAAACTAGACAGATGACAATTCCGAAGCAGGAATGGTTGTAAAATACCAATATGCTTTCATAGTCAGTGGCATGTTCTTCATGCTTTAAATGAAACCAAATGCAAAAATATTAAATAATTCATTATGTGTTGGCACAGAAAACAAATACTATAGATTGGAAACACTGGCATGTCCACTGAGAAACTGAGATGGCTTTACCTTAGGTCTATTCTACCAAACTGTCTTCTAGTCATATACAAATAAATAACATTACTGCTAACCATGACAGTAATACAATAGGAACAGGAATATACAGTTTAAAATAAACACTATAAACAAGACCTCCTTTCCGCTGACAGAAACCATACCAGTCTATAGGAGCCTAAGTTTATAGCCTTAAGTATAGCTGATAGTATTTCCAGCCTACCACTCCTGTGCAAAACTAATTAATAATTTCTCAGCCGATGTCCTCCATGAGAGACATCAGAGGGTTGAATCACGTCACTGGCGCTCTCTTGCGCACATACTTCTGCCAGCATAGTTAAGCAAGGCTTTCCCAAAGACCTCTAGGCATTTGTGTGTTTGATGAGATGCTGTTAATAAAGGAATCATGAAGCGAAGAAAGGCAGAAGGACTGAAAGAGAATAACAGTGTATGAGCCTTGTAAAATAAGGCGTGATGAGGCAAACAGTTTGTTGTTTTTGCAACACTGTGTCATATATTCTACATAGTAGCTTAATCAACTGCACATTTACAGTAAGAGTGAGCTTTACATGCTTTAGCAGTTGTATTTCATAACTGCAGATGTTAACCACAAGAAGGACTGCTCTGCTGTTTTCTCTCTCCACAGGATTGCTGGAAGTTGTCTCTCACAATTGATCATCTGCGTCATGCAACATAAATGCATACACCCACAACTAATACACAAACATTTCCACAGTGCTTTTTACTGTACACAAGATTATTTATAATATATTTGAACCTAGTTTTTACATTGGTTTGTTCTTCACTTCTAAACAATTTGTGATGTCAGAAATCATGCTTGTAGGCCCTGCCCCTTTAAATCAGATTTTCAATGAGCACAGAGAAAGTAGAAAGTAGAAAAGCACAGAGTATCCCCTCTGATTCAGGTAGTATTGTGATCCACTGTTAATATGTAAATATTGATTATTGCCCTTTTTAAATTTACTGTAGACAAGTTAGTGTGTCAAACAGTAATCAATCATTCTGATTATACACTAATAAAAAACACAGTTGCGCATATTATATTAGTTTCAATCAAGTGTCTTGTGTTTTATGGCATTGATCACAAATTGTGCTTTTAAAAATAAAATTCAAAAAAATGTTTTCTAAAACTTGCAGAAAGGAGAGAATAGATGTAAAATGCTATCGTCACTTGGAATTAGGAAAAAGCCCAGCAGCCGTGTTTCGGATTAACTGAGATTGAGCCCTGAATAAAGTCCATTACAAAAGTCCAAACAGACCAAAAGAAAGGACAAGACAGACCCGTCTGTGATTCTATTTCTATATGAGGACATGCATCATATTCTGGGAGATGTAGGATTTATTTATCTATACAGGCCATGAAGAGGCTCCAATTTTGACAACTTTTACAAGAACTTTTCAGCTTATGGCTGATGACACTTCTTTTACATGAACAGGCCAGTTTATGTGGGATTTTATAATAAAGCACAGTGTCTGCATGGGTTTTGTGTTTCACTGTGGGAATACAATCAATACTTAAAAATGTTACACACTGGACCTTTATGTACATTAATGGTTGTTAATGTTTTATCCAAGATATTTCCAAAATGTTATAATGTTAATATTCCACATAGTGCCATGGACCAGTGTACCACAGTGCAACAGAATGCTGACAACAAACGTGACAAATCATTTAATTGCTTAATGCATTGGAAATTAGCAATATAAAAGGTAATGCTAAATTGATCAATGTACTTCCATTTTGTACTTCAGTGATTTACTCTGGTTAAAAGATAGGTTCAGAGGCACCCCAGTAACTCACCTGGTATAGCGCTTAACACATATAAAGGCTTAGTCCTTACGACAGCGGCCCTTTGCTGCATGTCGTCCACTCTCTCTCCTCTGTCTTACTTGTCTCTTTCTCTTCACTATTTAAAGTCAAGCAAAAAAATAAAAAATAAATAAATAAATATATATATATAAAGTTTTAGTCTTAAAACAGCACTCAAATGCCCATATGTACATTGAAAGTGTTTTTTTATCTCTATAATTGTTGCTCTTGTCCAGAGATACTGTGCAGTAGTACTGTGCAAAATCCACATCACCAGTTGTTTAAAAATTTGTTTTAATGTTTGTTAAGCTAATATGAGGCTTTAGCAGTTTGAGTTAGACAAATGAAGTGGGTATCTTCCAAATTTAGTCTTTTTTGTATCAAATTCACATTTTTTAACTTATTTTTTTTAGAATAAGGAGTGTTTTGTCCCTTATCACTTACACTATGAATGTACTAAAATTAATCTCTATACAGCCACAGGAGGAACAGAAACTGTAAAATACACATGTGCGTGTGAATATTGTTTTTTGAAAAAAAGTGAACCAATCAGGCACATAAGATGATGATAATATGCCCCCTATAAATAAATTAATAAAAAAATAAAATTCCATCAAACTGGAGTTTTCTGAAGTTTATGCAGGCTGAACGAGGTAGCCCAGACATTCACAGCCAAGTCTTCTTTCTGGGGAAACATGAGGCATTCCCAGGCCAGATGGACATGTAATCCCTCCTGGAGGCTTCCTGATCGGATGCCAGAACTACCTGAAGTGACTCTTGTCAGCGTGAAGAAGCAGCGGGTTGACTCCAAGGTCCTTGATGATGCCTGAGCGCCTTAACCTCTCTGCAAGAGTGATACCACCAAAATTATACTGATGAAAAGCTGGATAGTTTTCTATGCAAATAGATATATATATATTTTAGAAGTAGTAAAAACTAAATTATTTTTAATATATCTTAACTTCTGTATCAAGTACAATAAACATAGACACCTTCCAAATGCCCATAACAGCCTTTATGGAACATGTTTTATTGAAACCGAGGCTAAAAATACTGCATTAAACTCCAACTCCATAGGTACTGGCACAACATAATAATTAAGATATTAAATGTAGGCTACTGCAAGTAAACAATATAAGAACTTACCAGCCCAACAGATAATGAGCCATACATACAGTTTGTGTTTTCTAAACTCTAACTATAAGAAGTTACATCCTTAGCAGGAAAAAAAGTTTTAAAAGTTTTATGATACAAAGAGCTGTCTAAGAGTTGGCCGATTATTGCTTTCAAGCTCACATGTCAAACAAACATTGTTTCCTCTTATTAATTAGTGTTTACCACAGAAAGTGGGGAATTATAAGCCTCTATATTTGTCATAGTGATTTGTGCCATTTCTTTTGTTTTTATGTTTATTTTCGAAGCAGACTGTTTAGAGCAAGAGAGCACCTAAACTCAACACATGCAAGCTTATTAAAAGTATTCAGGTTGTGTGAGACATGTATCAATGTACACCTGTGTGCATCTTATTCTGCAGCATGATCAAGATAGCCAAGAGTGAGAGAGGGATTCAGATCTGACACCCCAGTTTGGACTGCATAATAACAGTACAATATAGTCATATTTATGTCTTTGCAGATGCTAACAAATGTCACCTGACCATGAGAGATAGAATTGAAGCAATTTGTCCCCGAGGTCAGGAGGTAGGGGTAATGATGAGGCAAGGCCAGGCACTCGTACCATCAGAGCTGCCCAAACACATCTGTTCATCCTCGCCTGCTGCTCATCTGAAGGACACATGTTTGTGAATAGCCACCTTCAGCATATCAAGCTTTGAAAAGAGATACACCTGTGTCAGTACACTACATAGAAAAGATTTGTCTTTCTAGAATCAAGGCCTACCCTGCCCACTTCCAAGATATTCACTCACTTTTGTCATATTCCTGGAACAAGGAAATAGCTTCCCTCTATACTGGGAAATGAGTGGTGTTGCCTAACGTGTTTAGCTGAATATTTTCTTGTTTTATAAAAGTCTTGAAAGCTGACCCTGAGTCCAAATGACTTCTTAATGTGAATGTTTTTGCAATGATATGAATATGTTTTTAAAAACAGTTACAGTTTAATATGAAAGTTACAAAATAATTAACGTCACTCTATCTCCTAAAAGTCAATTATTTTCCAGCTCCTTCTCTCACACACACTGAACCTTTTCTCTCACCCTTATTTCTTGGTACCATCATTCAACAACTAAGCTCATGCGTCATCCTCTTTTTCTTTGAAAGTCAGCTCACAAGCAGTCCATGTCATGATGACATCCCATCTTGAATACATGATCAATTAGAATTCACATATTTTCACACTGTTTTCACACCTCCATATGTCAGTGACATTTTATCAGTGAAAAATCTTCATGTGTTTGCCATTCAGCTTGAAGTTTCTTACAGACACCAGATTTCATGTGATTCATATCAATTTACAAACATCTGCTACACCGAGGTGCCTGGGCACACTGTTGCCACATGGATAGAAATACAGAATAATCCATTCTCGTTACTTTAAAATGAGCGAGAGCTACCTTTGAGCTCTTGCTCATAATAGGTGCAAGAAATTCGGCCACCTTACCACCAACCCTATAGGTGATGGTAAGGTGGCTACTGAGAAGTACTAAGAAAGAGATTCCAAGAACATTGTATGAGATATTGCCTTGAAATGTGTAGGCTGAGTAAAAACAGGATCTCAACTAGGGTGACCAGGTGTTTCACTTTATGTGGAACTGCACTGATTTTTTATCCCTTTTCCGACGTCCCACATATTGAGTAAATGTCCCACATTTTGATTGGTTCTAGTTTTCAAAAGTCAAATCACTGCAGGACAGACGCTTTTCTAAAATCTGGTTTTTATCCTGTGGCTGTGAAGAAAGCAGGGAAGGTTGTCATGGTATTGGCTGTCAATTAAATTGTATATGCGTGGGTCAAGTGCTGGGAACCTGATGGAAACTACCACAAAGAAATGAAAAGAACAAAGACTGGGAAATTATATGGGTGAGACTATTGCATAAGACCATAAGAAACTTTACATTCCTTTTATGTTCACAGTATTTACTTAGCGTGGGAGTTGGAGAAGTTGCATTCAAATAAGATATATTTGTTGAGTCTTTCACATGCTAAAGGCCTAACCTGAATAGTGTATTGTGTGCTACTGAATCAACCACATTCAAGTGTCACAGTAAGCCATAGCAGTGTGACAATGAGCCAACTAGAAGACTACCTGGACCCTGAAACTAACAGCATCTGAATGGAATTAAAAAGGCTGATTACTTTCATAATTTATTGACCTATAACCCCATTAAGTGACATCTAGCGGTGGAATTGCAGATTGCAACCAAATCAATACCCAAAACCTGCGAAAGGTCCTATCTAGAGCCAGAATTCCTTTGTCTGTTCTGGGCTACTGGAGAAACATGGCGGTCTAACATGGCTGACTCAGTGAAAGAGGACCTTTTCCCTCTGTAGATAAAAACGTCTCATTCTAAGGTAACGAAAACTCTAGTCCTATTTTTAAGTCATTATATTCTAATTAAAAGATAGTTATGAATGTTATATTCCATTTCTGCCAATAGATCCTTACTAAATGTTACACACTGGACCTTTGAGGCACCACTTTGTTGTCAGTGTACCAATTAACATTAATCAAATATGGACGATTTTTCTCAAATTCAGAATAACTTTTAGATGAGACCGAAATATAGAAATAACCTTTAATAAACCTTAACAGCTGCACAATGTCTTATAACATATTTTGTTTCTTTGGCTTAATAACATGAGCAGGAATAGCTTCAGTGTTATGAATGAAAATACCACACTGTCTAAACTGTGGTGTGTCGTACCCAAACAATGTCACTAGATGCCTCTGGCAGTGAAAATACAGTCAACTATTAAATGGGTCCATAATTAACATTAGATTTACTGTAATGTTTGAAAATAAAGACCTCAGGCCACTGACTAAACGCAGGCCTGGAAAGCTCTCCTGTCATAATGGTATTTGGTGGGATATGGAAGGAATGCTACAAGTCTGGCTCATCAATCATGTTGACAGAAGGTATATATGTGTGTCTAGCATGGATATGAAGCATTTCCAACAACATTTACGTTCATGTTAACCCAGAGCTGCTTTGATAACACTCAGCAAACATGAGGGCCGGTCCAACCCAGACTCCTGGTTTAGGAAAGGCATTCTTGGACAGGAATGTGATCTATGTATGGAACAAATCTGCTCATTTCAAAGGTTAGTAGTCATCCTAATGTTAAATATTTCAAATAGGAAAATTAACGAGATGTTTTAAAAGTCCTTTTGCATTCCTACAATTCCTAAGCTGTATGACAACTAGAAAAAAAAATCCTGTTTCCATATTCAGTGTTATTCACAATGGTATCCCTCATTCCTCGTCTTCCTTTTCTGCTTGTGTTTTCTCTCTGTCCCTGCCCTCCTCCTCCCCTCACTGTTATTCTCACCTCCAGCTCCCAAAACTGCAGCCTGGCTGACTCATCACTGGCCTTGCCATTAGGCTCCTGCCAACACTCACTGATTAAATCATAAAGGAAGAGAAAAATGAGGGTTATTGACCATACTGGGCCCAATGCATGTGTCAGTGATAAATAAAGAGAATACAGTAAACAGGGTGATGAAGCCTGCACAGGCAGCAGTCAACAGTAGATTTAAAGCATATTTGAAAAGTTAAATTCTCCCATGTCTGGCTCGTATATAACATGAATAATATATGTATACAGAGTGGACAGCAGAGTACAAATTCTGAGAGTGTGGAGTTTCAGCTGTGTTATTTAAACAGTGACCATGGAGATGATGAGTTCTACACTTAAAGCTGCAATAAGCAATTACTGGCCACTAGAGGGCAGGAGAACTCCAAAACGAGCTAATAGACATACAGCCCTTAAATATTACAACCTTATAAAGCTGGCAAACATGGCTGATCTGTATTGCCTCACTGCACATCCGGCAGACACTGAACAACATTTATCATCCCATTGGAGTTTATTTCTGGCAATAAGTCCTCCAAATTAAAAGATAAATTATGTTTTGTGATCTGACATCATCATTTGTTTGTGGCTTAGAAAATAAAGCAATTTTATTATGTAACAAGGCTATGGTTAAAGAGGCTATAATCAATATTTTTGTATTTGTATGTATCAAATGACAATGTGTAGTGCTCATGTAGACTCTTCTGGTTCAGGTTCTGGTTCACCCTCACCTGTCTGGAGTTGTTTTCGGCCACAGCAGGTGGCTGTACCCACTGTACACTACCTGTACAACAACCAACAGCAGACAGACACAGTTAGCGACTAGCTGGTGGAAATAGCGGAGCATGTAGCAGCTAAATAACCATATTTCTTTCTCAGTAGTTGGTGGAGACCAAACACAGAGCTAAAAGGGATTTAATACAACTTTCATCAGCTGGCCAGAAACATGACTCCAACTGGAAGGTCTTTAAACAAACTGTTCATGTTCAGAAGTCCATGTCAAGTCTCAAGTATTTATGTTATAGTCAAGTGGTAAACAATTCTGCAGCATTTAGTATCTGCAGACATTTCAAATCAACATGAAAGCATATTATGAGCATAACAAGTAATTATATTTGATATAGAGTTATTAAATTGTGAAAACACTAACGTTAATAGAGGATGTGGAGAACTGACAGCAGTACTGCTTTGATTCTGGGAACACCTCTGGCTTTTCACATCTTTGTATCTTGTAATGAATCGAGTAACATAAACAACCTCCCAAAATGGCAACTCCTATACAGATTGTTTCCTGGGTCTTTGTGGAGCATTGATTCAACCACCTGCATCAGAAAACAGTATTTCTTCTGTCATCTATATAATCTACTAAGCAATTGCTGCAGGGTAAATTTAGCTTTTCAGTTAATTTCTCTAAATGTACTTCTTCATGACATCACAATCCCTCAGTCATATAAATAGACATTCAGAACCAGCTTACAATCAATTTGTCGCACTCTACCTTTTGCATCGGCCTATCCATTTCATTATAAGGTGTATGCAGTAAACTAATCCGACGATGGAGAGTGAGTGCTGCTCCCTGTAATAAGGCAGGGAGATGAGTCATCAGCAGAAGTGAGGCTTGGAAATAAGGAATGTGGAGACTGTGGCCTCTGGCTGAGATGAAAACCTTTGGTTCTGAGAAACAGACACACTCCTGCACAACTAAGATGACCCACAAAGATCGCTGTATCCCTTGTTGTATCAGTGAGCATCTACTCAGTTACCATAAATCAATATTGTTATAATTCCGCCTAGCTCCAACAGAGTGATTCATTTTACTAATAAATAAAGCTGCCGACATTTCAACCCCTATAATATTTTAAATTTTGTGAAATTAACACATTAATGCTGAAATCCACAATACCCAATACTCATTGCCTTAAATCAAGTTTTTCACTGTTTCACTGCATTCATATGCCCAGTATGTTGCTTCGAGTAAGGTGATACCTAAATATCTATACATATATTTTGGAAAATATCTGACTGCAACTAGGAAAAATACAATACAGATACTACGTCTAAGCATCTCTTCTATCCCCAGATAATTCAAAAAGACCACATGTGTTGGTTTATTAAACTGGTTATGTTTACTTTCCATTAAACCATCTTATGTATTTGTAAAAAAAAAATAAAAAAATAAAATGAAGTTATTGTTATTCAAAACAATATGTCTACATAATGTTCTTATCTGATTTACAGTTTTCTTTACTCAGGAATGAATTGGAAAGGTAGAAACATTTGTTAAATTCTTGTATTTATTAATTTATGTATTTCCTCATTTTTATTGGCCTAAAAATTGCCATTTTAATGAAACTGTCTAGAAAGTATAGCCTTGTCAAAACTTGTTTTACAGCCTCATTTCAAGTCTGTAGCAAATGTGTAACCTCATTAAGGTTGGGCAACTTAAATGGTTTATAATAGCACATATTCTAATTATTTTTGTAGCCACCCAAACAAATGTTTTGAGAAAAACAACCTAACAAACTTTGTGTTGTCAGGGCTATCTCTACCCCAGTTTTTAATTGCATTACCTCAAAATTATGAAATAGTGCCCCTCTACTTTGTAATGAATTGCCAGTCAGTCCGACTGTGTGGTGAAAAGAGGTACTGCACTCCAGTCAAGGGAAGCCACTGACATAATTTTATCAAAAGATATGAAGTATTTACAAATCATTTGTGGCCCCCAAGGTAGTATCAGTCACAATCTGGCGTCTCACTGGACAAATTATAGAAAGTTTACTTGGCTACATTATTCCAATTCAACCATGAGTGTTAGCTAGCACGTTTTCCAATGTTTTGTTTGTTTGTTTTTGTTTTGTTGTTGTTTTTTCTGGCTTTTTTTTTTTTTGCCTTTCTTGAAAGTGCACATCAGGAATCAATGAACACCCAACAGCCAATCATAATAGTATTCACCCGCGCCGTGGTATAATGTATAATATGTAATTAGCCTCAAATAGCCAACAATTAAGGTATTTGTTGTATTAATTTCATACTTTGTGTGAGAGTATATGTTGTAGTAGTATAGCCTAAATGTATATGATAAAAAAAGATAGAAACTAAACTGATGAACATGCTATATAAGTAATGGCTGGATGTTATAGATATATGCCATCAGTTCATAAAGCCATTGTAATGCTCATGGTAGTGGCATGTTCTTGATTACTTAAAGCAATCAAAAGTTGAAAGTTTTCCTCAAATTTTACAAGCAATAACTTTAAGAGGACTTAAGGCTTGTGGCCTATTAGATATAGTATGAACAAGGTTATTTTACTGCTTAGTTAGTAATTATTAAATAAGGCTGCCAGATAAACCAGCTTTAGAAATTAACCTTGACAAAATCCCATCTCCTCTGGAAATTGGTTCACATATATAGAAACTCAAGTTTTAGCCCATTGTAATTCTTCTTGTCATTTTGCCTTGTTGTAAATGATTGAAATGAAATATTTAGGCAAGCAGTTAGGGACTCCTCTGTGATTTTGACATAAAGAAGGACAAGAGGAAATGGGTCTCTGATGCACAAATTAACCCAGAATTTTACAGTAAATGTCTTTTGACGGTTTTCTTCAATTGATACCCTGTGACTGAGCTGCTATCTCTACTGTGTACCTGAATAATTCTATATCTTTGTGGTTCACCCACATGAAGAATGGTCCGCCCACAAAACAGTTTGAGACATGAGGGCAAGCTACCATTATCCTTTGTGACTCAGGATACTTCTAATACAGCACAAAGAAAATAGTCATAATAACAGCAGAAAACTCGACTCATTTTTGATATTCAACTGAACTTGAACTTGTAACCTGTTCAGTATTGGAGCAAACAAGACATCCTAATCTCATAATTCATACACATTATATCAGGTTATTTTAAAAGAATTACAGTTGTTGATCCAAAAACTGAGCAACTGAGCTAAATGAATGGTTTACACCTAAATAATAATGTTAATAATAACATTTGTGTCAGTTAAACCTTTTCTGAAAGAAAAGGAAAGACATCTCATATTCTCTCTCCAAGGAACTGTAGTAATAGTGTAGTTTAGAAAATTTGTATTTATCTTTTTTCCCTACTGGTTTTTGGGTCAGGGGCCCTTACTGACAAAAGAGAAGACAATTTCAATGACATCAACTCAAAAAATTGATGATACATTGTCGAGCAGAGACATACCAGTGATGAAAGTCACTTCATTGACTATCTCAATGGAGTGACGTCAGTCTCTAAACAGCTCTGTGTTCTGTCACGCAGGGACTTCGGCCAGCACCACCACCAGTCTGGTAAATCTAAATAAAACTGGTTCTTTTTGTACATCATGCTTTAAGAATGCATAGTATGTGCAGTATTTTGACAAATGGACATGGTCCAAATTATGTGTACGTCATTTATAAGAAGAGGGTGAAAAGATAAATGATGTGGAGCCGGGGGTTTGCCCTCCAACCTTCCAACATAATGCTTCACGATTAAGGTAATGTAATAAAGGTTTACTATGAGGATAGAGGGGCTGGTGAGTCATAGGTCAGCAGTGGGTGTAAGGTGAGAACATCGGAAAGCCTGAGGCGTTTAGGGAGATAATGAGGCCTTGTGCATCTCCCAAGTGCCCAACATTAAGAGTTATTACTTCCTCTCCTGCTGTAGCTACAAGCACCTTGTTTCATTCACAGCCTTGATACAACTGCTCTAATCGCATAAAGACACGCATGTACATACACATGCATACACACACATACACACACAACCTGCTAAAACTGCCATTAGCACTTACTTTCATCTCATGTATAAGAGTAATTATAATTTGGATCGTTACTTCACTAAATACCTATATACCACTATACTACTAATACTAGCTTTTTCCATATCCGGGTCAAAGCAAAGCAAGCCTTCTCCACAAATGCATCTTTTAAATTTTACATATTTTTCACAAGGCGAAAGTCGCCCTTCAGCCTGATCCTTTTCTCAACTACAACCATTCAACATTTTTCTTGTGTGTGAAAATAGGACGGTGTAATAAAACCTTTAACTTAGACAAAACAACCTTAATGGAACACAGACTACCAGTCAGACAGACACCTGGTGTTATACAGCTACATACTGTACGTAAGTGCTCTGCTTGCATACAAAGTGCTCTTTGCAACGAGGTGGTCCTTGAAAGGTGTCGGTGCTCGGCTCACTGTTGCTCTGGTTCTGCTTCACTGTTCACACTGATCTGTTGCTGTTCATGTTAAAGCATTTCATTAACCACACCTTCATGTATTTGTTTCACTTTATTCAGAAAACTGTGCGCTTGGTTAGTTATCGTTCAGATTGTTAAATGGTATTGCTTAAAGTTGTGGCATCAAGGAATGTAAACAAATGTGGATTAGCATCACATATTTACAAATTATATTATATAGTTTGTGTTTCATTGCTGTCACCTTGATGTCTTCACCACCAGTTTGGATTTTTAAAACACTGGTAGATAAATGTAATGCAATGTAAAGTCCACACATTGAATACTGTGTTTTAAATGAGTTGAGATTACTGTATGTCTTCAAAAAGCAGCAGAAAATTAAGAATAGCAGATAAAAACACCATGCTGGTGATGAATCTGAGGGAAAGAAATGTTCCAGGTCTTGAAGTTGATGAGGGTACAAGAGGATGTTTTGAAATAGGACGAGCATACCGTACTGGGAGGTGTGCTTAAACCTGACATTCATTCATGCTCACTTGTGAAACAACTTATCGGAAAACATTAACATGACTTACTGAAACCAGTCTCACTGCTTTATTGAAGTCAGTTAAGTATTTTAGTGAAGATGCTCCACTGTGATACATCCCTTGACCCAGCTGATGAGATATATTTATGTAAGACTCATTCAGAAATATGTTTCTCACAACTAAAATATGTAAACTGCCATTTGCTAGCTGGCTCTGACTCGTACTCCCACAGCGGTTCCTGACAAGTTTCAATATTTACATTTTTCTGTGGCATCAAAATGCAGCAGACTTAACAAAAGAAGGATGAATATGGAGCAGAGCTCTTGCTTTGTTCTTCAAAAGGAAACAATCCTTTCCTCATCCTCAAAATATCTGAAGTGCTGTCACTTGGAGTTCCTCCATGGAATTTGAAGCATTTACAGGCTCTGTCTTGTAACTGTCAAAATGCTAAGTGTTCAGGGTCAGTGTCGTTTTACAGCTGTGGAATACCTGTTTCTGTTCGTCACTATCTATTTCTATTATTTTTAAGGTATTGTGAACATTATAGGCTGCAATTTAGGAATATTTTCATTCATGATTCATTATTTTCCTGATAAATTGATTAATCATTTAGCCAGAAAATGAGAAAATGTTCCTTTTTAATTTCCCAGAGCCTGAGGTGACATCTTCAGTTTCTTCTGTCTGTCCAACAGTTCACAACACAAATAAGTTTGGTTTCCTGTGAGATAAGACAGAGAGAATAATCTCACTTTTATACCAGCGAATGTCAGAAGTTAAAAAATGTTATCAAACACCGACAGAGTGATTTAATTGATTTAAGGTTTCAGATCTACGTCAAATATTAGCACTGGTGAAAATGTTATTACAGTCGCAAAATTCTTTAATCCATGCATGCATTGGATTAAGCACAGCATATTGAAATTTGAAAGATCAAGTTTTCTTTTGTTTTTGTTTTTTGTTAGATTAGTCTTAATTCAAAAGAAAAAACATGTTTTTTATTAACAATGTTGTGGAGCAGGAAAATAAAATTCTTTGGAGGCAGCAATAACCTGCTGGAAATATACAGCAGTGAGGACATCGTCAGTCATTTTCATTTTCCTGATAAAACTATCCTGAGCCTAACTGATGAGTGAGCAGAAGTACTAAACTCTCAGCTCTACCACAGCTCTGCACTGTGTTGAGATTTTATGCTACTGGAAGTTTTTGTTTTTGTTACACTCTTTTTATAAAAGTTTCATAGTCAAATGCCCATGCATCCATCCATCCAGAATGCTGCTGAAGTTAAGGGAGTTAAGATGTGTGACTTTAGATAGTCAAGAACTAGCCGTGTGCAGTGTCTATCTGAAGTCTGATTATTAGTTAGAAAGAAATCATAGACTGAACAGAATGTCTTTGTAAAACTGTCCCCTTTGTTCCACAAAGTTATCTACATCTATCAGCCCAGAAATGAATGCAAATTGTAATAGGAAAAGCTATTTCCTGGACTACTTAGATAGTTAGATAAGAGAGGAGGTTTGACACCTATACAGACACTTAGAATCAGTGGCGGTTTTATCTTGAATGACACCCTGTGTTTGTGTGAGCATCCTCTATTAATGCTATAGTTGAAAGTGAGAGGCAAATCTGTTTTGTTCACCAATTGTCTAGCTTTGTTTTTCTTCTCGTCCATTTTCAAGTTTTGTTGGCAATAATTGTTTTTTCGTTTTGTCTGTTATGAATTCGTGTTCAGGGATTTACACTCTGTGTCAATGCTGCTTACATGATTGAAGGTGTGGTGACAAAAAAGCAGGCAGCACACCAAGAGTGGCATTGGGCCCAAGGCTGAGGATCATCTCCCCATGCTTTAGGGAGGTATCTTGCATCAAGAATCCTCAGAAGAACTGGACAGCAGAGATGAGATAAGGTGTAGATATAAAATTTTGTGGCAGTGAAGGAATATAGTTGGATAATAAATGCTGAATAAACTTTCTGTGACCTTTCCAAACACCACTCTGATTGTCATATGTGCAGAAGTAAAAATGGAGAATACTGTGAATTCTCATATAAAAAGTATTCAAATAAGAGTCTGGGAGGCGGCCAGCAGGAACAAATAACGGCTGGTATAAACTCAGTATCATTAATGCTGTGGAAACGTACATTATGCTGAATTTATCAAAACAAGGTAAGGTAAACATGAAGAAAGTTTATAGTCTGCATTCACTGGGGAACATAATTTAGAAATAAATGATAGAAATTTGCACCGGTGTTGTCAGCCTACTTGTTTTCCACATGTTGCATGGAGTGTGGGAATCCAGCTACAAAGCAGTGAGAGTAAAAAAAAGTATTCCAGCTTCAAAACCAATTACAGATTAATGGACGACCTGCTTCATTTTCCATTTTGTTGTTTGTTTTATATTCGATATACTATCTCTCACGTACATACACTCTCATTTTACACACTTTATAATGTTTTTCTTTTCTGTTTAATACACACTTTCATTTAAAGACATAACATAGCTGTTAGATAGATAGATAGAAGGTAGATAGATAGATAGAATAATAGATTAGATAAGATAGATTAGATATGATTAGATAGATAGATAGATAGATAAGATAGATAGATTTTTTTTTTTTTTTTTTTTTTTTTTTTTTTTTTGATAGATGATACTTAATTTATCCGAGGGAAATTCAAGTATCCAGTAGCATACAAAATACAAAACATAAACATAAAACATACATTAAACAAAATAAAAAATAAAAAATAAAAAATAATAAAATAAAATATAAAATATTATATATATAATATATAATTTATATATATATATATTAAAGATATGCAGGCAGTGCACTCAAAATTAAAATAATGTATTCAGTATTTTTAGTCTTTCTATCAAACAAAGTTGTGTTTGAAGTGTGGATGAAATGAAAAATGTGAACAATAAAGCAGGAAAAATATAAATATGAATAAAATAATGTTGAGTCTGCACAACTAATTGCATATTATTTTAAGTTTAATTACCTTATAAGCAGTAATAATTTATTGATGTTAATTAACCACCACAGAAGTTATTTAATTGACACATTTCAGCCTCCATAATGAAATCTAAATTTCATGTCTGTACCTGATTACATGATTTTAAGATGTGTGTTTCTTTCTTTCTAAATGCATCGAAACCTTCATTGATCTGAGGGATTGTTCAAATCAGGCTTGGTCCTTTTTTCAGGAACACTTAATTTTATAGTATGTACTATACATATAAAGGTAACATTTCTTTAATTAATCAGTTCCTAATTATTGGTCCACAGTCATTCATCCAGTCGTTGAAGATATTTGTTTTCGGCTGAGTGGTAATAAAAAGTCAGTCTGTTAATGTGCCCTCCTACCATTCTAGACTATGACTCATATCTAAGCCTCACTGCAGAGAGTTATATGTGATGTGAATACTTATCAAGGCAGCAATCCTAAACTTGTTTCTACACTTCAGCCTGGTAGTAACATATCCATCTTTTATGAGTAAATCAGTGGGACAGGAGAACATTAATGTTTGCTTTTGATATGTATATAACCAACTGTGCACGATGCTGCATCGCACCTTGACACCAGACATGATGCAGATGTGCTGTTTGAGGATATTAACACGAAAATGATTGACAGTGGTTTAAAACGAGAACAATCTTTGGACTTGTAAATTGTACATGCACATAATTGGTTGCATTATAGGATCATTAATATAAAATACAATCTTCTGTTTTCTTGTTTATGAAGAAAACATTTTTATTCTTTTATTTTTTAAGCTTGAAAGTTGCTCTGTTATTGAGTGTGTTTTCAGAAGGGAGGGGGAATGGTAGCTGACCAACTGAAATAACTGTTGTTTGACGTCATGATTTTATTTTTAGAAAGTAATATATGGGTGTGGAAGTGCCTTTTCATGTTAGAATCAAAATACAAACACATAACATATACACACTGATGCACCCATGTGCACACGGACAGACAATCGTGTGTGTGTGCGTGTGTGTGTGTCTGTGTGTCTGTGTGAGTGTGTGTGCATGTGTGTGCTTATAGTCAGATGAGAGCTTTTCTCCTAATACCAGGAAAATGCATATTCACACCTGCTGATGAGCTATATTTGTTTGCACACGTGCTGATACGCAGTGACTTAAAGAGGTTACTATGTTCATGTGCATAAGCCATATAGAGACTCATACATTCTTTACAATCTGGCTACATTTTGAATTGCATCAGACATGGAAGGACTTTCTGTTTTTGTCTCTCACCTGTAATATCCTCACAGCGGGTGAAAGTATTAACTGAGATTATCCCGTTGACTGCTGGCTTGTCACTGACTATCTATCTCTGAGCTCACATGGACATGTGCAATTCAACATGCCAAAAAAAGGTAATACCATTCACATCAAGTGTCATCATGTGTGCAGCAAGATATACTAAAAAATTTATTTCATAAAAGGTGACGGTGGAAAGAAACCTGCCAGGCAGTCTAATATTAAGCAACTTTATTTGTACACTTTTCAAAACAACGATTACAAATTGTTTTAATACACTCAGAAATATGGCAAAACACAGTCTATAGTCAATGTACGGATATATCCAGGTGCCAAAATGTGTCTGTAGCGCCGAAACTGTCAAGTGAAAACATCAAATACTTTGAGTTTTGTTTTTTATATTTATTCTTTCTGTAATCAGATAGTTTGATATTTAAATCATAATATTGTCAATTTTAGACTGTATTTATGTATTTATTTCAGCTGCTTGTGTGTATAAAACATTTAATATTTCATATGTTTCATATTATATTCCTTAAAGTTTACTAGTATCAAACGATAAAATGATGCTCAGTCCTGAAGTGACACAAGACTTTTAAACTGTTTTTTAAGCATTAATGCAGATGAGGATTTAAATTTTATGAATTCATACACAAAAACAGCATTTCAATTAAAAAATGTGCTACTTATTTACTATTTTATTAATTTAATTTGATGAATTATTTTATCAGTCATAAGTTATTCCTTTATACACCGGTAAATTATATTTCTTGTATATTTGCTTGTAATTTAATGATTTAACACAAAAACACACATTTAACAGAGATAACCTATGATTACAGCCAACAAATCAATCTTAATTAAAAACTATAACTATTTATTTTAAAATAAAACTTATTACATCTCCTATCTTTTCTTCATCTGGTTCTGGTTGCTTTAACCTGAGTTAACACCCTTCAGATAATGTTAATGTTATTCAATGAAATTATACAGTTGGAATTTTAATTTTAAAAAAGTATTATTTTACCATGTTTTTGTGTCTTATGGAAGTCCTGGACTGTCAATATTAAAATTAAATCAAATTTAATTTACCATTTGTGTTTTGAATGACGCAAAATAAAATCTAAATTCAAAAGTTTAAGCTAGCAAGGTAGCTCCTCTGATAGAGCACATTCCCCATGTACACTTACTGTCCTTACTGCAGTGGCCATGGTTCAATTCCAACCTGCGGCCCTTTGCTGCATGTCGTCCTCTCT
>NW_023339663.1:11960752-11967816 GCF_004916995.1 Morone saxatilis | reverse complement strand
CTCCTTTCCTGTCTATCTTTAGCTGTCCTATCAAATAAAGTCATATAAGGGTCTAAATGATTTCTAGTGCACTTCTTTATCCCATTTTGAGACTTAGTTCTCTCTGTAATCCAGTTCTAGATTGATCAAATACTGAGATTCGCTAGACTGGGAAGCTTTTTTTATCTTTTGAAAGTGTTCCTACTCTTTTTTGTTTATTTGACAAAAAGCTAAAACAAAACGTGACTAATATCCTGTCCACAAGCCTCGTCTGTCCTCGAGCACAGACCATTTGTAAAGAAAGAAATCCACACTACTATCACTAGTGGACTGTTTGTTATACTAACCTCACCTCTTATTTCACGTTACTTCCACACTTCCTGTGTGATTGTCTCCCTCGCCCTTAGTTTCACCCTCAGCCTTCATTCTCTACATCTCTCCCTGCATTTAGAGTGTATGTTCCCTTCTTTCATTGCCAGTTTGTCTTTGTACCCTGTGTCACGCGTTCTCCCAGTGTTTTCCGATCTTTTCCTGAGCCTTCCTGTCCTTCAAGCCTTCAATAAACTGTTTGAGGATCCACCCTGACATCCAGCACTCACCTTTTGAGGGTACTCACCTGGCCACAGAAGAAGATGTGGTAGACAAGGCTCCTCATGTCATTGGCAATATCAGCTTCCCAGCACCCCATACCCTCAGCTGCCAGCATCTGGTCAAATCCTGCTCCTGGTCCCCATTCGCCAATACCTGTTCCCAACAGAGGACCAACAGAGTGATGAGTCTTGCTGATTTTGTCACATAAAGTCAGAATTTCACAGTTAAACTTCCATGTACATCCCAAAAGCAAATTAAACTTGTGTTAATAGTTCTGCATTAAGATCTCTGACAAGTAGATTAAAAAATCTATTCAATTAAATTAGTTCTCATTTGTCCCAAGTGGGCAACAAGCATAAAAAGACATAAGTAGGTTACACCTGTTATTATAAATGATCAGACTACATAATTTCATATCTTATCCTGCTTATTTAATTTTAAGTAGCTACAAGTTGTGAATAATTTGAAAAGCTTTGTAACTTTTTACATTTTTTTATTCATTGATTTGTTATTGAGAACAAGTTAACAATATTCCTGTTTGTGTTCATGTGAAAAGCTGCCTTCGTAAATTTGTATATCTGTACACACTGTTTCAGTTTAACTACTATTCAATAAATTACTGTGCAGTGTGTATTAAACTGCTGTCAAACGTTGCAAAAATATTCATGCTTCATTAATTTATGCATTCATAAGTGCAATGATACCTTCTACAGTAGGTGTCCTAATTTAGAAAGTGAAAGAGTTTATATACTCAATATACAGCAAGTTGTGAAATTATTGCTAACTTATTACATTTCACTGTTTCACATTTGTATATCTCTAATAATGACTTTAGCGTATTTTGATTTGATAATTGTTTTCAAATTGATAAAAGTAATACGACAGCATTAAATACTAAAAATGTCTGTCCGTTCAAACCACTACATGTTCTTGTAAAGTCTAAAACATTAAATTCTTCCATTGATGTTTGAAGGTTAAAGAAATCTTAAAATAAAGCTTCAATCAAAAAAAGGAAACTGTAAATATGAATGAATAATTGAATGAATGTGGGTCTGTGTATGCATGTGCATCTATGTGAAATTTCCAGAGAAAATACCAGACAGCTTTTCAGTCAGTAGGGGGAGAAAACACTTCATCCCACTCGCAGTATCAGAGCTCTTGGTCTTCTCTCACTCTCTCTCTGCCTCCTGAATTTCCCTCCCCCACTGTAGGCAACACCATGAGTCAGAGAATGGCACATTGACATGAGTGGCATGGCCAGCCTCACACGGAGTCAAAGATACAGCCTGGACTTTTTTTCGCTCTCCAGATTTTGTGAATATATGTTCTTCTTGAGGAGCCTAAGTCGTAGATTGAACAAACTTTCAGAACACACCGTAACTCAAAACAGATTTATTGTTTGCAAAAGCACAACATGGAAGCTGCCACAGTCTACAGTCAGAGCCTTGGGGAATTGGTCAAGGGCACAAAATTGAAAGATTTGAAGGACAGGTGAGTGATGTTAGTTATTATTCTTCCAGTCAGTTCTGAGAATCAAACCAGCATCCCTCTCGGTCACAGAGCTTACACATTATTTTCTCTACCTTTTCTTTGCATCTGTCATGAATTTGGAAGTTGTGACATTACATAGATTATTGTTTAACACTGAAGGTGCAATAAAATGAAAATATCTCCTTTCATGAGGGGATTTGTCAGAAAAACTGCACAGCACAGCAATATTAATCAAAGGTGAGGCTGAGTTGAAAGGTGAAAGTGAGTTTAATTCAGTCACAGCACATGAGCCAAATGTCAATCAAAAAAGAAAGGAAAGACAAGCTACAAAACACAACCCTGTCTCCCAGTAGTTACATTCATATAATTTGAAAACCGCAAACATGTAATGAACATATCTGCTGATATGTTGATGGTGAACAAACGTATCAGCAAAGCATTCACTGACAACGTATTTCATTTGTTTTCCTAGAATATCCACTCATGCAATACAATGTACGTACAGCATCTAGTGGTGAAGTTGCAGATTGCAACCATTTGAATATAGCTCAGCCTTGTAAGTATGTAGCAGAAACTATGGTGGACACAAAACTCTCAAAAAGCATAAAAGACCCTGACTAGAGCCGGTGTTTGGTTTGTCCGTTCTGGGCTACTGTAGAAACATGGCGGTTCATTTGTTTGAGTCCTGCTTTGAGGTGACAGTGATATTGTTCCATTTCAAACAAAGCTTACAACCAGATTCTGACCATAATACTCACATGTTCTTAACCCCCAGAAAGAGCATTGAAACTGTCTTGGGAGGTACAAAGGGCAAAGGCTCAGATGCAGCAACTGGCAAAGACAGAGTGTAGGTCAGGTTAGGTCAGGTTAGGTCAGGGGCAGGCCAGCATTCAGGCCAAAGACAGTCAGAAAGGGAAAACAGAGGACATGCTTTGCAAGTTGATTAAGTCAGTATTCATATTGGTTTGATGTTTCAGGTTGTGCAGAACATTACAGAAATCTTGACTTCTTTGTCCATTCGTTTACCAGCTAGTCATGCTCAGAACTGATAGTTGTGGTTGTTGTTATGTGATTTTTGTTGATATGTGAGAAGTTTTTGTTATAGTATGATCGCTGGCTGCCTGAGTTACAAGTAAAATATTGGAGACGTGGAAAATATTCAAATTTTCTCATCAAAATTATACATTTGTTTTTTGCTAAGACATAAGAATATCGATACCTTTGTCTGTACAGTGAATATGAATCTACTAACAGCAGCTGGTTAGCTTAGCATAAAGACTAAAAACAGGGGGAAACAGCCTGGCTCTGTCCAAAGGTAACAAAATCTGCTCACCAATACCTGAAGAGATCAGTAATTAACACAATTTATGTTGAATTTGTTCAACATTTGTTGTTGTTGAATTTGTACAAGAGTGTTTACAAAGTAATACATCCATAACCCCCATAAAACCCAATGTGTTGTTTTTACATGTTCGTTTTTGTAAGGGATAATCAAACGTGTACAAAGTTTTAATTACTGAGCTTTATAGGTGTTGATAGGCGAATTTTGTTACCTTCACACAGAGCAAGGCTAGCTGTTTTCCCCTGTTTCCAGTCTTTATGCAAAGCTAAGCTAACCAGCTTCTGGCTACAGCTACATATTTGCCATACAGACATGGAAGTGATGATCTAACTCTCAGCAAGAACATAAACAATGTCGAACAATTACTTGGGAACAGCAGAACAAAGCAACACTAGCATTCATTCAGGTTCATGTTTCTAGCAACCTGGCATATGTAAGAGCAGTATTCATTCCTCAAAACAGTAATGTGGGCATAACAGCAAAACAATCAGCTGAAAAATGCTAAAATACTCTGTAGAGCTGAGGGGAACTGCAGTCTGGTGAAAATTGATCACTATGTGCAAACCATTTTACATTATAGTCATTTGATCTATTCTTATTATTAAATATATTGATTAGTGCAGCTTTAGGGACATTCTGTTGCCACAACTCTCTCTGTAACAAATTGTTCTTTGAAGAATAAAAGGTCATTTTTTTGGACTACAGTGGCTCATTTACACTAAACAATAAGACAAGGAAGTTATCATAAAGCATTTGGCAGGATACCACAAATAGATTACAAGGAATGCTACAAGGAGAAACATTTTCCCTCCTTTTTTAAAATAATTATATGCTTTAGTATACAGAGTTATGTGCTGTACTGTATATGAGCATGCTTGTGCTAACTGGTTGTTTTGTTAATAAAACTGAATAATATGTGATATAAATTTTAGCCCTATACAACATGAGTTGTCTCTAGTGTTTATGTTTGACTTAATTTGTTTTGTGAATACCTGTACAAATGCAATTGTACAAAACATAGCTGTATAAAGTATATAATTCAACTGAACAGTCAGGTTGATTGGGCTGCAGTAAACTGGGGTTCATGTCAGTGAAGCACATACTCAAATCTGAAAATATAACTAAAATGTGAATATTTTTAGATAGCATGCACAGCAATACATGAAATACAAATGAGGAAGTTGCCGTGTCAAAGCATGATAGATGGGATAAATACAATGGCTGGATGCATCTTAAAACCAATCAGAAAGCAAGAGGCAGACTAGTAGGGGGGGGGAGTGAGTCACGATTTCTATGTCTGCCTTTGCCATATATTGGGGAGTGCATCTTAAATAACATAGAAGCTATAAATAGAAAAATGTGTAAATGGCATCACCCACAAACACAAACACACACAATACAGACATGTTGTGCATTTTATTTGTCTCACCGTTTGAAGTGACGCAAAGTGAATATGTGATTTGTCAATTGATTCTTTTTCTCCCAGGCTATGAATAAAATGCTTTAATTATTGATGTACTGACGTCAGATGTCCGCTTGAATGTTGTATGTGGTGCAGACCTCTTTCTCCGGGCAAGCTACTTCCCCCACCCCGCTCTCAACCCAACAGCACCCCCCTCTACCGCCACCACCACCACCCCTCCCCCAGCAGACACCCTCATGCTCCCCCTAGCCGAGAATGTTTTACCTGGCATGAATGGAACTTGAACACGTTGCAGGCAGCTTGCAGGCAGCTTGCAGACAGGCGACAACCAATTGGAAGGTGTTTAATACAGAAATTAAGTCTTTTTCTCTATATTTGCCACCCCTCCCCTCTATTTACTGCAATCCTCCCCGATAGAGTCTGTGCCGTGCCATCGGAGCACCGTAACTCTGTAGAGCAACTGGTATCTCTAGTAAATTGCATCTCAAAAGAGCTGGGTGTGTGTAGAAACGTACTGAGTTTTAAAGTCAGTTCTGAAAACATGATGTGAAAGTTTTCTCTCAGTTTTTCACAGACATTTTGAAAAGTCAGATTCTGACAGTTGTTGATTTTACCAAGATTAAAATCTCTCGCCCATTTCAGAGTTTGTTCACCTCCAACAAAGCAAGCAAAAGTGCTTGAACTTGTCTATTTTTTTTTTTACACAGACAAAAAGGGAGTTGCAGTATTTATATGCTTTTCTGTTCTGCTCTATACTATTAGATGTTAAGGAAGCAGTAAGGGGAAGAATACAGTCAGTAACTTAAACAAATCAAATACTGCCCCTGAAATTTGTTAGTGGATGAATTTCAATAAAACCAACCTCATACATAATATTAAATAAAAAATACATAAAGGGGCTGCAAATAACAATTATTTTTATTATAAAATTAGCTGCTGATTATTTTCATGTTCCCAAGATGACGTCTTGTTGAATGTCTTGTTTTTTCTGACCAACTGTCAAAAACCCAAAGCTATTTAATTTACCACAATATACTGTACAGTAAAAGCATGAAATTTTAAATGTTTGACAGCTTTGCTTTAAAATGACTTTAAACAATTATTAAAAAAGTTGCAGATTAGTTTTCTGTCAATTAATTAACTTATCATTGTAGCTCCACTGCGACCTGAGACATGTCTACATTTAAGTTTCAAACAATAACATACAATACTATAGAAGTAACCATTTAAAGATTGTCGTTAAGACTTTTGAGGAATCCATTTATCCTTTTTTTGTGTAATATTGCCAATCAGTGCAGGCTGACTGTTCGGAGAGGCCCTGGGGTGAGGTAAGTGATGGAGGTTTATGGTGTACTTTGTGTCTGAGCGGTTGCTCAAAAATATTAAAAGTGTTGTTCTGCTTGTGATGGGTGAATCATCACAGCTCAGATCTGCCAGCCCCGATCCATCACTAACAGTATATCTTGCATTAATGAGCTCCTTATCAGCATAAACCTACACTGCTGAGATACAGAGGCATTTGCTCTTTTAACCTGTGCATGGTTAGGTCTGGAGGATATTAGAGGATGTTGGTCTGTAGCGCTGTTCTTTGTCTAACTACCAGTCTTGAGCAAAGGTGTGACTCACTGCGCTTGTACCACCAAACTGTTGTATTGTTTGTACACTATCAATACAAAACTGTCCTTTTCACAATGTCAAGGTATCTAAAACAATAATTTTTCATCCAACAATGACAAACCTTGGGACTCATCTTGTATGTTACGTCTGTTTTTTTCCAGTATTCTTCTTTTACTACATATAAAAAGACAGAAAGCATTCACCATCATTAGATATAAAACATTTCATGCTTGATGAGTACCCACCCTAAATTGTGGAGAGAGACAAAGACAGACAGGCATAGCTAGTACTGGCGTATGCCATGGATGTGAAGAGATCCTCTTGAGGAGGCGGAGGGATGGAGGGAGGCAGAGGCACATTGAAGCAGATGCAGAGAAATGTGAGAGGGTGTCAGTGAGACTGGTGATGACGCGCTCATGGCTGCGGAGAGCTGGCGAGGCCGCGGCCCTGGCTCTGACTCACCTCATCCCCACGGGGCCTCCTGGTTGACGTCACTCAGCGTGCGCTGTGGCATTTCTCTGCTTCAACTTCTTTGTGAGCAGCAGCCACACTTGAGCTTTTCTCACATCTGAGAGACTCTGTGCATTTTCCTATGTGTACAGTATCTATCTATCTATCTAT
>NW_023339663.1:11938240-11960652 GCF_004916995.1 Morone saxatilis | reverse complement strand
CTATCTATCTATCTGTCTATCTTTATCTCTATCTTTCCTCCTATCCTTGCATCTATCTCTCCCTCTGAACACACTACCAGTTCTTTGTCTGTTGTGCAGTTCTTTGTCTAAGTACCAGTGTCGAGCAAAGGTGTGACTCATTGCGCTTAAACAGAGTTACACTCTGTACATGATCAATACAATGTTAATGTATCTGATTTAAAGACAAACTTCAGAACACTGATTGTATATCTTACCTTTTTTTTAGCATTTATTTCCCTCTGAACACACAACCAAAGCTTTGTCCACAGTTAGGTGGGGCAAGTGAAAATATAACCACTAACAACATTCATCGAGTTGTGTGTTGGTGGTGGAAGTAATTTAAAAATAGACAGTATATTGGCAATACATGAAAATGAAAATAGGATTCCAATGCTGCAAATAACCATACATACTGTGCAGTACTTTTTTTATCGATAATGGTGGGAATAATGGAGTAGTTGTTGCTCAGACCCGGCATCACCCTAGTAGAACAATTACTTGTTAAATAACAAATATGCATGCACAAAAAGCAATAGGCGACACCAAGAAACTTGAGCCAGAGATTTCTGGTGACCTAGTGACCTGGAGTTAAAGATGGGTCTTTATGCTTTTATTCCTTGTTAATTGGTAGAGCAAGTAAAAAACCACAAGGGTTTCTACATGAGGGTTGGCTGCACACCTCACTCTGTTCTGCTCACACCTCCTGGATGTACATGAAGTCCTGTTGGCAGGTAAATCACTAAAGTGCAGTCAAGAACAGTAGGGGAATGTTGCATTTCTCTAGCAGGTTATTAAAGTGGTCTTTATTTCTGATGGTCATAGCAAGACATAAATCCTGCAGTTGAAGAGAAAACCTGTTTGCTGAGGCAAGAGATCCTGGGGTAATGTTTGAATGCTACACAGTTTTCAGCGTAACTGCTTTAGGACAATATTCATATGTTGTGTTTTTTTTTTACATTGAACATTTCTATAATGAAGATATGGCATATCTGTAAGGAGTGAGAGCTTCAGGAAAAAAGGGATATGTAATATAATGAGTAAAAATTTCTATTTGTCTGTTATTTTATGTTATTCATTTAATTTTGCAATCAGTACATAACAATCAGTTATCCAGGAATTTAGGTACAGAAAATCTGCTCTGATATAATTTACTGAACACCACATTTGAGTTCAGTAAATTTCTGGATTTGGACAGTACGTTAAATGCTATATTACTCTCTATGTCGTTAATGATATCAAGGGTACAGTCATCTGCATATAGACATTCCCAGAGCTGTGTATAAAGACTTTTGCCTTTATAGGGCTGATAACAGAAAACAGTAAGAAGCAGGTGAACATAAGAGTATTTGCTGGTACATGTACGTACATGTGCTAGCATGTTTTACATATTATTGTTTCATTTAGCATCAGTGATGCTTAATAATGCAGCACAACTAATGTGCTAATGAAAATTAAAACAATTGAAATGTTGCTGTTAATAATATTTTTATACTTTTGAGTTTTAAACTTTAGAACACCAAACCAATTTGAATATATTTAGTTGTGAAAAAGATCACTGCATTTAATTATGACTATGACTAAAGTTTTTATTTTGGGCAACACAACATTGTTTGCAGGTCTTACAAGGCTTATAAAACCAGGCAACACTAAGCCAAGAGCTCATTGATGGGTCTGGCATAAGAGTGACATGAATATTGCAATGAACTGTTCTCATCTGTTGCTGCCCAGAAGCTATAGCCCTGAGCAACACTGACCAAAAGGAGGATACACCACTTCCCACCCAGCCTCGCTGCTGAGGAGAAAGTGAGGGTGTGAGTGAGTGGGGTGGAGAGCAGCCAACACAACACTGGAGTGTAAAGCACTGAAAGACACACACACCCACAGGTCTATTCCTAGTGCCACGCAACCATCTAAAGAAGTCCAAAAGTACGTCACCTGAATTGTTTGGCCCATCCGTTTCAATACAAGCACCATCAATTTGAATGCTTAATAATGATGATTGAGATATCACCGCCAATGATGGTTTACGGATGTGAAGAACGAGTGGTATAGACACTATTAATAGCCATGGCCATGTGTACTTGTGATGCGCAATGATAGTTGTTCTAGTGCTTTAGTCGAACCTCACTGATGTGATACAGTCTTTAAAATTGTGCTTCTCATTGACAGGTCTAAAGAGAGGTAGAGCAAGCACATGTAAGAAAATTAGGTTTGTGCATGTGCGTCCAGTTCCACGATGATTCGGATTTATAAAACAGAATCAAGTGTGTGCAAAGCTTTAGGAATCTGACAAAAATAATGTGTATGTATCCATTTCTGTCTTGTGTACACACAGTTTTAGTCATGAATTTACACAGGGTTTTTTGCATCCAGCCCCAGGTCACAAATAGGCCGCACAATCTAACCCATCCTCTGTGCCTCTATATGTTGAAGGTGTGGGGAGTACACCCAACACAGCAAGTCTCACACACTACCTGTTTGTGGAGAGCTGCAGCAGGATTAGGATCCCACAAGTCCCAGGGGACCCAACACAAATGTTGCAGGAACAGGATGTATTTACTCTAATGCAAGCAGAGGTGGGCAGTCAGCATCATAATCACAGGATGAACGCAGGATGAAATTTCATATACAGTATAAAAACAAGAGGTCGGGGCAAACTTTGCAAGTAAATATCTTCCAGTTAACATGTATTCACCTGAATGTTATCAATAAAAATAGTTTGTGATCAAATTCTTTTATATATTGTGTGTAGACGGCTTTAATTCTGTTGACAATAATACTGGAACATCCTGCGGGAGCGTGCACTGTTCTGTAATAGAAATGTAATGAAGCCAGGACTGGTATAAAGTATTTTGCTGTTTTACTGAACTATATAGCCCGGCCCACACACTGCCTGTGTCTGCAGTGCGTGTGGCGAAAAATCTTGCTTTTTATTTCGGCGCCCATGTTAACAGGTTAGAGCAGCCACACTGCCCACCTGAGCCATGCATTTTCACACGCGCATCAGCTGAACAGTTCATAATCATATCAACATTATACCAGCAACATATACATCACTACAGTTTCAATGTCTCTCTATATATAGAATATGTCCCAGATATTAAAAAAATATAAATGTATTTTTTATACACCTCCTGTATCTGTTTGAAATTAAAAGGTCCCTCATGTTTCTGTGGACGGCATCCATTCATATGTTAACAAGGCTTTTATTGTATTGTATTTATCAAAGGCAAACTCAGCATAGAAAAATAGGTGTGCAAGCTACAGCAGCTCAGCAAGGCAGTCGTCAGGCACTGCTCAGGCATCCTATGTGCACAAACGGATAAGATAGATAAATAGGGAGTTTCAGTTATCAAGGTAAGAGTTAAATATCTAATCTGAGTTCTTGAAAGTAAGATTGAACAAGACTCTGTGCTGATTAACGTTAATTTGTGGGTCAAAAACATTTCTTTTGATTTTAAGTTTGCTGTCAGGAGAGAGGAGGGCTAATGTTGTTCAGGACAAAATTTCAGTTTTGCCCCACCTTAACAGTAGGAAAAAAGAAGCCATTTAGGATTTATTGCAGCAAGACAGCTTTACAAATATACAGATGGGTGTCATCGGCATAAGTAGAAGTAGACTATTTAAAAAGCATAGTATGACTTAGAGAGAGTGTATACAAACTGAATTAAATCAAATAATGTGTTGGCTCATGTTGGACCACATATTGCATCTGACAAGAGCAGATACATAATAAACAGGAATTTAGGAGTAGGATGATTTAATTATTTAAATTTGTCAAAATATGTGTCTCCTTTAACTATTTCTAACAGTTGCTTGGTAACCACCTTTATAAATGCTTTAAATGTGCACAAAACAAAATCCTTGAAGGTGGTGTGATTTCAAAACAGCCAGAAGAAATATAGAAAATAGTTTGAGCCATGTTGATGTTATGACGAATGACAAAGTGTTTGACTTGACTTAAGCTTTTGACTTTGCTGCGCATATGCAAACACTGTTGAATGCTCACTGCAAATTCAAGTTACACTCAGGTCCTTGGCCATGCAATTCATATGTAATCAGAAAAACTGATTCTTAAGTTACACCTGTTTGATTTTATTTAAAAGATGGGCAGCAGCAGTTAAAGTTTAAGACAAGCATTAAATTCAATCAAGTAAATACTGCATTGCAACACTCCAAACATAACAACACAAAAGCAGAAATCATTATCTGTCTTTAAAATGTTGAAGCAGTTTTAATAAAGGTCATGTATTTCAGACAAAAATAAAGAGTTGAACTTTTAGTCATGAAATTTGCACAAAATTAAAAGTTTCCCCCAGCCTCTGCCAGTCCTCTGAAACTGCCCTCCCAAGAAGAATGACAGCACCAGTCAGGATCAAAGGTCAGTGATATTGTTGTAGAGCAAAACATCTGCTATTAGCATGTGTTATTTGTTTCCCATTTCCTAACAACTAGGGTTCACTAACCTTAGTAAAACAGTAATTTTAAACCAAACCACAATTTTTCTTAAACCTTACCAACCGTTTTTTTGCCCTACGAAATATTAACTATAGTGTTGTCACATCATGACACAGATTTATTTTGGAAGGCAAGATAGGGGATCAGGAAGCGGTAATAGTCCTTCTAGAGGGAAAGAACAACGCCTTTTGTCGTTTAATTTAGAGGATATAAAAACACTTTCCCTTACTTGGATCTCTTAGGAGACTTTTATGAGTGATAAACATTTGTTAGATTTTCTGTTGCAATTTGTGTGAGGTTCACCCCTTCTTTCTCACAAAATGCCTGTTCTATAAAGTACTGCACAAGGGCTGATAAAAAGAAAACATTTTCTTTTCAATGAAGACCATTCGAACATTTAAATTTTGGGAGAATTGCTACTGCTTTCGTTTATTTTTGACATTACCCTGAACTACTGCTGTTGGACCTATTTGATGATTTGATGAAAAAGTCTATTAGGTGGACCTTGAGTTAATTTTTTTGTCAACCTACTTTTCTAAGGTTAATAATAGTAATGTGAAATGACCTCAAGTTAATGAATGACTGATAACATTCAACATTTTGCTTGAATGTTTGAGCAACCATTTGAGCAGCTGCTGATGCTCAAATGGCCTGAAATAGGGAACTGAGCTATAAAAAGCAGCACTACAGAACATATTTACAATATTGTGAGTTGCTTGGTCAGAAAATTACCGAAAGGACAGAATCACAGTCTCTGATACAGTACAGTGAGTTAACAAGGTCCTGTGTTTACATTGTGACAGCAAAATCCACAAGCCAACAGGGCTCACACTGACAAGATAACCTTAAAACAAGACTAGGAAGGTATCCATTAAAGACTGGAGTGAAGGTGCCCTGTGTTATAGAGTAATTTACACTCACACAAACTCTATCATTTTAACCCCAGGGTGACTGTTCGGTGTGTGACCTCAGTTTTACTGTCATTCTAGAGAGTGGTGCTTCTGTAAGAGCCAAATGGACGACTGCTGGGAATATTGCAGGCTTGTACCCAGACAGGCAATTTTCCCTACGGTGGGATAATGGCAGTAAGTGGGGGGGTGGTAAGATTTAGTCATATACTGTACACCTACTTGGAGGGTGGTGATTTTATTCTGCTGCCACCATCCAATATATCGCCTCATTGGTGTTGATTACAGGCAGCTCCTGGTTTCTAGGTTTTGCCATCTCACCTCCTACAACCTGATTTGAAGGTAGTTGTTTTTTTCTCCCTCCAGTGTAATTTTATATCTCTTTTATTTTGTTATTTTACGACTATATAGGAAAAATGAGTTGTTTTCCTGGTAAAGCATTCGCAGAACTGCTTTGAAATAAAAGACATTTCAATGACATGGCTTGAAATAAATTTAGGAGAGCACAAAGTAAACCACAGATCATTAACTCCCATTTTCAATGGAGCAAGTTCAGAAAGAATATCATGATGACATTATAGATTAAAGTCTTCACCCTTGTTTTTTAGCTTTTGGAATCATATTTCTACACATCGATTAAGCTTTCGTAATCATAAACAAAAAACCAACAGCAAGATTAAACCAATATGAGGGGTAATATTGGATCAAAGTCAATTTTTTTTCACGTTTCCCTGCTACTTTTTATTATATCTTGGTATATGTTGAAAAAATTGTAAATAATATGTATTTATATGCCAAAATCCTTCTATTTATTCTTTTCCTATATGACTTCAAAATATTTTTTAATGACTTATCCTGCATTTTGGGATGTAGACGTTATAACATCTGGATATATTATTTATATAACAAAATCTGATCTCGGGCATTTGCATTTACACCTGGTATTAATAAACAATTACATTACAATTGAATCTTCATATGCAAATTAGCAGAGCTGACGATCTTATCAGCAAACATGGCGCATGAAGGTCAAGTTAAGTGATGTGGGATACTCTCAGGGGACCACTATGACACTGGAAGGTAAGGGTCAGCTGACAGATAGACACAGCCGAAGACATCTGCCTATCTGTAGGCAATAGTTATTGCTGATATCGCGAAAGAGGGTAATGTGGCTGTAGATTTCCATTTACCTGTTTTTATGCACATTTTCAATTTGCAAGTGGAAAAGTTGGAAATTCGAAAAAAAAAAGGAACAAAAAAAACAAAAAGTTGGTTTATCAATTAAAACAAAATGTGCAAAGGAGACAGATTTAGTAAATAAATCATGAAGTACATGAACCGTGTGACTAGGTCCTCCTCTTTTCCGCTGGAGAGACAACAAATGGCAGCAGATAAAAACATCAGATCCGTGTCGTCTGATCTGATGAACCTTCCACAAAATGATAGATGAAAGAAATATAAATGCCATATTTCCCTCATATTTTCCACATGGTTTTGTTTTTGTATGAGGTTTGACTGATGTTCTTTGTATAACGTCATCTCGAGGCATCCAACTCCTAATATTTTTACCAATTCTGTGTTCACACTCGGCTGAGATCCACGTACAATGCAAGCCAGACCACATCTGAGTATGAATATCACATCCAGATGTGCTCCAGCTGATCAAATTGCACTGTGTATTGCAGACATTTACACTTTGCATCCACATATATTTTTCTTATCTAGACCAGGTATCCAGATACTGATTGCATGTTAATACCAGTTGTAAATAGGTCCATAAATGTATCAGAGCAAATACACCTTATCCCTCCCATCATGTATAACTACACTAGCCTGCGTTAGTTTGTGTGTCGTAGAAGTTAGCGGTGCAATATCGGTTGGAGACCATGACCATTTCAATGTCAGTTTTTCAGCGTAAGTTAATAATTTCTTCCTTCCGTCCTCAGCTTTCAGATATAATAACGTGGTCGGAGAAAGTGTGGGTGGAGGTGAACAGTCCTCTACAACGCCATCCTTGCTGAGTCACATCCACATTTTCGTGACCAAATCAAATCTGCATACGATTTGATCACATCTTATTCCCTTCCTGCATCCATGTTTGACTCAGAAATACGTGCAATAGCGGCGGTAGAAGATGCATTTCTTTTTACCTTTATGCGACTTCCTTTTGCAATGTTTGTTATATAGCCAGACAGAAATGAACAGGTGTAAAAATGCAATTGGCTGTTATAGAAGCCAAGAAAGCTGGTGTTGTGTCTCCTTCAGCTTGAGACTCTCGAGTAAGTGAGCTGACATCAGGTCAGCCTGTACGCCACCTGACACAGCAAGCAGTACTCTGATGATGGGTCGGACATAACGAAGAGGCTGCAATCAGCTCAAGCTCCAGGATACACTAAACACCTTTGATTTATTTTTGCCAGCTTAAAGGTGATACATTTGGGTAAGCTCTAAAGAGGGTAGAAGTTGTAATTAATGTCTTCAATGTCATACTTTAGTCCCTTGAACTAAGTTTCAAATTGAAAGTCAGCAAAACGCAGTCATAGCCCCTGGCTGTGCACTAGCGCTATTATCCAACATGGCTGTCTTCTTTCACAGTTGGATCTTCTTCCCATGAGACCTGCAGGCCCTGCGTCAATCACAAAAATTATTCAAATAGCTTTGACCTCAGTGTTTTTCAGTGAGAAATCTTTTTATAGCAGGCGGAGCAGCAGAGATGGGCGGGGAGTGAGAGTAGGAGGGAGGGAGTAAGATGGGCATAGAATGAGCTTTCTGTGGTTGCCTCAGTCTGTTCTCCAACACTGTGAAACTCATACATTCTTCAGTCTGTCAGAGGGGGAGCCACAGGCTGACGCATGTCTCTCTCCTCATACAGAGAGTTAATGGTCACAGCGCCTGGCTCACTTCTCTCTGCCAAAAATGGAGAAATAACAAAAAGCTACAGTCAGTGCTAGATGGATATCCAGAGGTAGTGCATAGTCATTCATTTTTGGGGGAGGGAAAGACTGAGTTATTGCTTCATGCTTAAGCCTACAGCACATTTTTCTTCTTTTTTTTTCAGTTGTCAAATCTTTTGTCTTGTCTTTGCATCTGCTTCAGGTTTTTTATTTTGTCAGTTTGCCGCTGCTCTTCTTGCAGAATTTACTTCCACAAATGAATTGTTTTTTTAAAATGTACATTTACAGAATGTTCTGAAACCTCAGAGGGTTATGTGCAATGATCAAATAACCAAAATAAATAAATATGATATAGTTATGTTATTGTTTTGATTATTCATTTAGTCTGTGAGATGTCATAAAATAGTGAAAAAAAGGCTTCAAATGTCTTGTTTTAGATATTCAGTTTACAAGGATTTAAGGTACATTTAGAGGATCTATTTGCAGAGAGGTTAAGGTTATTTATAAATATATTTGTACCTGAATCACCTAAAAATAAGAAAACAATAACAAATTGGAGTTTTTTGTTACCTTAGAATGACCCTTTTTTATGCCGCTGGTCACCTTCCATGGAGGCTGCCATATTGAACCGCCATGTTTCTACAGTAGGCCTAGACTGCCAGGTGAATACCCATGATGCACTGAGCTCCTCTTTTCCTCTCCCTCTCATTAGTCATCATCGTTATGGCTGTTTTCATTATTGTCATTATTATTATTAGTCATATTTCTACTATCATAGTTGTTACGGTTGCTATTGTTTCTGCTGTGCATCTCTGTGTCTGTCTTTCTCTCTCCCCCCCTCCGTCCCTCCCCCGTCTACCTCATCTGTCCCTCTCTCTGTCTTTCTAACTTCAGTCGGACGAAGCAGACTGCCGCCCACCTAGAGCTGCTCGAGGTTTCTGCCTGTTAAAGGAAGTTTTCCTTGCCACTTTTGACCAAGTGCTTGCTCATGGTGGGAATTGTTGGGTCTCTGTTAATAATTCTATAAAGAGTACAGTCTAGACCTGCTTTTAAAAGAGTCCTGAGGAAAACTTCTGCTATGATTTATACAAATAAAATTGAATTGAACTGAAATGCTGTAGCCCAGAACAGACAAAAGGAAGGGGAGGGTGAAGTGAGGGAGTTGCACTCTGCAACTACACCGCTGGAGGCACTCAATCCTACACACTGGACCTTTAAAGAAAAGCCGATAATGTTTGTTTGTGGATTATTGAATTATTGCAGATTATTATTCTGTCAATAGGTTTTTGGGGTAAAATAGTGCTCCATGGATTAAATCTCCTTTAACATGTTACATGTCAGATCAATATTTATATTGTGTATCATCAAAATGCTTACTGCCAACCTTTTCTCATTATATACAGATATTTCTTTACATCCATGCAAGTCAAGGTCTTGCTTTATAATAGCCCACGCTGTCCACATACATCTGAAAAAATGTAAAAAATAATGAAATATTCATCACAGAGCAATATACCTTATGCAATACCTTTTATTATAATAATAATTAATGAGGGCAAGATGTGAAGACCTGTTTAATTACTTCTAATGACTGAATACATTTACATTCCCTAAAAGGTTTAATTTTCTCCACCAAAGTCGGAAGAGCAGTGCAGATGTACGTATTAGGGCCATACTAAGTGAGAAAAAAATATATTTTTTATGAGAATAAAGTCATAATATTATGAGAATAAAGTCATAATATTACGAGAATAAAGTCATATTATAAGAATAAAGTCGTAACATTATGAGAATAAAGTCATAAGTAATTTTATGGGGGAGGAGACTGTTCAGGTTGGCCTGCTTGGGCTCAGCAGCAAAACTGGCTTTAACGGACGAAATTATTCAATTACGTTAGCTTACCTGGTTGACTGTATTGGCCTACGGGACTGCAGACAAACAAGCGGGCTGCTGGGCTCCAGGCTGAGGCTGCTGTCATGGGGGTTGGCTGGTCACGCCTCAGATAGTGATTAACTATCGAAGCTTTTTTCTCATTTAAAACAACTTTTTTTTCTTGTATATATTATTACATTATTCTCAATTGTTTTCTTAGTCTGGCCCTAATACTCTGTCGTACAGATGCGCCCAGATTTTAGACTGGAAAAGACTGGAAATCTCTCAGTATTTGGCCCAATCTAATCTATTTCTAATCAAATTTTTCTGATAAATTGCTTGCTTTGTAAAATGCCAAATAATGACATATTCCAATTTCAGATCCACAGAAGTGATGTTATACTTTCTGATAAACAGTTGATTTGTGAAGTTTTCATATTTGAGAAGCTTTAGAAAATGTCTGATATTAGATTCATTACTTGGATTTTGAATTGACTATCAAACTTGTTTATGGTTATAAGTTCATGTGCAAGTGATCTCATTTTCTTGATTTAATCGCTTAAACTACAAAATGTCATAAAATAGTGAAAAATGCCTGTTACCATCTCCTCGTTGATGTTTTCAAATAGCCTGTTTAATCTGATCAACATTAAAATTATTAATAATAATAATATTATATGTTTTTTCAATTCATTTATTTAAATTTTTAAAAATACGTAACATAAAAAGATTTCTCCGTGTACCACCAGTGACTTAAACAATTAATCAACCATCAAAGTAGTAACTGATTAGACTACTAACATACAGTACTATTACCAGGTGTGTACCAAAAAATCGTCACACACAAAACACCAAATTCCAGTGAGATTCAGTGTTAGCACCCTATTTCATTGGTATTTTGTTTACCTTGTATTTAACTACATTTGACGGTGGAATTTCTTGTTTTCTATAATCCTTTTTGAATCTGGCTTGTATTCTGTCGTGTCCACGCTTCTGTTGTCCACATCTCCTTCACATGGATGAGTAAGGACACCTCAATGCTTGGATTTCACAAGACTAATCGAATTCAGTGCTCAAATACCAAGAATTATTGGAGGTCTTTTGAAACTGTCATATAATGGAGAAAGGATAGCATCAGCAACACTGACAAGTGCACTGAGTTCTGCCTTTATTGTACAGATTTTAGAGTCCAGCTAATATTATGCCAGTGTCAAGGTTTATAAATGTTTGTTAAATTCAGTAGTTCATCCCATGTTTTGTATGTAAGACATTAGTGACTAAAGCTGTTCAATGTAGAGGAGCAAAGAGTGTAACATTTCTCTTTGAAATGTAGTAAGAGTGTTAAGTATGATATTGAAATATTCATATAAGTCTAAGTACCTTATATTTGTTCTTACTTGACTAAATATACTTTTATTTTTCAAAGAATTGTGCTGGACGATGAAATGCGACGGCAACATCACAATTGTTAAGATGTCCAGCCCTGGTTACACTCATTCATAAAGCAATTAGTAAGACTGTGAATGAGTCTTCAACCGAACACCCTGCGCTGACATACTAAGCATACACTAGTAAACTGGATTCATCAATAAAGCACCATTGTTGTAAATTCTTCATATAGTGACATAAAGATTGGGTTTTGTATGTTCAGCCTTGTACCGAATGAAGACATTCATCCTTTGCCGGCAGGTTTGTTAGCAGCAGGTTAGATGATGCTCAGTGTGTCTGCCTGCAGTTTCAGAGACGTGATTCAACTACAGTAGCTATTAGATATGTACCTGGTAGTCAATTTATGGATTGATCCAAGTCTACAATAATAGCATCGTCTTACAGTATATTTACTGTTACTGTTTCCATGGTGATTGAGAATTTGCAGTCGTAGAAAACAGTATTTTATAATCACTGATGTTCCTTTGTTATTATCTTCTCCTGCATCTGGCAACAAGCATCAGTTGTGTTTTATATACTGAGAACACAAAATATTTTTTTTAAACCTTCAGGAAGACAAAGTTAAAGTGTGTGTGAGTATATAAACATTAATAAATAACAATAAACATTTATGAGGTAATTATTTTATCAAATATTTCTATGAAATTGGAAATTTATCAGTGTAATCGAAACAGTGCTGTGGGTTCATGTGATGAGTATGATGTTTCTATAATCCGTAGATGCTCTGTAGACTTAATGTTCAGAAGATTGTAATAAAGGACGAGTGTGCAGGAATTAGTGGCAGCTAGTGGTGTATTTGCAGATCACAACTTCCTTGCTTCACCCTCCCCTTCCAACCACAAAAAGGAGAAACTATGGTGGCCACGAAACACAAAAAACATTTCATTAAAGAATATGCTAACTTTAAAAATTGGGCATTTCTCCCATGTTTCTTTTATCTTTTCTATTTATATGAACACTGTCACGCATCAGAGTTAAATGAAGTCGTGAGTATCATTTTCTTACCCACGTTTACCTCCTGATACATGGTTAACAGTGTGATTCAGGAAAGATCTTGTGGCAATAAAATAGAAGCAAAGTATCCATCATGACATATTCCGTCAACATGTTTCCACTGATGTCAAAAGGGAGGGACATTCAAACTCACGATATGGCATCATTTCATATTAGACTAAAAGCAGCATGTAATTTTAGACACAGTTAAATGTTACTTGAGCCATTTAGTTTCCAAGGTAACGAGAAGGGTATATTTAGAGTGTACTAAACTGAGACAGAAGAAAAAAGTGTTAATAATCTTGATGGAGCAATTCATCAAACACAAGTCAAATAGTAAAGATCAAAACACCTCATCTGCTTACAGCTGAAGGTGAGAGAATGCTCAAGAACAACCACCCAGCTCATTCAGCACCACTTCTGACACATGCGTCATTTAGTATTTAGTGGCATCACTGATTCACATGGTACAGTAGAGGTTTCACTTGAGCTACTCAACAAGGGAGGTTCAGGAGAAATACAGACGTCAATGGGAAAAGGTGTTTTTTTTGTTATATATGTTGAGCTATTCAGCTGCAATAACCACCCATGAAAGAACGTTAAATATATTAAAATAGCACACAGTGATCTTCTCTGTAGGCAGGCTTTTTCTTCATTGAAATTCACAAATGATTAAAAGAGTATTGTATCGGATCATTACAGGGCCATATCAGACCAAAAGTAACTGAATTGGGAGAAACAAAATTTTCTATATGGTTTATAATACAAAAAGCAAACAACACAGAAGTCACATACTTTTATTTGGGTATAAAAAGTTTCCTCCACAATTATTTTTTTTACGCAACACCTCAAACATTAACCAGCTTTCATAGTTGTGGCTCTCACTTGAGTTTGGACAGGTTTTATAGCACTAAGACAAGGTGAGAGAAAGACAGACTGCTCAATTCAATAAGACGTTATCTTCTGGACGCCCAACTTAAATTTAATTACATTAATTAATAAAAATAAAGCTTGAAATGATATCAAACTTTGGACACTTTTCTCTGGACTGTAGTTTTTAAAACTTTCTGTGCTTAAAAAAACTCATTTTTGACCTTTAGAAACAGTGTCTATAGTAAAGTAATCCAGGATCAAAGGTCTACTTTCTAGCTTTCGGAGCTGTCAACCACATCTTACAGTCTGCATATTATATACTGCATGAGTGATATTCACCAGTTATTTTTTCTCAACTGCCAATGAAAATAAATATATAAATCTGAGTTCCTACTAGTGGCTATATTGTGAGATTCATTCTTTCCCTTACCCATAGTTCACACATCACTGTGCAGTGCCTTAACCAACCAGTAGGAGTCACTAATGCAGCATTAATAATGACAACCCTCACTGGCTTCCCACCAGGAAACCTCTCTGCTGAGGTGGGCTTACAGTAGAGAAGGTAAAAATCAGAATTTATCTCTGCCTCCAAGTACAAACAGTCACGATAAAAAAAGAGCAGATACAATACAGTGGAGACTTATTATGTACTTGTATCTACATTCTTTGGTTAACTTGCTTTAAGTATCAATTGTAAAAAGTTACTCTGCTTGTAAAAAAGCTCAAACATTTCTCATCTCATAATTATTCTGTCAGTCTGAGCACTGCCCTTAGTTTAGCGGAGCGTCCACGAGGATTCTCTTTTACTTCGTCCTTTTCTGGGACGATCACTTTTCTCTTCAGAGGAAGCCAATAAACACTTCCACCCTCTCTTTTTCCATCCTTCCTGGTGCCTTGTTTCCTTGGGCTGAAGTGATACTGATCTAGATTAGATAAGTCATCTCCCTGGAGGAAACGTTTGACCAGTCTGTCTTCCAACGAATGAAAGGTGATTACGCAGAGACGTCCTCCAGGTCTCAGTGCTGCCTGGGCAGCACGTAGGCCTGCATGTAGTTCGTTCAGCTCGTCATTCACAAAAACACGCAGAGCTTGGAAAGTCTTAGTGGCCACATGTGCAGGTCGCTGGAGGCGGTCTTTGCGTGCGTAGAGGACAGCTGCAGGAAATGATCCTAGAGACAAAGAAATGGTCAGAGTAATTCAACGCACTGCAATGCAACATATTGTTCTCATGCTCAATGCAAACAGAAAAAATGCTGAAGAAGAAAGATTCCAATTTTAACGCTGTAACAGTAAGTTGATTAACTGATTAATCGATCGACAGAAAGTTATTCAGCAACTATTTTGAGAATTGATTAATCATTTCAGCAATTTTTCAAGAAAAAGTGTCAAACATTTAATGGTAACTTTCTCTTATGTGACCTGATCTTTGTAGCTTGGACTGTTGGTCTGAAAAAACAAACTCACCTCAGGCCTGGAGTATCTGACTAACTAACATTGCAAAAATTCACTGTATTCTTCTAACACCAGATTTTGCTCCCCATTTATCTTTATGAGGAACAGAGCGAGGCGTATTTGTTTCCAGTCACAAATTCACTTCTCTCATTTGCTTTGCAGTCTGATTGAATTTAAACATTGCAAAATTGCAAAGCTCTCCAATTTCCAGCCAGAGGGAGAGAGGAGGTGAGACTGACCTCTCATTCAGAAAACATTGTTTGTTTAGAATCTTACAACTGCAAGTCCAAATAATACAAGCAGGCGCAAAGAAGACTGCCAATTTGTGGTCTGTTGTTGTTAGTGAGGTAGCCATGTCAGGACAACCCTACCCATGGTGTTTTCGTATCTTTTTGCCAGGTGAAATCCAGTCGGACTTTACTCCAAAAACCAAACACCTTGACCGAGTATCCCCAGGAATTACGTCCATATTGGAATTACAGCACATATGGACAGTGACCAGTTTCGGACCAACAAACAACGTTGTTGAACCATGAAAATGTTCAGTACTTCTGCCAACTCTGCCCATGATTTTGATATTTCCTCAATATTAACCATGCATAGCTGTCACTATTCTATATTTTATATATTCTACATTATATTTATAGATAGAGAGAGAGGGAGAGAGAGACCACTGACACCAACCACTGAACAAGCTCATGGGCCAAGAGGGTCAACTCTTCAGGTCAATACTGCACAGTATCCTTCTAAAGGACAAGAGAGAGTGAAGGAGACCATCTGTTTCAAGCTTAAACAACCACACATAAACAAAATGGAGGGCTACTACACCACCAACCTACACCTTGATTCTTGTGACTCTATAGACTCTCATGTGAACTAATGACTCATATACAACCTAAACAACCCACAGGTGCTACCCATGTGTGAATAACACAGAGGGTAGAAGAGGGTGAAATGCCTGGGATCTCCACTGGTCAAGAAAATAAAGGAAGCCTCCTAAATAAAAACAATTTCCATGAATAAAATAAATCCAGTTGCCTTGACTTCTAGGTATGCCATCTAATGGTTAAGTGAGAATCATCAAACATAGTAGGAAAAGGGAGGGGGGTCATTAAATTAACTTAAAAGAAAACAAGATGTAGCACATAAAAAGCTTATTGAAAAATATATACAAGCCATTGAAATCAGTGGAGAGAGAGAGAGAGCTGCAGCAGGACTGAGTGGCAGGTCCATCAGAGTCTCCGTGCGGAGCAGATGGAGGGTGGAGATGGTGTTGATATGGATGATGTGTCACCAAAATACCGAGGTAAATGCAGCCAAATGCTTCTTATGATCTCTCAGTTCACTGAATGCCAAGTTCAAGTTAAGTCTTACTGAGCACAAAAAATTATTACTCCCTATGCCCTGATTACTGTAAAAAAAATAAAAGTGTTTTTTTTGTAGTTATTGCTCTCTGGATGGTGCACTCAGTTTTGACCTGCTTTCAGTGAAATAAAGGGTGATTTATGCTTCTCTACCTCCACAAAAACCTTCTTCTTTAATACTCAACAATTTGCACCTGACTTTTAGAAGCGGAGAATGTTCCTCCAGTTATTTGAGCGATCTTCCCTCAAAATACTTGTGCAATCTGAAAGATAACGTTTCAGATTCCAAGAAATCTGCACTGACTTGTGTACCTATTAAATAACATGCAGGGATGAATCAGAATTTAGGCACAAAATGGTCAAGAAATGTGGAGAGGTTAGGTTAAGCTGGGAAAACATTAGCTTCAGTTGCTTTAGTTTTAAAGGTCCAGCTTGACCAGCTCATAACTACCACACAGACTAAAGAACAATTAGACACTTATTTAGACCTAAAGAGAAACTGCAATAAATAGAGAAGTGAGTGATGTGGCATTTCTCTCCTCCTGCACTAAACAGCCCAAGGTGTGACTCACACTGAAATCAATACAATGCCTGCACAGCAAGGACCAGCCCTGGTCTGGCCTCACCAAGCCATATGCTCTCTCTCTAATTCATCTTTCAAAGGTCCTACGGACAGATCCGTGGAGGAAAGAAGAGATTAAGATGTGTACATAAAGGGGACATCAGGTAGTTAACAAGGAACCACAACATTACAAATGTATTACATAGGACAACATACTGAATTAGAACCACAAACCCGTCCCTCTACTCTACCTTTGTGTTATGTCTTTCCATATTTGATGTTTGTAGCGGTTATCAACAAAGGCGAAAATAAAAAATACATTTCACAGTAAGTTGTTTGGACATCAACAGTGTTTGATGCTTTGGTTTTACTGGTCGAACAAAAAGCTGAATAAATGCTACAGAAGAACATGGACACAACTGTAGCACAGCAGACCAGATCAGTTTGAGCCAGACAGAAACGCCGGACTGCTGAGAATGAAGTCGGCATCACCACAAATCAGGAATTTATCAAACAACTGCTATGTCACGGCAAAAAGTTGCACAATTACATACTCGGGAATACACTGAGGGCTGAACCCTCATTTTCAATGACGCAGAGATTACATCCGGCTACAAAAACAGAAATAAAATATAATCAAATATAAACACAAATAAAAAAAGAAGATAGTCACAAGCATAAACATTAGTTAGAAAAAAAGACTCCTAATTAAAACTGTTAGATGCAAAATTAATTTTTTTAAAGATTAATACGCATATTTCTAAAATTCCCCAATGTTATCAGGGACTTCATATTTATTTAAAGTGCGTTGTGTAATATAAAAGCAGTCTTTGAGAGTCCTGAGTTAACACGGGGAACATGAAGGGTTATCCAGTCCTGAGAGCGGGTTTGATTTTACCTTGAGGTCTAATAGTGAAGTAATAGTGAAAATGCATTTTAAATTGGCAGTGATAGCATATATGCTAATGTTGATCACCAAGTACCAATTCAAGTAGATCACCACACATACAGTTGTTGCTCTGGGTGGAAATTAACGTTAAACAGCTTGTTGTTCCTGTCCTTCCTGCTGGCTACTCAAAACACACACGTCATTTATTATGTTTATGTCATTTATTATTATGAATGCATTTGGTTCTGTAATATAGTTTGAGCAGATGCTTTCTCACTTGATTCCTACTGTCAGTGTTCAGCAAAGTAAACAAACTTTCCATTAAGTTACATGTCGGGTTGATTTGGCGAAGCTGCTCTGCTGAATTTTCATTTCAGGCTGTTAAAGCAACCAAAAAAAAAAAACACCAAAAAAAACCAAACAACAAACATATCCTAGCTGTGGTATGTTTCTGTTACCTTCACAGCTGTATCACATAATTGTGTTTCCATGGCTGCCTGTGCCATGTAAATTTGTTTTTATTTCATTGTTTGGTCCCTTGCATGATTTTTGTGGCCCTTTTGATTCTATTAGCACTTAAAAGAAAACCACCCAGAGGACTCTAAATCAGTCATGAAACATGTGGCACATGCACAACCAGACCACTACGCACTGCTGTGGCTATATGTAGAACTGTTATTATCATCAGTTTATCACTTCTATTTGTAAAGCATCCCGCATTGATATCTCACTCATTATTGTTAAACGTCAGAAAGGGTATTAATGAGCTATAGAGCTCATACTGAACCAGACTTTACAAAAGGGCCTCACATTACATAAAAGGAGAACATGAAAAGAACATTAAAACATGCAAATCTAGATTAAAGTTTGCAAAAGGAAACAACGGTAACAAGAATTTGCTTTGCAATTGCAATACACACCCATCCACCACACCAAACTTCAAACCCTTTCCTCTAACAATTCAATATAAACATCACAATGCCTCCCTGTGTTGGCAATAAACGCTGGCACTGGATGCATATCGTGCCATGTACAATCATCCAATGTAAATGGACCTTCTTGGGACATTGGGCTGGTGTTTACAACATATTGGATAAACAGTTGAAGAACAACTGTGCCAAACTGATCCCCAAGTAAAGGAGCTGTTGAAAATCTACACATAAAGGAAGGTTTGGAATAAATGTATGAAATGTAACGCCTCAAAGACAGATCTTTCACATATATTACGGATAAATCAGCCTGAACCTCTTGAAATGAGCCTCGTCTCATGTCACAATTGGCACCATTCAGCCGTAAAACGCAAACAAAATCAGTGACTAAAAACACAAAATATGCATACGTGTTTCTGAGCAAATGATGTTTCACCATCCCATCACCAGTTCCACATTTATATGAATTTCCGATCACTCCAAGATGAAGAGTATCCCTGTTGAGAAGTGTTTGAGCTGCACACATTGTCACAGCAAAGTCAGATTTTACCACTGTGTGTGTAGGAAATGACATGTGCATGGTTTTTGTGGGTATGCATCATTTCCATTTGGCCCCAGTTGTGTATACAACTCAAACGTTCTGCTCTTTCACACAACCATTCTGTATAAGACTAAATGTAGTATCAAATAATTAGTCTCATAAAACTATTTAAGTAATTGTTATTTTCATCTAGAAAATTTTGCATTTTGGATAAATACTAATGTGCAATGTGTACTCACCTGAAGTGTGAGTTGTATATGATGTCTCAATGCCACCAGGTCCCTAAAGTGCCCCTCCAACACCACCACTCACACAGACACACGTAAGCTCTTGTCATTTCTCCTGTGACAGTAAATTTGGTCATAGAGCCCCCCCTGGAACTTTCTTAAACCAAGACCTCTCTGTTTTTTTCCCAAATAAACATTGGTGGTGACTCGCTTTGCTCTTCAAAAAAGATTAAACAGCTGCTCTTACTCACACCTGTTCTCCCAGGGTGACACTGACGCACATACTGCTCTGTGCAATAACTATTGAAACGACATCTCACTCATTCAGCAGCTCAAACCTGGAGGCATACAGCTAAAAAAAAAAAAAAACAACAAAAGAAAAACAATCAGTGAAGACAAACAATGTTATCCTGGCTTTATGCACAAGTGTGTCATGCATGAGCATATGTGGGTGTTTGCATTTGTGTCAGGTGTGTGTGCATATTTGTGAGCAGAGAAACGGGGGAAATGAGGGGGGGAAATATAGCAAAAAAAGCAATGTGAAAAGAGAGAGATAGGCAACTGTATGTGAGATACTGTTTGTTTTCAAGGCATTAGCCACATTCTGTTCCAGCCACCTCCAGATCTGTCTTTGTCTCAACTTTATCTCTCAAAGGAAGGTGTAGAAGAAAGGCACCCGAAACAGAAGCAAGAGAGAGGATGATGACTGAGGTCACGGTCCACGCAATTTTCTGAGACAAATATGTCCTACCGGGAGGCAGCCTTAATAACTTTACTAGTGTTTTATTTTCCCTTACAGCCTCTAGAATGCTGCGGGAATTAATCAGGATAGTGTTAAGCTACCTGCCACCACGCTGGCCAGCTGCTGCGTCCGAGTGATGGGGTTGACACGGCGTGCCTCCACAATGGCTGAAGCTATTTTCCTGGCGTGTCTTTCTTCCCCATATGCAGTGAGGATGGATGCAAGAGCCTGTTGATCTAAGGTATTCACAACGTCAGCAGCGCAGGGCATGTCGGGGTACCTACGCACAAAGAGAAGCCCATTTAAGCAGCTTGACGTCACGTCCTTGCTGACAGTGGCGAATCCTGACTCTCCAACTCTGAGATACAGCTGAAAACCTTTATGTCTCATGAAAGGAATGATTGTGAGAGAATGAAAAGAAACATGCAGCTTGTGCAATACCTTCTAATCAGGTTATCTTAGATGGTTGTTTTGCAAGTATATCTAAATGTGTATATATATATGGATGTTGATTTTATATATATATAAACACACAAACACACACATATACACACACACACACATATCGCTCAATACTTGTGTATATACACACAGAACTAAAACAAAATTCTTTGTTTTTTGATGAGAATCCATTAAATATGGCATTATAGAATTGTGACCAAGATATGCACTGACTCTAAGGAGAACATTTTACTAAGACTTCCCCCTAAAAGTCGAGAGACTCACTTTTTGTTAGTTGGATAGTTGCAGAAAAACAAAATAACAATATCAAACTCTGTTTGGGAGCTGCACCTTTTTTCTTTTCACCAGGATGAAAGTATCAGGGGATTGTTGCAACACAGACTTTTTCTCTTTTAACAGCTTGTTCGAATAAGCCGGATGAGGAGCGCGTGGTGTATAGGGCACAAGACGGCTACGTCTGGCACACGCGCGGTGTTTACACAAATAGTGCGTCAGTTGCGTGGCTGCTGCGGAGCTGCAAGCCCTATGCTTCCACATACACTCTGGGGATGAAAGTAACTGTTAGCGTTATACATCATCCAGTCCACCAGTATTTGTTTTAGTGAAGTTGTAAGTTATTTATTCCGTGTTGTGAACAATGAGACTAGTAAGGTGTTATAATAATATATTTAAGTGTTCAGTGTCCTTGCTGGTTGTTCTTACACATTCAGAATTATTACTGCTTTATTTGTTATCATTTAACAGGTGGCTGTTAAAATATACATATTGAAATAAATTAATATCCTAAATGTACCACGATCGACTATCGGCTATATCTAACAACTACTAGTCGACAAGGACAATTTTAAGTTGGGGGCAGCCCTACATTTTACAGTTGAAAACTAAACTTGTCAGTGCTCTCTGGTGGACAAACTTGTTACTTTGACATTACTACTCCCATCATTATTTATTAAGAAAATGAAGCTCAGTGTTTTTTATGTACAGTTTTGTTAATACTGCATTATTAATCAAATTGAGATCCATCAGCCTTCCACAAATACTTGATGTGGTAAATCTCCTACCTCTCTCCATCCATTCTCATATCCAAAGGCCCATCCTTGCTGAGGGAGAAGCCTCTCTCTGCCTGATCCATCTGCATGGAGGAGCAGCCAGCATCCAACAGGACAGCATCAATGCTGCCTGGCTTAATGTTTATGTTAGACAGCAGGGCTTCAAGCTCACTGAATCGGCCAAGCAATGGTTTCACACGACCACTGAAGAAAGAACGGAGGGAAAGGAAAGGAATAAATTAGACATTTGGCCTTGTGTAGATGGAATTGGAGAAGGAATGGTATGTTACATTATTTTGCTTACATCCTGTGTTTTCAAATGTACAGTAACGCTTCATTGTCTTTCAGCTCTTTGACAAGAAAAACAAGGTATAAAACTAATAATAAAAAAAGCATCACTTGTGTGTGTATGAGCTAGATAGGTTTTTTTTTTAGTTAATCAGTTTATCAGTTGAATAATGTATTACAATAAACTCCTCAGCTGGAGGCAGCAGTTTGAAAGGGATTAATAACAAACAGGTTATACTTTATAAAAAGTACTTAACATGTAATACAGGACTGAGATAAAGATTATGGTTCACAGAGATTAAAGATTATGGTTGTAACAAAAGACATGTTAAGGATTACACCTTTGACTCTAAAGTAGACAATGCCTTCATAAATGTTTCAATTGTGTTCTATATTTAATATATAAAATATATATATATATATTAAATATATAATATAT
>NW_023339663.1:11912761-11938140 GCF_004916995.1 Morone saxatilis | reverse complement strand
TATATATATATATTAAAAAAAAATGTAGTGAAGGAGGGAGTTACACATCTGATGATACAGAGTGGCTCCCTTTCCACGATAATACTGCTCAGGAGCTGTAAATGTAAGTCAAGGCTTTAGATTGTGATGAAGCTACACAGTGGTGAGTTCAGGGACAGGGTTTCAGAATCTTATACACTTTATTATAGAGTTTACCAACTGATTCAATAAGTTATGTGATGGAAAGAGACCAAATTGGCAGACAACAGGATTAAAAAAAGACTGTATGAAGATAGGTATTTAAAGAAATGTGTGAATGGAGTAGCCCGATCCAAAATCTTTTAGTATGTGACCTGATCAGACTGTTAATAATAAATAAAAATACTTTTTTTACCTGTTAAGATACAGCTTATGTTACATGATTTGATAAATAAGAGTGAAGACACAGTGCACAGTTCATCACATCAATGCTTGGGTCAGACTAGTAGATTACTGTGTCATCAGCATAAAGAAGATATAAAATGTTTACATAGGCAGGGTCATGTAAAGCAGAAAGAGTAGTGTAGCCCGACTATGCTTTTCTAGGGTATGCCAGTATCAAAACCAGAAGAGAAAGAGGTTATATGGCAAGTTGTTACCACCTGGGGTCTGTTAAATAAATAAATAAATAAATAGGGACAATCTTGAACTTGAACTTGAAGGGGAAAATCTAAGTGTGTGCCATTTATCAAGTACAAAGTAATTATTCAGTGTCAATTGCCTTGCGAAGACCAGAAAAGGAGGTGCGTATTTGTTTAGTAAGAAATATATACAGCTGACATAGAAACCTGACCGTTCATTTACTTGATTATTAAGTTTATTTGTGTTTTACCTTCGATTTAACCCGTAGAATAAAAAATAAAACATAAAATTAAACTGGAAGCCAAGAATATTATTTTATATTATATATTATAAAAACAAGAACCAGCAAATACAATTCACTCTTAATTCCACATTTTTCTAAATCTCTCCCATCTAGTGAGTTATTCATTATTGAATGGTAGTTTGTTAAACTTATCAATAAGAAATGTGTGCATACAACTCTCATAGAAAATGAAAGGGAGTTGACAGATTCACCCATCTTGCAGCTTTCTGTTTGTTTCTGCCCTCAGTTACTCACATTCACACCTGAAAATTGCTCAGTACAACCACAGTCTGATCACCACTGAGCAGCTCCACTGGAGCAGTTTGGGGGTTAGGAGTTGTGCTCAAGGGCACTTTAGTCTGTGCCACCACTAAGGGAATGAGGGAGCGGCACTTTCGCTAACCACAACTGCTACTGAATGTGAATGGTAAGTACAGCCTTCAATTTATGGGAAATACTTACCGTTTTAAATATTTTATGTTTACAGCATCATACATGCATTGTACAGAAACAACATCCACATTCAACATCAGGCAGGTCAAGGTTATTTTAAGCAGGTTTGTCAGGAAACCATTTGAGATATATGATTGAATGGAGACCTGCGATAGCTTGAGCAGCTTTCCAGTCAACCTTTGAAAACCGAATGAAGTATTTCCTTGGAAGCAGACTAACTGTCTTAGCGAGCCTATTGAGATCCTTCCTTGTCACCGACAGAGCAAGACCATGTGTACTCAGTCACTTCCTCATGCACGAGTGGCGAGATCCTCCAGCCACATTCATGCATTTTTCATGTGACCTTTTAACATTGCGTGAACAAAGATGATGGCAGAAGAGAGCAACAGGAGTTAGCATCTACACATACAATAGCAAAAGGTCTTCTGCAGCCTTCTTCACCCATCTGATTCCCAGATATGAAAACAGGTTTCTCATGAATTTTTGTATATTGCAGACCCACTGTACAAGCTAAACTGTGTAATCAGTATGAGGTTAACATGCATTTTTAATAGGTAATATGGTTTAAGATCTCAATATGGGACCACCAAAAAGGCAACTCCTGCTCTGGTCATCATGACCTCAGGTGAGGGAGACGTGACTGCTGATATGACTGTTTTCTGAAACCACATGTCTTATCTTACTTGAGGCTTGATGACTCAGAACAAAAATACTGCTGCCACTGGTATCCTGTGTCATTTATTTTAGTCATTCACTCATTTAATGGCATGTATTTTAAGTTTGCCTACTAGTAAAATGTGCATTTATAATAAATAAAATAAGCATAAAGAAGCATTTTCTCTACGTCTAGCCATTCATCAATGATGACACATTTGTAAGCTTTGCACAACAAAGTCATGGTTCTGTTTATGTTCCGTGGACTGCATTTATGATGGACAGGTTTAAATGTTTGGAAGAGAGGGATAACAATAGCAAAGTGAATGAAATATTTGGATAATAATATGCTCTAAATTTGCGGTGTTTATGAGTAAAGTGGCTGCTGTGCCACTAACAGATCAGTTTGCAAGGTTCTCTTGCGCTATAACATGACAAGTTAACCTTATGTCAGTCGTTCTAAGATAAAGCAACTTCACAGCTATTAGCCCTTGTCAGTGTGGCTCTGTCTTTTTTTTGAAAATGCACACTCAGTCCCAGCATATAGTTTGACAGGTGCTTCAATAAAACTCTGTAGTCCATTTTATTCACCTTAACTAATAAAAGTGTATTATTTAGGAGGATCCATTGGCAGGAATGGAATATATATATACATACAAGAATGTTTTTGTTACCTTAGAATGACTCTGGCTGCCTTGTTGAACCATCATGTTTCTACGGTAGCTTAGCACGGACAAATCAAACAATGGCTGTAGGTAGGGCCTTTTACAAGTGTTATGGTCACCATTCTCCTACCTAATTGGAAGGGGAGGGTGAGGCAGGGTGGTTGTAATCTATAACCTCACTGCTACATGCCACTTAATCCTACACACTAGTCCTTAAACTGAAAAGCTTTCTTCAAATCATGGTAACACACTAAACTCTAAACCCTAACACCTTAAACTAAAGCACAGACAACTTGTTAAACATTTTAACCAATGCAGTCATTAGTGGCCCATATTAAGCTGCGTATCTTTAAAGACAGCACAATTTAATAATATCTCTATTTTTTTTACTAATATTTCTGGTTTCTTACAGCAGCAGCAGTGCCTGAATTTGTTTTAACACTAGCGTTATCATTAGCTGGCAATGGCTAGCGGCGATCAGACTGTCTTCTTCCTGTAAAAATGAAGCAAGTCTCTAATCTTAAATGTACGCTATGCACTTTCAAATGCTTCATTAAATCTGATGTCTCACCCATCTTTGAAGCAACTAGGAATCTGTGAACATAGATTGAGTCACTGCTTTCAGCACATGGACTTCCATCTGGAGGAAAAGGCTTGTTGATTTTAGTGTATGCCTACCATGTGCAAGCTAGACCACAATAGCCACTTAACACTCATTACACAAACTACTGCTCATACTCTCTCCATCCTGTTGTATAACAAAGGACACATTTTTGAGGATCACTGGTGCACCTTAATATCAAGTGTCTGCAGAACTAGTTGTAAAATGTGGCTGCAGACAGGAGCCCTGTAAAGGTACTGCCATTAGCTCCGATGTAGCTGTTGCTCTTTTATAGTTCTATTTAAGTTCAGTTTTAGAACATGTACTTATTTTCTACACAAGATTAGGCATGTTGAAATCAGTATTGTATTGATACCAATAAGCAGTATCGGTATCAATCGACTGACATCCTTCCCTTCTCAGATAGTTCACCAAATTTGAAACTCGCCCCATTTATGTACACGACGACTCCACCTTTCTCAAGATTAACTAGGGGCATTCCAGGAAAGAACACAAATTGGCAGGTCCTCTATTTCAAAACCCACTGAAGACAAAATGGCAAGGGAGCATCTCACCCACGCTGCCAGGGCCCTCCTTTGCTTTGCTGTTGTTATTCACTATCCTGCACAGTGATTGATTTGTTGAAAAATCTATAGTAAAGGCTTTGTTGTTCTCTCCCATCACCTGCGCAATCCCTTTCTGTTACTGCCTCCTCAGTAGCACTCCACCCACCATCTCCAATTTCTATTTTTTTTTTTTTCGTTATGCAAAGTTGCAGTATAAACTGTCTTTTTGGTGAAAGTTTAAAAACTTTTTTACTTCATTGGTTTTAGAACAATTTGCCATTCTGGATTCTAGATAAAGCCTATTTACTCAAACAGCTGGAGGTCAAGCAGTGTTGTGCTGATGATGATGTTGTTGTTGCCTCAAAAGCTAGTTGCTAACTTTGTCTGCACTTTTTGGGGTTGCAAAGATAGCATACAGCCAGTTTATCAGAGATTTTTTTGTGTGAAAACAGCTCCCTTCCGCTGCTGGAACTGGTGAGACTCAACCAAACTGTAAAAATGTGCAGTCAAGGAGCTAAGGAGACGTTTGTGTTTCCTTTATGCTTTTATATACAACTTGTATAACATGTTGGGGTTTTTTTTAACCTGCCTCCTGACAGGAGTTGGAACAACCAATCACCTTGCTCGATACGCTGGTCAATACTACGCATAGTTTACATTTGGGAGGTGTGTGCTACGAGCTACAGATAACGCCTTTCCCTGCATATGGTCACAGAGGCCTTTTGTATACATTCACAGAAGATAATTCCAACTAATTCCAGCTTTAGGCGATCATTTTAGAATGTAACTCTTAATAGATTTATCTTATGTGTAAGTTTAAATGTAAATAATACAGTTAACTTACATTAACAAAGTTGCGTAGTCTCACATACTTTTCTTCGTATTTTTCTGTCAGAAAGTGACCTCCATCAGTACAAGTTAGCTTAACTGCCTTAACTGTTAGAGCCTGAAAATAGTGCCCTCTTCTATTTATTCAACCAAGAATCTGTTTTGGATTAAGAATTGAGTCATCATTTTTTTTCAACATAAATTATTCAAAATATTGCAAAGTACTAAGTATACCACATGACATTTTCACAAGCTTTTCAATAAATGTTACACTAATTAAGGCTGCAGAAAACTATAGAATATAAAAAAAGGGAGCTTGTATATGTAGTGCACCTTCTTAGCCTAACTGCAGACAGGACACATTTTTGTGGCGCTGCCAGCGTAGTAACTGGCAAAAGAGAGTTTAGAGCAGCAAGTTAGGCAAGAGTTTAGCTCCAGACTGAGCGGGACGTCATGGCTTTATTTGAATGCAGCTATGAGAAGCATTTATGTTAAGCATTTATACTCAGCAGTGTTGTCAACCCTGTCAAGTTAATGTCCATAAATGGGAAAAGGTGAAAATGAGTACTTATACAACTTAACATCTGAATTATATTTGAAGTGTCCACAGTAAGTCTTGTAATGGCTAGCTACTATACAATACTGAAAGCTCTATCATGCTAACAAAACGCTTGCAATCAACTCCATTTCAATTATAAAGGAATTTTTTAAACAAATTACTTCTACCTTTTAATTATCGGAAATTAAAATTCTGAAGTGTGTGTGTACGCCCACATGCAGGTGATGAACATACCTTTTACTATTCACTGCGCCCTCTTCTACATGTTTTTCTAAGCCACTGAAGGATTTAAAAATATGCAAAACAGTTACATAACATTTCTAAATTATTAATTTCTTTATGTGGCTTAGACACAGAGTTGGAGATATAAATGCCTTATGTAAGGTCTTATATTATTAAAAAGGACAAGTTTCAGTGGTGTATGTGCTGAGGTCCAAGTGTGGGCTCATAATTGCTTAAGAGATCTGAGCTATTTATAGTCAGGCACCCCACAACATTGACATCATGCAATTTTTTGTTATTCTGGCATCTTACAGGATCAACTTAACACTGAATACGACTTTCCCAAAGCTCAAACAGAGAAAGTCTAAAGCTTTGCAGATTGAATCACAGGACATGTGACATGCCAGTGAGATTAAGATTAAGAGCCAATGGTGAAGCAGACCACTTATCTTTACCTCACAATCAAGCTGTACCATTCTCTTTCAGTGAAGAGAACATGTATCAGGTAAAACTAAAAGTTATGAAGGTAAATAAAATCCAACTGACATTTGAATTGTCTGAATTGTATTTTTATAGCCAAACCATAGCAGTGTCGGCCTGTGGGTCATTGGTGTCTGCAGTGTTTAACTATTTAATATTATTATTACCATTTATTTTGGCATAGATATGAAGAATGAATGACTTTGATGATCCTCTGACTTTTCTTCTATCGTCACCATGATGTTTATGTGTTGTGTGTAGTTTTATGTGACAGGCCTCAACTATTGGGTGGATTGCAATGAAACTTGGTACAGACATTCGTGTTCCCCTCAGGATGAACTGTAATAACTTTGGTGACTGCTCATATTGTGCCATCATCAGGTCAAAATTAGAAAACAAAACAAAACAACATTTTCAATGCTTTAGTTTATGACCCAATACTGGCATAATGACATTGCCATCATCCTCTGTGAATAGCTGTTAGCTAACTCTGCTTCTCTCAAACTGCTTTTTCTAAAAGGTCAGTAATGAACCATCCAACCAACCAAGACATTTTTTACTTTGCATTAAACATAATACTTGTCTACACTTTAGTATTTCCTCACAAACCATCCCCGCACTGAATATTTCCTTGCATTCACTTGTTCCTGTCCATCTGGAATAACACTCAGTACATTCAGTGAGGACATCAGGAACCTTCACAGCAGCCTCAGTTTGAGCGCTTGCTCGTTCAACATGATGCTGCCTCTTCACAAATCAAGCCTGAAATATTCCCTTGTGTTGACCTGCTCAGTTCCTTTACCTGCGTCACTGAAGCCTAAGACAAGATGCTGATTGATTGCTTTCAGCAGGGGAGCAGTGATGAAAATATCTACAGTCCAGTGAAGAAAAAAAAGAAAAGAGCCTACAAACACAGGACAAACACACACACAGGCTAGTCTTTAAAAATGTGTTTTGTTTAAAATTTCATTTTGAGCAGGCTTAAGGAAGGTTATACAAGAACCCTGAGACTAATCTATTTACTATTAAAGCTACAGTAAAAACGGGAATTTGTAACTAAATGTCTGTTAACTCAGTGGTGGCCTTGTCATTGTCTCCAGAAATCGTCAGTAACTTCCCTGCTGTTTCTCCACTTTAATTTTTACAGATGAGAAACGTTTCCAAATATGGAAATCTACACTTCCCTGGATGTCATCTGTGATGTGTGATTGACTGATTGAGGTTAATAATCAACTAGTTAGAATTGAGAGAACAGCAGAATCAGATCGTTATCTTACCATAAAAAAAAACCCATGAACAAACTCACATCAGTTGAGTGTTTTAAAAAGAACTGTATAGCTTTGAGCAGACGTGTAACATTAAACAGTTTGTTGACATTGCTAAAATAAGGTCTCTCCTCCTCTCTGCCACAAATATACATGTACAGGGGAAAACACAGACCTTGTTTAGCCCCTCATGAGGTGGATGTGTTCAGGTATCGATGGATTTCTCCTGTAGTTTCACTGTTTGTATGTTATAATCGACGTTTTGACAACTTTAGCCACATGGATTTCTTGTTATTGGGTACCTTGAGGTCGTTAACACTGTTCTATTAAGTTGAATAAGGCTAAACTTTTTCTGCACAAGGCAGCGAGGCACGACGTTGGCCAATCCCATACATGAAAGCGCACATTCCTGGTGGATTACTTTGTAATGTGAACGCTGTGTTTCTACTTTTTACATCACTATTGTCGTGACGAAAGATAAAGTATTTGCCACCACGATAACTTTAAACGCATTGATCTGTTAGTCCACCTACACTTCATGGATCATATTTTGTTGTCTCTTTGGTACCTAAGCAACACAGCCCCCATCATTGAACCCCTCCTGCGCTGTTTTCAGACTGAATCCCTGCTCAAAGAATGGCATTGTCATCTTCCTACTTAGCTAGCTACCTTATCCCAGTCAATGAAAAATAGTGTTAAAAGGTGTGAGGGAGCTCGACACGGCTGTAGAAGTGGTTGTAACCTGACTTTCAGATAGTACAGATAGTACTTCACTTGCTACTGATTGGTTAGGACAAAACAAAATGAAAGAACCCCTTTCACAAGAAATGGGCTATTATGGACACAAAGCCAGGCTGGATGAATTGAAATTTAGTCTGATTGTCATGTTAGAATCATATACTACAATGTTATTAAATCCTCACTATACCTAACTCTGAACTGTAGATTTGTAAAATGTAATTATCTCAGGATGAAAGCCCTTGAGATGAATGATCTCGTTTTCAAGGGGGTCCTAAGAACAAGAACAAACAGAAAACAAAACAATACAAGACACAACAATGTGAAACAAGACAATGAACCCAATAACAAAAACAGGAAACAATTACAACCTTAGGATAGACAAACTATAGTCAGTGATAACATTCCTGAAAACACATGCAGTGTGTTATAAGATAGGAGAATTAAACATTTTTAAATAAACCAAAAGAAGACAGAGGATGAATATGTATAGGTAAATTAAAACAAATTAGACTTCATGTACCAAATTATTCAGATTCTACAATCCTGATGTGATAGCCAACATGGCACTTGATGTAAAATCAACAAGGTGCATAGTGCATGCAAACTGTTAAAATCATACCAATCTGTGTGACCCCCTATGCACATGTGTAAAACCAGTGTTTGCCTGACTTGGCTTTTCAATAATGCTTGCTGCCTTTTCAGATTTATAACATTTATTGTGGGCACAACTACTGTGGAGCTTCAAGCGCAGGGAAGTCATAGCAACAACAAGAATGGTGAAAAGCAGAGAATAGCAAGGCTCAACATGCCGGAGACAAATCCCATTAAAGACATAGGTGAATATCATTCAGGGAACAGAGGCTTACTTTCATAAGCTTAATGCTTTTAAATAAACGTTAGGGGGGTGAAATGAGTCTTTTTGTTCTGTGAATGTGGGTTCAGATTCACACCAACACTCAACAGTTTGCATTGAGGTTATACTTTCCTCAAGACATGAGAGTGCAGAGGAGAGAGAAAACCCTCTAACCCTGTTGTGTGGATGCACTGCGTAGGCTGCCAGGGTCTTTTACTCAGGCTTCCAATAATATTGGTTAATTGCTAGATTTCTCTAGCTTCTCTCAACTTGCATCACGAGTAGGCGTGGAAGAGTTTACAGCAGGGGTATATTGCTGCTGACAGAATACAGTGTTCTCATTCTCTCTCTCTCTCTTAATTGTCATTCCCTGCTCACAGGCACATTGCTCTGGCAGATTCCCTTGAGAGAGGTTTCCCCAGAATCTACGTAAAAGGATTCCTTCCCACGCCATGGTCTTAGGAACATCTCATTTTCATCCTCCCGCGCCTTGCTCATGCACACACACACACGCACACACAAACTCCCTCTCACCCTGGCATTGTGTCCTCGTGTCTCCCTGTTCTCTCACTCTCATGTTTTCATTAGCTTTTTTTAATCTCTCTCTCTCCACTTCTTAACTTCTCTAGGCTTCTCTCTACCCCCCTTCATATCTTATAGATCCTCCGTGGGAGGCAGCATCTCCCTCACACTGCAGGCGTGGGCCCTTACTCTGACAAATGACATGCCGGGCCCACCAGCTTTGCGTGGGGGGAGAAAAGCTTTAAGTTAAGAAGGAGGAATGGATTTGATTGGATGGTGAAACTCAGGGGCTGTATCTTGGGGAGGAGTATTTGATCAGGCTCAGGCAAGAACTGAGAAATACAGGGAGAACTGCAATACTATATCACAAACACATACGTTTTAAGAAATAATGACCACAAACCAAACACTGCTCAAAATGGTCAAGCTGTCAGCTGTGACTATACAAATGTATGGCAAAAACATGATATAGTATAAACATTTGTCTAGACAGCTTATAACATAAGCTTTAACTTGTGTTTTAGTCTAGTTGACATTTTTCAATAAATCACTTACGAGTGTTCCTTGGCTAACTGCTTGGCCAGAGTAACTGCTGTAGGATCTCGGTCTAAGGCCAGGACTGTGACTTCAGGAACCAGATTCAGTATTGCTTTGGTATGACCACCACCTCCAAATGTCATGTCCAGGACCACCTACATGCGAGAAAGCAAGAAAACAACACATTCTTCTCACACCACGACTCAAAACTATTAATCATCATCATCATCATCATCTTATCATCACAATGTTAATTCTTCATTTAAGTGTTTAAGTCACAGTGGTGCACAAGTGTCATCAGATGTTTCTGAATCTATCTTATCTCAGGGTAATTAAAAGTACTATTTTAAAGCTGAAATCAATTTAAAATTGCAGATTGCCTGTAAGTTTAAGGTAAGGCTCAATATATAGGTTGAATTGATGAAGAGGGTTGTCTTCGTAGTTGAAAAATGGCAATGTGATGCTCATACTTTAAGTGTAAATCTTGCGTGACTGCCAAATTATACTAAATAGTTTGCATCCTTAGTTCCTAGCCAATTGTTTCAAAGTTAATACTATGAAAATTATGTCTGGACTGATGATAAAATGCTTAATGAACATATATTATTACAATATTCTGCTTAATAGCTACAAATTCCTGTATGAGAGGCATGAAGTTAAACATCCTCTCCGAGTTGTTTTTACGTTGTTATTTTGTTCTGCCCTTTGCTTTTTAAAAGGCTGACAGATTAAAAATTAATTATGGGAACAGTTCATCTGTAAAAAGGAAAAAAAACTCTACTGACACAAACATGACAGGACCAGCATTTGTTTAATCATTCTTTAAATTACCCATAATGTCTTGCAAGTTCTAGCAAATGCTAATTATTTTCATCACTTTATCTTGTCCCACAGTCCCACAGCAGTGTTTCTGTAGACCTACAAAATCATTATTTATCCTTACTTAGGTCTCAGGTTTGATGGCTTCAACTATCACCAGAACTAAACATTGTTATTTCAGAATCAATATCTGAAATCAGTTGAAGCCGTTCTAATCAATATTTTTATGTGAACTGTGAATCCAACTATGTGTAATGTGAAATGTGTTAAAGGAGTGCCTGAAAACCAAATAAATATGGATGCTTCACAACAGCCAAAAACCATCATTCAGTGCGACTGAACCAAAATTCATTCAGACGTGGTGTTATTATGTTAATGCTCAGCATTTTAATCCTCACACAACCAACTCTGTAATCACCCAACACTCTCTTTCAATTCAATCCATGAGATTATCTGATAAGATAAAGGTCATATACACTGCTTGTACATCCCATATGACGTGAATGTGGCATAGGCGCAGTCAACGCCATCACTTCAAGACACCATGGACACATTCAGCCTAAGGTCACCAGTTAACGAGGACACTTGTTGATCTGAAACACCACCAGAGTAGTGAGGGAGGGAGTTTTTCCTTTCACATGCTGCCCTGACTGTGACTGAGGCATCTCACTCAACTTGTGCTACTTCTAAAAATTCAGGGGCTTCTTTTCCTGATCTTGCGGCTCTGATTAATTAAGCATTGTAGTTTCTCCCTTGCGCTTGGTAAGGTAGGGAGAAGCGAGTGAGTTCCAATCTGCAACTACACCACTAGATGTCACTAAATCCTCCACATTGAACCTGTAAGCAAAAATTATACTTTCCGTGTCCGTTGCCCACTACGGCACACATGGATTGGGAAAAATATGTATTAAAAACGCCCCCAATAACTTAATTTTTCCCTTAAAAATGTAAATACCGGGCGCCCGGTTAGCTCGGTAGAGGTATGAGGCACCATATCTACGATGTATTTTTACCAATAACTTTTTTAATAAGGTTAGATGTTGGTTTAAAATGTATAATTTTTTCTATGTTTTTAACATATTATTTAAAAATTGAAAATATTGGATGTTAGCTCTCACTGTGTGTCTTTTGTGAAGGCTGAAAAAGGATATCTTTATCCTGAATTGTGTAGCACACACTTTGTATTAATGAATCAGCATGTTAATAAATGTGTAATTAACTGCTTCAGAATATTTTGTATTTGCATGTCACTGTTGTAGTGTGTTACAGGAATTTATTAACTGCCTTAACACCTTTGTTTTTTTTTTATTAATCATATCATGACAAGGAGGGAGTGGGAAAATGTTTTCTCAAGGAAATGTCCAATACCTGCCAACCATTCTGCCACAGCATCTTTGTTGTTAGTCAGGTAGCTGTAACCTCAGCTGTATTCATGGGTTAACACTTGCAAAGCAGAAAAATAATCTCCTGTCCAGGCATATTTCCTTATATGTTTCTAGACTGCCACTACTACAAAAACAAATGGCAGCCATGCACTGACTGTACAGTCTGAGATTGTTTAAATAATTTGTTGGATTAAGCTTTACTTTTTTTTTCAAATTTCTGCTCTGTGATTTATCATAATGTCAGCAAATGGTAGGGAACAGATGTAAAATGACACAAAAGGAAATGCCAGCTATTCCCCACAAAAACATTAAACATGTCGATCGATAGTGACGTTGAAGGTGGGGTGTGTGTGTGCATGTGTGAGGGAAGAAGTGATCAATGGCGGTTCCCTCTCCTTTCCAGCGCACAGCAGCAGATGGGGAGGGGGTGTGGGCTAGTGGGATGAGTCACACGCATAATGAACTTGCCTGTTGTGCTATTCAATACAAAAAAGGAAAACGAAAACAGAAACACAAACAGCAAAGTAGGCTGGCTTTTATCGAAACAGTCGACACAAGCAACCAGGAGACAAACTAGTCCTATACTGGAGTGTGCAGCACTTCTCACAACAATGTTTTGTCACATCTTGAGGAAGCTGTGGCCAACAGAACAAAGGTAAATCTTATTTATGTCAAATTATGTGCAAATGATAAAACACTGATGTTCAATATTCTTAGAGGCGGTTGGTTGGACATAAAAAATACTGTATATTCATTCACATTTGTGCTGTACTGAGCATAGACACTGTCCATCTTCATGGGTTTAATACAAGTTTCAACCCTTTCACTCACTCACCAAATAAACTAAGCAAGAAAATTAAGTGTGTGCAACCAAAAATGTAGAACTGGATGTTTACAAGGTCATTTATAAGGTAAATTGAAAATCTAGTCCCCTCACCCTGAGGGAAAACAAGCTTCTTCAAAAGCCCTGAATGTTGTGAAAACCTTCCCTCTCTTTCAAAAAAGCCTGCTGCTTCTGCCACCAGATGGACAAAACAACTTCTTCAAAAGATTTGGTGATAATGGGTTTGGCATTTGCGATGATGATTGACACCAAAACTTGGGAGTGAGTCATTCACATTGATATTTCATACAGAGGGGTGTCAGCGAGGCTCTCACCTAGACTAGGCCTTCCCAGAGAAAGCAGCAGACTGGAATGAAGCCTGGACACAACATGGGTCATCTCGGGCTCTAAATACAGACATGATGCTTAACATAAAAGTAATTACTGTGGTCTATGTTCTGTACTCAGTTTAGGGTGTGTAATATCTGCCTTTCCCAGCAGAGGGAATAGGAGAGTTAGGAGTGGTCCGAGTGGTGCAGTCCAACAGTGAAGCTGCAAGGTGCTATAATGCAGGACACTTCAGCAGTCACCCCACAGCATTCTCAATGAGAGCTTTTCTTCCCAAAAGGAAAAAGGTGAACACACTATACAATCTCATTTGTATGTTAAATCAAAAACATGAGTAAGAGCATCTATTTAGAAAGATTTTACAAACATACATGATGTGAGGAAAGTATATATTTCTTTTGAATTAATGAGATTTTACACAGCTCATACAAGAGTAAATAATATCCTGGCCATATGGAAAAAGGGGGCCTCATCTCAAGTCTTCTTATGGTTGAATTCATTAGGAAAAGGGGAACAGGAACCTGAGAGAAGGCTCAGTACTCACCTAAATCCTACTTGTGACTCCCCAGCCCAGGTCAGTTACAGTGGGGGATCTAAAATGTCATTGAGGGGAGTTTTTACAGATCTTGTTACACTAACACACAGACCATTAGGGAGACAGATACACAGGTACAGGATCGCTTTTCTTGTCGCGTCCGTTGCCATGGCAAGAGTGGAGGTAACCGGTTTGCATTTCTTTCTCTGTCACACAAAGTTCATGGCGAGATACAAGTGTGCACAAATTTTTTGCCAGGTTCGCAGCATGAGAAGATGGTATGAACAGATGAAGGTGGAGGTTGTGATTATGAGAATGATGGCTGTTTCTGACTGCAGACAGTAGTGAAGTGTCTACATGCCTGCCTTTGTGCACTTGACTCTGGAACGTAAATCTCACACTAAAAACTATCAAACTATGTCACGATGAAAATTTTAATTAATTTCTAACATCACAGTTATGCCTGAAACCACTTTTTTACATTTGCACGACAGGGTACCTCCAAATGTTGATTTCAACTTTACATGAAAAAGGGTGTAAATACGTTTTTTCTTCTCTACTTTATTTAAACCACAGGTCTCCAACGTGGTGCCTGAGGCACTTGGTAGAACGGGAGTAGTATATGAGATGCCCACAGAGCATGTTCAGTAATCACAACCTTAATCTCAAATATTTAATTTATATTTAATATTAGTTCATTACACTTGCAAGGGGTTCCACTGTGTCAACAACATTTAAATACAGTGCTGATTTGTTTTTATTAATTAAAAAGTATGAGACTAGTCTTTGTTAAACTCTGAGTTGAAACCATGATTTACACTCGCAAATCCAATTCCAAATCAAGTTGGTGTATATGAAAATTATTAAAGGTGAAAATACACACTGCTATGTTATTCTTTTTAAAGCATGAATTTAACATTAATGTTTGTCAAGCATACAGAGTAGCCCTCCTGACAATATTAAACAAATGTAATAGGTGTGTACGTTGGTCTTGCAGGTAGGAGGCGGAGGTGGGGGTGGGGTGCACAAAACAGATGGCCAGTGAGAGCAGACAAACTCAAAAGGCATGAAAGCTTCCCGTAATTACTCTGTCAAGAGATTATGTTGACGGCGATCAGCAGTGTCTGAGATGCATGCGGCCCTTCGCCTCACCTACCTAAATTTAAAGTGTACTAAACATACTCCCAGTTAGTCTGAGAGTAAGTAAGAGAGAGTGAGTGAATGAGTGAGTGAAGAAGTTATACAGGAGCACAATAATGTTGACAAACTCTTTGCCAGAGGGCTCCTTCCAAATGCCTCCCTGTATGTTAAGATAATCTCTCTTTTGTCGAAGGAATGCTGCAGAGTTACAACAAATATTTTCATTCCTCATCTATTCAGTGCTGTTTGCACTCTTTTGGCACAAGTTTAAATAAAGGCACTTCAAGAGGTATTTGAGCTAGTTAGGACAAGACATGTCTGTGCACTTAAAAAACAGCCTTGGCTCATTTGCCTCTAAAAACACTCATGTGAAGTTTGTAGGTCAGTTCCAAAAGAATAAGTGTGAATCAACAAATCCTTTCGGAGGAACTTCGAGGCCATGCAGAATTTTCAGAATCTGGCAGACTTAAAAAATATTTTAATTTTACTTTTTCGTCTCCTGATGTTAGAATGCTGAGTATGCTAATGAGAAACAGAAATTAATTATGGGAATTTTGTGAAGGAAAAAAAGCAACCCAGCTGTTACAAAACTTTGTTGAAGCTCACATAAAGACCATGATGTTGTTCTAGTGATGTGAGCTTTTTTTTTTTTTTTTAACTAATCTTAGCAGATGAATATGTACCAACGAGGAACCATTTTTTCTGGGAGTTTTTTGGAGGGATTTTTGGGTGTCAAAACTGTATAATGAGACTCCGTTTATAGGGGAAGGCTCTCTGGTGACTCCATACTTCCCACCATTAAAGGGGGTAAGGGTTTTTAATAATGAGAGATCATACAATAGGTTTGTTTACATCCACTGTTTGAACATTTTAGATGAACAGGCCTGTGGTAAGGTGTGAAGAAAGATAGATCGGCCGGTCCCTCAGTCCTCCAGCTGCTCCAACACTTTGATCCTTTGAATTTAGTGTCATGAACACTAACAGATTATTGCCATGGAATTTGAAATCTGATCTGAAAGGGAAGTCTTTTGTCCTGCCAACTTAAAAAAAAAAAAACTTAGAAAGAAAGCGTCTGAAGAGCCATAGACTAACACAGACTGGTAGTAAATGTGTACCATTTACTACACAGCCATACCCACAGAGGCATAGTGTATATTTGGCAAAAAATGTGGGACTGTGCAGCTTTCAATGTCAGTCATGGATCACTGAGTAATACCCAATATTAAGGTTTGACGTACATAACTTCTGAGAAAAATATCTAAACACTGGACTTCACTAATGTCTTTTCCTGGTTGAAAATGTCACAAAACCTGACTGCGGAGTTCTCAGCTCACTATTTAGCCAGAGTTTTGTCTTTATTCTTAAGAAATCCCTTTTTTGGATTGGCTGCAACAGGACATAGGCTACTGGTCTACAGATGTGTGTGCGATCTCAGTGTAGCACAAGGCAGAGGACGTACTGGAAAACTATCTAAACAATTTCAGGAAGCTGGCTAGTCTGTTCATTGGAGTGTCTTCCAACACCATATATAGCAAATTTCAGGCGCAATATGGGCTGTTATGCAACACATAGGCATGGTTAAGTGTCTTTATGTTCCTACTGGTGTCACCTTGCTTTGAGGTCAGTAAAGATTCATAAAACCACAGATTTAAAGCAACTTATTAACTCTGTTTGTGGAGAAACAATCAAATAGAAATCAATAGCGTAGATCAAATACAATCTAAGTAAACAATAATACACACTGAAAAGTCCTCATTAACCAAATGAAGGAGGCAGAGGTAAAGAATGGAGACATCTCCTCCACTGTTATTTTCTACCTCAAGACTCCTCCAGGTGTATTGTCTTGCTTGTACAATGGCCTCTTACCACAGAATAACGGTTGTTAGGGCGGAGGAGAGCGAAGCTTGGGGCCTGATGGAGAAGTGGGCAACAACACTGACCTGTGCTTGTGTAAGAGGACGCAGAATCACAAAGGACAGTCAATAAGAGGTCAAAAGGGGTCAATAAGAGGTAAATAAGAGGAAACTGTTATTATTTCAAAGTTCAGAAAGCAGCTTAAGTTGTTTAGACAGGACAAAACCGCAGCTATCATAGCTAATCCTTAGTTTTCTATTATTGCAGATGGCCTGTAATATAAAATGCCTATTCAATATAATGAGAGCCTAAAGAAAAATGAAAAGCCCATAAGAGATAAATATCCAATAAATAAAGAACACCGAAGTGAAGATCCTTCAACAGGACACTTCTACTAGCTCACTACCTGTCAGACAGCAGTCTACATTCACGGGCCACCCCACGGCTTGACTTTAACAAAACCGTCTCTCTATTTACTGGAATTTATCTAAAATCATGAATTGTGAGTATGAATGCACTACACGATTATGCGGATGAATGCTGATCACTGGGATGAAGTAAAATAGGCAGAGGATGAAACAGCCATAAACTAAATTTCATTTGAACAAAATAAAATATACATTTTAATGGTAAGCAAGCAAAGCTATCTCTCACAGGGAGAGAGCTGCGTACTTGAGTAGATGGGAAATTTAATTTATAGTCATTATTGATAACTGCACACAATTATGGTTAGAACGATGTATTTTTTTCTGTTGTGCTTTTATTTTTCCAGTAGGGGCATGAGCAGAGGGTCTGGTTAACATGCCTTTGTCTGTCTGGGGGCTCCTGGATGACAACCAGACTATGGTGAACTAAAACTCAACTAATTTAAAATAATATTATGATCAGCTGTGGCAAAGGTTCAAGACTGAATAGATGCTTCTGCTTTTCAGCTCAGGTGGATAATTTTTAACATTTTGTCCATAAGTGTGCCATAATCGCTGTCCAAGGTGCTGATCCTGGGACAGCCAGGGATGTTGAAGCTGTCAGAGGATACTCAACACAATCCCTTAGGTTAGGTAAACTGCTGACAAAAACATTTTTGCCTGTAGGTGTGAATGTATCACTTTGCATTTGTGAAAGGCGGGGCCCTATGGGAATGAGCACCAAAACAGAAATACCACTCACCTTCACTATAGTGGAGTGGCAGCAGAAATCCACAGACACACATCAACAAAGTTAACAGATGAACTAAGGCTGGATACCAATAGTGAAAACATGTGTTTTGCTATGTTATTGGTAAACTGAACCTAAAGTGCCACTTCCTGAACTATACAACTAAACAAATAAAACAAAACTTTAAAAACTGCTAATTCTACTGCTAATATTTTTTGCTATTGAGACTACACTATATTTGTCCTTTCCATTGACATTCACCCTGTAACGCAGAGTGTATCATATTTGATACATGAGTTTTGAGACCTCTACATTATCAGTGTGATATTTTGTTTTCCTGAAAAACCTGACCTGAATCAGACACATACAGTGCATGGATAATCCACCAGGGATCAGTAATTCATGCACCAGAGGGCCTTCAATTGAGACATCCAAAATGGCTGCCGTCAATCAGTGACCCACAAGTGTTTTTTCAAGGATATTTTTGCCAATTTTGAAAAAGTTAAGGTAAGAAAAACATGTAATGTAAGGTCCATCTTTGCCGGAACAAGGACAGAAACTGTTTTCAGGCCTAGCACAATGCAAAATAAAGATGTTGTGAACCAGAAAATGAACCAAACTAAGTGAAAAGTTCCTCTTCCACCATGCCGGTTCCACTGGTGGGTTGGTCATTGCTGTGTGACAGCTTAATTTCAGCAGATACAGAATATGCATGATGTTGTTGTGCAATATGAAAAAAATAAAACTGTTTTATGTTTTTTCAAAAACGCTTCAGTTTTGAACATTTAAATTTTCTGGCAATTATTTCATGGTTCAGGCTTTACAGAGTTACTAACTATGACCTCAATGCTTAGACTTAATTAATGCCTCTATGACAGGATAAGTCTGTACATTATAAATGTTATAAAAGTAGACTTTTGACATGATAATCCTATTGGATTCCATTAGGCTGTCCAAATTACCTGCTCGTGTTAAAATGTTGGTGGCAAAGCAGAGGAATCATTCAAGAGTTTAGACCACCGATTGCGAATCACTTTATCACTATTTAGGGTCGTAGTCGCTGAAGTAACATGTCAAGCTAGAAGCCCCAACGGCTCCTAATTTAATGGATGGTTAGGTGGTCATTTGTCTTGCTGGAATGATTAAAACTATTGTTTTAACTCACTTGCTATCCCTAGATTATGTAGCGGGAGTGTCAATATAACACTGTAGCATGGAGGAGGACATAGAGATATACTGTGCCACATTATCTAAGCCCCTGGAGTTCTTCCTAGATGTTACCAGTGCCACTAAAAACACTAGTCTCTCCCTAGCTTTGTAGTGATCTTGCATTAAATAATTTCCGATGTGCGCTGTAGTAGTCGACCTAATGTGGCTGAAAAAGAATAAATGCTATTTAGTGAAAAAGATCTTATTCTTCTACCATTACACATTGGATTACTTCTTTTTCGGATGTCATCTTTTTGGAGCCTTAACTTGATGGATTAATGGTTTTAAAGTGAGTAGTTTTAAAGCTTCATGTACGGCTGCTGCTATATTACGAAGCATCTTGTGATATTGTAATGTAATCTCCCCTCACTCTACTTACCTCAAGTCAAACATCCTCAACCCCCTCACATTGACTTCCTCTTCATTCCTTCTTCTCCTTTATGTACTCTTATTTTCTCACCACCACTTTCAGAGAATTCATGCCAGCACTTCCTTTGTTCTATGGTTACATTTATTATATTTTTCAATAAAAATCTGACTGCGAAGAGGAAAACCCCAGTCCCTGTCCTCCTCTACATAAAGCTCATAAAGCCCATGTCAAGCATCCGCCCACTTCAAGGAGTCCTGAGACTGGCTCTTACACCATGGTGCTGAGGCGATCCCTGGAGAAACGGGGATAGCAGGCACTTGTATCTTCTCGGAAACTATGAGCCAATAACTCAATATTTACTGTACGTGGGCAACGGCGAGGCAACGATTAGTCTTTCTACCGTTTTATAGGCTGCTTGCATTCTGAAAAAGTAATTGAAAGTAATTACATTTAAAAAATGACGAATTAATCTTGCTTCTCTGAGAACTATTTTGATTAAGTATTAGACTTTTTCTGTCAAAATGAAAACATAGCTCAATGTATATAAATTAGAAACTTGAAAGTATATTATTAGAGCCTTAGAAAATGTGCTCATGTGTATTTCAGCTGAATTTGGGACCACTGCATAACAACGAAAAAACCCATCCTAGATGCAGAGGATTATCATCTGCACAGTAAGGTTATAACATTATCAAGCAGCAATCTGTGTGTCAAAATGATGCAAATGGTATTTTTATTTACCTCGCATGTTCTGAAACCTTTGCAAATAAAGTGATTTACAGGGGATAGTAAAGCATTGTGGTGATCTGATTTGGAGGCAATGAGTGACAGCTGGGAAAGAACTGATTGGACACTGAAAGAAATGGAAAGGGAGGGACCTCTACTGTGTGCATGAGTCATCACTCTCCACCCCCACCCCCCCAGCCAAACTGTCTGTTTTTGTCTTGCAGGTTGGGAGATTTACAGAGCTACATTTTCTCTGCTGGAAAGATTCATTTTCGCATAAAACTGAATGCAGACAAAGACTTAACAATACAGACTTAAGCAAATTATTGGGAGTAACATCATGAGTCAAATGTACAGGTGCATTACAGCAAAAGTCCAGTGACTTCTACAAAATGACTTTACAGTCAGTAGTGAGATATCCTAAATATAAATGTATGTGTTCGATTATAAAAATGGCAGTGTTTATTATAACAGGGTCATATATTGTGGTGGGGGTGAGTCTGCTATAATGTAGTTATATTAAGATATATTTTCGACATGTTCCTATACCAGCCTGTCTGGCTTAAACTATAACGATATAATAATACCTAAAAAAAAAATTTTAAATTACAACTACCTAATCTACCAAACAGATTCTTCTGTACACTAAGCATAGTGGCTCCAGAATCCGCAGCCTTACAGCAGCAGCCTCACTTCTCTGCTGTGTAGCTGTGGGAGACAGTCGTTCATGATAATCAAATTAATGTTTCCCACAGTCTAACAGGTTAGTTTGGGGTTGAAAATAGGGGCAAGAGAGTTGCGGTGTGCGAAATCCTCCTCATTACTTTGATTAGTCCAGTCAAATCACAAGTGTCACAACTATTATTATTATTACTACTATTATTATTTTATTCTCTTAGTTATAAGCCAAAGGGAAGCTTACTGTTGCAATATTACCTAATTGAGCTTTGCTTATAGTTACTTCACTTGGATGTTTGACCTTCACTGTGCAGAATAATGAATGTGCCGACACCAGAAGACCATTTTCACATTCATCGGCTGAAGGTGGAAAGTTTCTCTGTGCTCATCTTAGATCTTAACATGCCATTTAAGCATGATTTTGTGGCATTACAACTGGAATTGGAAGCCAATCGTGGTCTAGTATAAAACTCTTCATCTTTTGTCCAGCAGTTAAATGTCTAAAATGAAAAATATTTATATATGCATTTTTTTCAATAGTGAGTGACGCCCTAGATGTAATTTTAAATAAAAGTAATTGGACTTTTTATTTTGAAAAATCTTAGATACAATTCATAATCCCAAGCAGAGTATTTTTATATGTCTTAAACCATGTCTGCAGGGGATCTTTAAGCCATTACGCTCCCCCAAATTAAACAATATATTAAGCTTCATACTGGTCTGACAATAGCCATGAAGCCGCTCACAACAATAAGCCTGAGATGGAAAACTTAAGAACAACAATCATGGTCAGTGCATGACGTGCATCAAAACACTCACACCCATTATTTTTTCTGTAAAACCACAGTCTTAATGTGCATTAACAAGGATGGACGAGCACTAGGATACGCCACTGTCCTATTTCCGAGAGTAAAAGCATGTCGACTATTCTTTCCCTGGATGGGCACATAGCAGCTACTGTATCTAGATTTCTTACTCAGAAACAATTGGTGTGCACTATAGCGTCAAAAGACAAGACATTATGTCTTTAAAAGCTTTCCATAAATGTAATATGATCATTGTCTGGTCCACTGCCCTGATGGTAGGGTCATGGTGAAGTTTAGGTAACTAAAGGTTCTTGGTTATAATTTAAGGAAGATCACAGTTATGCCAAATCAATAGTGGGAAAGGTACGGTTCAGTTTTGGTAACTAGAGTAACGTTAAAACAAAATAAACACTGAGTGTAGGTAGGAGAGGAGAAAACCTGGTCTCGATTGTCCAAGAAAGGGCAATATTCTGCCACTCCTCCATACAAATTTTGCTGCGATGTATGTCACACTTCCTCTAGCTTTGGAAGCAAATGTAAACACAGGCCATTTTATACTACCAATGCTGTGTTTTTTCTCAAGAGGAAGGTCTCTACTGACAATGAAAACTTTTCAATCTGACCGCAAATGCTGTTATTCTCACATGCTTACAAATGCATAGTTGTTCAAATACAAAAAAATATAGAAAACAAAATATAGACTACGAACTTGTGGATAGGAAACAACACAAACTGTGACAGAGTGCCAAAAGGCTATTTCTTTGTTTTAACAGGAAACAAGAAATAAGGTCAAAAATGATGCAGTGGATCTATTCAAAATGATTACGTGCTTCATTGCTCTTCTTCACTGCTCTGAAAGATTTCTCTTAAGGGTGACACTACTGCCAATACAGTGTGCCAAGGAAACAATGCAAACTATATAAAGCCCAAGAGAAAACAGAGGAGAAGCTGAAAAGAGGGGGTGGAATCATCTAACTATATTCACGAAATGTAAAGAAGCATCAGGAAAGATGGCTTTCTCTCCTGAAGGTGAATTTCATGGTACTAAAGGAAGACAAAAGAAGAACAGGGCCAAGTCCATTAGGGAGTGCAAAGAAGAGTCGAGCTAAATGAAGGCTTCGTGGTGCAAGGCATGGTAATAGGGAAAAGACATCTAGAGGCATTTAAGAAGACGCTTCCAGTAGTTTGAAGACTGGGTTGACAATACAATATGAAATGAAAGGAACTAGGGAATGGGGTGGGGGCAGTGGAAGTGGAAGTGGCTTAGAGGATGGGGTGGACTCGGAGGGAAGCTTCGTGGTGCAGCGCTACTGATGAAGTTGCCTTGGGCCTTTCCAGGACTGGTATTCTCATCAGTCCAGCAGTACCTGTTAAAAAGAGGTGGAGGGACTGTAAAGGCCACAGAGTGCATCACATTTCAGTGTGGTTACAAAAGCTACAAAAGAGACTAGACATATCGTACACCAGCACGTCAGTGGGTGGCCATACTCATAGTATTAGCCTATTAATCAGGCCGAACTGCCATTTAGTTTCATTTAATTATCCCTTCTGACATCATGTTCTTGTCAGCAGTTTTCTGTTTGGGGGGAGGATTATTTTGTCTTAACCAGTAAGTAGTGAGTGACATATCCCACCAACTTCACTTTCATTCAACGTGTATGTTTTGGTTGCTATTAGCACTTTTCTCTTGGAAAGATCCTATAAATCAGAGACGAGGGCGGCAATTCAGAATTCTGCAACCAGGCTATCACGGTATTAAAATTAAAGGGATGACAATTGTCTTACGGTCTATATGGTCAGACTGTCCCTTCCTAAGCTTAAGGGGCTTTGAGCTGCCACTTGGACAAAAGGCCATCAGCCAGCTCCGGGCTTTCAATCTCTGACATCAGGTTTTTTAGCCTTTGGGAGGGTAGTGGTCAGTCTCAGGAGCCTTATGCTGCCTGTAGGATACATAAGCTTGTGTGTGAGGGCTGCCTCTCAGCAAGATGCTGCTGATACAGACTGAAATTTACTACATCTAACACTGCTGCCAGTGTGCATATATTTCCTCCAGGTACTCATCAGCATGAGGTAAAGGTGAGCCAAAACACATCTGGCTTCTGGAGTGGTGCACTGAAAAAAACCAACGACTTTAACTTAGTTTCCTTTACAAAACTAACTATTTTAAAATAGTTGTATGAACACTATAAACTGACATAAAATACTTAAAGTATTTAAGTATTCAAGAAGATATTTCTCAATGAGTTATAGCAGTTATTTCAGCTAAGCACCAGTATGGCGGTGTATGAAAAATTCATATCATACAGTGAATTAAAACCAGTATACCGGTTCATTCAGTGTATCACCCAGCACCACAACAAAGTATTTATGAGATACATTTTAAGCAAATTCTCTTTAGTACAAAATCAGAAAGGCTGTGCAGGGATACTCTGGTTAAACTGTGGAGGTGGTGTCCAGTGAGAAGGAAGAGAGGAAACTTCTGTTACTGGTTTAGGTCAGTGGTGTCATGTAGTGTCGAGCAGACACGCTCTTCCCTGCCAAATTAGTCAGGAAACAGAGTAGGCAAGGTGCAGGAGCACTCCAGCTGAGAACAACAGCACTTCATCTGGATGCTGCTGGGAATATAGATAATGTTGGTTACACAGATAAGGTCACTGCAACTGACTTTTACCAGAAAAGGTGTAACAGCAGTTTAATAAAGATAATTTAGATGCAGGCACACATGCTGAGGAAGAGAGTATACATCACACCTATTTTAAATCACTTTCAGTTTAAACTGGCCACAAGACCCAGGTTTATAATACTATTTGGAGGAATTTTACAACTAAGTCAAAAACAATCATGTTCTCCTCTGTCTCGACAATCATCAACAACTGTTACTTGCACATATTCGGCCGACCAATGAAGCACCTTGCAGATGACATTGCATTGTGTTGTGTCAGACGTTGAGCCAGGGGCCAATTTCACATGTAACATGCAAACTGCAATTTACAACATGAGATCATTTCCTCTCACTAATCATGAAAACAAACGCCATACTTGCAGCTCATGAGCAAGTGAGAGCCCTGTACGACTCGCAAATGTTTCTGCAATCTGAGAGCAACAGTCATTTCTGAAATGTGACGCTGCCACCATTTGCGATCTGTGTGTGAGCAGTGTTCTCAAATCGCTTTTGTGAAATGGGCCACACCTTTGATGACATTACACAGAAAGCAAGCGTGTGCTCGCTGACGTTTGCAGATCAGAACACTTTCATCTACATCACCACTCACATTTGTAGCATTTAGAAGCTTGTACCTAAGTGTGGCTAGACTTTACAGTTGACAGCAGTGATATGAAATGAGATCGCTTAAAAACAAGTGTGATATATTCAGTATTCAGCTTATGTCAGGCAATATATTTTTTTATCTCTTTTTTGCTGTTTTAAAAAGAATAACACCAATATCAAAACAATCATGATAAGCTGAAGATAAAGGTATATTTTACATCAGCACATTTTTATAGTCTGAGTATGACAAGAAGTGGGGGTTTTGATAAAAAACTGAATCAATCAGAAAAATAGGCATTAAAAATTCCAATAACAATAATAATAATAATAAATTACTGAATGTGATATTAGAAAAAAAAAATCAAGAAAAACAACCAACAGCTTAGTCATGTGTAGCATCTGCTCGGACAATCCAAAGAACTGAACAACTGATC
>NW_023339663.1:11908213-11912661 GCF_004916995.1 Morone saxatilis | reverse complement strand
ATAACAATAATAATAATAATAAATCCCACATACAAAAACCCTTAACATGATAAATAGTAACTAGAGTAAATGATAAATGTTATCTAATTATCCTGAACATATTTAAAAGAAAGACCACTGAGATAATGCAGTTGGACCTCACACAAACACCAATTGAAGATGTGTTGCAGGAATGAGTCATCTAAATCCAGCTGTCCACAGGGCATGTATCTGATTAGCATACCCACTCTCACACACCAGAACAAATGTAAATATTGCAATAAAACCTGCTGTAATAGTATCAACTCAGCATCAAGGATGGGTTCCAGTTTATTTTTACTAAGTTTAGCAATATTGGATGCATGCGAGTATAAGGTTATACAATTTCAATAATTGTTAATAAAGCTATATGCATATATAACTCTCAGTAATTGATGTTGTAGCAGCACACTCTTCTCCAGTTTACCCCCACGCCATGCAGTTATTTGATGTATGTGCATGCATCAGTTGTAAAGAGATTTCTCTGTCACACCATTTCTCACAGGCACACACAGACGAGTGCACACACACACACACAGTCAATGTTGTTATGGCAAATTCAATCAAACATCAATAAAGTGCAACATTTGGGAAAGTGTTTACTTTTAGGGAAGCATTTAAGCTTTATTGGACAAAATACTGTACTGTAAGCTGTAAGATATACAGCTTTGTAAGCAATGTAGCAAAACTGGAAAGGTGAGCAAATATAGTTTGGATGGGAGGGAGGTTTACTTGAGCTGAGTTATGATAGACACCATCTGCTTAGGTAGGCGAGGGGGGGGAGGCTTGTTTTATTTGTTCAAGTTGTTGTTCAAGTGAACCTGAAGCTGAAGAAAGTGCAAAATAAAAAAGGGCTAAAACAACTCTAACAGGACAGTGTGGTGAAGCACCCACAAACGGGTTGTCTGCTCAGCAAGGCTGAACGATTTGGCGCTCTGTAGACTGAGGCGCCCCATTTGGCTAATGAAGTCCCAGACTGTCTTCACACCACACCCCCACCCACCACTCCACTATGAAATGTTCTACTCATGAAAGTAATGAGGCAGGGAGGGAGAAAGACTCTTCTGGCCACTGATAACCTCAGACTAAACTTGCAACCTTACGAGACAAGGGCCTAATATCTGGCCGTCAATCAGCCCCAGCATCCCTGGCTGGAGTGTTTAATTACAAGGATCAATTATTTACCAGCCTCCTCTTTCACTACTCAGTGCTCCCAAAAAAGGAGTGTAAAGAAAAAAAAAACATTAAATACCCAGAAGAGTTTGTGGTGGCAAATTTAGTACAGAGGAAATAATACATTGATTGTTCCATATAATACAGTGTTTATTCTGTGAATTATTATATATAAAAATATATATGTATATATATCACAGCTGAGTTTGTCTGGGGTGTTAGACCTTTTTAAAAGATGACTACAGCAACTTTAGTATGTGTTATCATATTCATATAAGTAAGATGCCATTTTTCTCCACTGCTATAATTAAAAATCACTTTTAAGTGCCTACAAATACACAGCTGATTACAGTTTATATTTAAATTGAAAAATAAAAGATTACAATAAACACTTGGAATATTCATCAAATGCATATGTTCATTTACAACAGCTACAAAATGTAACCTGTTTGTCTTAGGACACACTGGCTGAGAAACTGTCAAATTATTAAAAAAAAATAAATAACATTAATTTCTAAAGTAAAGTTCTTAACAAAAAAATAAAATATACAAAAAAATATCTTCAGGGTTCAACTGCTGTACCTCTCTCGTGCTTCATATTTACTCCTACAGACATTTCTTGACTTCAGCTGCATGGCCCAAATAGCAACTGCAAGGCTTTTAACTAATTTGAAGAGACACGATCATGTTACCCCTTTGCTTGTATTCACAACAGCGCTTCACCTGGCTAAAGCTGGAAGTATAAGTTAGGAAACAGGTAAAAATCACACAAAAAAGGAAATTTTATCTGAAAGTCTACTTTTAAAATCCTGCAGCCCATGCACTGACAAAGACCAGAAAGAGAGTATGTATCACACATTTATAGATTTCATTGAATTTATCAGTTTTATCAGTTTTACAAAAGGGGTTTTGAAAGATTGCATATTAGGTTTCTAAATAGTCTTCAACAAAAGTACATGGTATTCCCGTTAGTGTAGACTCATTTGTCACCTCAGATGGCCCAAAATTCAGCTGTAAGACTTTAAACTAATTTAAAGAGACAAGATCAGATTAACCCTGTCGATGCCCCTCTTTACAAGCTGGTACACTCAGTTCCTGGTAAAAAAATAAATAAATAAACTATATATCCTGTGCTGATATTAGCACTCTGATAAGGGACACACTTGCTGGATTAATGTGCATCAAACATTGATGCGTTTTTCCTTCCCTGACAACCTCCATCAGCTGCAAATTCCACAAAACCACACTGAATGTAAAAATGTGGAAATGGCAGATAAAACAGATGGTAACTACTTTTTTATGCCACACAACTGTATCTTACTTTTTCCTAGTCAATGTCCCATCTCCAAGAAAGAAAGAAAAAAACATTGAGAAGCAGCAGCTGGCGGAGTGTTTTGTGGTCATCTATCCATAGAACAGAGTGCCTCTTCATGTGTCCGAATTACAGCCAGCCAAATAACCCAAATAACAGAGGAAGTGAAAAATGCAGCACTCGAATAAGTCTGCTGTGGTTCAGGGCCTTAACAAGCTACAACACCTGTGATTTGTGGTTTGCCCGTTTTGCTCTATTTTTGTGCTAGATTTCCATTGTCATCATGAGTCTAGCCTGGTTCATGCTATTTATGGTGTGCGAGCTCCACATCGGCGACCACCTGCTTTCTACATAAGTTGGCATGAATGCTTCTGTTACTTTCACAATGACCCCAGACTTAAATATTCAAGTGCTTTGGTGGTCCGAGGAACAGTTTACACTTCTCTTTTTTTTTTTTTTTTTTTTTTTTTTTTTTAAACTTTTGTTGCCCTTGTATTTGTACCAGCATTTTAAGAGGTCATGTTCTAACACAGTTTACCCTAATTAAAGCATACAAGTTAATTATTTCATCAAACAAGAGTTAAACAGAAAACAATAGTGACTCAGGATGAAAATACATTTTATCCTGATTCATGTATTTCACCAACATAATTATATATAAGCCAAAAAATATGATTGTTTAAACTATGTTTTAAAACTCACATTTCCTATAACTGTTAGGGATAATAAATCTCCTGTTACATCAGCAAAAGACAAGAATACACCTGTCTGCATTCACAGAGGTATAATATACATCTGTCTAACTAACAGTTATTATTTGCCTAATCCTGCTCAGAAATGACTTGATTGTTGAAAGTGTGATATTGATCCAAAAAAGTAGGCTTAACACTTATGGCCTCATTAATTCCACAAGGGGGAGTGTGTTGAGACTGAAATGTAAGAGTAGGCAGCTCGTTTCTCCTTCTACAGCAGCACAGGGTTTTTCCCCTGGACTCTCAGCTGATGGCTCATTAATCTATTCTAGAGGAGGTCCCCTACGCAAGCAGCCTGCACCACTGGAGGAGTCCTCATGCATCGTCCTTTTTCAGCACAATTCTTTATAACGGAGTTAGAGAGAAAGTTTCATGAAAGCATTATAACAAAGAAAACCTAAACCTAAAAAAAGTGAATTTATTATTTATTTATTCTCACCAATGACTGCAGAAGGTTTCAAAACTCCATTTAAACTGTTCTTTTAGCAATAATATTGAATTCAGTGGCTCGCTGTAGTTTACAGGGGTTACAGGTTCTGCCTATTCCACTGAGCATCAACCCTGTGCAGCTCTGTACACCTTTCTGCTCATGGTCTTAGTGTAGCGGATGAAGTAGTTGAGTCCTTCCAGTTCTCACTGACAACTCTCTATTTATCTATCTATTCTAGTCTATCTATCAGTCTATCTATCTATCTTCTATCTATCTATCTATCTATCTGGTGACAATTTAAATACTACATTATGAAAAAGGCATGTACAGTATTAAAAGAAAACTATGGTTCATTACAACCTGTGGTTTTATTTTTGAAACCGAATGACAACATTATACAACTACTCACCAAAGTAACTGTTAAGATCTCTGAATGTGGCGTCATCGCTAAGAATAGATCCAACGGGGAAAGAAGCCAAGAGCTTATCCAGATTTATTATATTTTTTTTCTCGTCCATTTAAGTTCAACTAACCTGGATCTTAATTTCTTCAACAAAAACTATGAGGAAAATATTTATTGCAAACCTTTTTTACGCAACAAAAACGAAACTAAAACAAAATAAAAACTAATGAACATTGAAGAAATATGACGAAATATATTTTGTCAATGAAAACTAGATGATTATGTACAAGCTGTCTCATTGGCTAGTTTTTAGGGGCATTGAGCTAAAAGCTAACCTCAACATGCTAACATGCTCACAAT
>NW_023339663.1:11903678-11908091 GCF_004916995.1 Morone saxatilis | reverse complement strand
GACCTGATGATGGTGCTAGAGGGAACTATAAGGCATCACCAAAGTTATGACGATTCATCCTGAGGGGGACTTGAGTGTCTGTGCCAAATTTCATGGCAATCCATACAATAAATGTTAAAACCCCAAATATCACCTCATGGAGGCGCTATAAGAAAAGTCAGGGAATCACCAAAGTCAGGAGGACTCATCGTTTGGGAACTGTAAATATCTGTACAAACTTTCATGGCAATCCATCAAACAGCTGTTGCGATACAAGGTGGGGGACCAACCGACCAACATTACCGTCCCTACAGCCACACAGCTCGCAAGGCTAAAAAAATCATTCCCCACTTTTCACACAGTGGCTAAACAAACAAAAGTGGCTAAACACAGTTTATGTTTGGTTCCAGTATGCTGCTCCATACAGAAACGCATCAAACCAAGGGAGAAAACTGTCTCAAAGCCATTGCTTGGAACCTTTCAGCCAATTAGTGCTGAGCTGCGTACTTCTTTAAGTGAATGTTTGCTTACAGTGAAGAAAAATGACAAGCTATCAATCCAGATCCAATAAGCATGATGGCCGTTTGTAAAACTGAAAATATAGTGTAGGCTACCAGTGCAAATTAGCTACCTGCATACACATTTACAGCCAGACGTCCTGTGTGGGAGGCAGCAGGGCACTGAAAGACTCCATTTACACACTTTGGTTTAACTGCAGTATTTGCTCTGACACCCATCATCGCTTAAGTACTCCATTCATACACACTCCGCTTCAGCTGACAAGAGCAATTACATATTGGTGATTATTTTACAATAGCCATTGAAATTATTAATCTCGCTGCCCTCCGTGATTTCGGTCGACATTCGTCTGATATTAAGGGTAGGTTTTCTTCCTCACAGCAACTGATGTGTTAGTGACACCATCGCTTAACCACCACAAATCTGACTGCTTAAATGGCAGCTCTGTCAAAGTGTCATGTCAGAATTCAGATTTGTGATTGCCTGACTGAAACTGACAGAGCATGTGGCCGTGTCCACAGAATTATAATTTAGCTGTATGAACATGTAATATGTGTCAGCCGCCTCATACGGTCTGTATTGTTGCGGTGGTTAAAGAAGCAGTGAAAGTGCAACATCACATAAATAAATAAATGAACAGACATCTGCAGTGAAGCAACATTTAAAACATGACTTCTAAATGTTACCATACAACACTTTCCACAGAGCGTCACACTTAGTGAGGTCCACAGCATGTACTGTACAAAAAACAAAATCTATCAAACTGTTTTTAATAGCATCTGATTGGCAAGCTGTCTTGGGACAGTTGGCAAATGGGCGGGCAGCGGAGGAGTTTAGAGGTGCTAAAGTTCAGGCAGGAGCGACGCAGCACCCTGTGTCCTGCCAACAGCCTTACAGTGGCGCAATTCCTGACTAAGTTGTTGACCCGTGGCCCCCACCTGCCTTGACCATGCATTATATGGGGGGGCATCACTTCCCCTCCTATGCTGCCTGCCACACCAGAAGGCTTTTGACTCATGCCCATCTGTCCTGGTAGTACATACATTAAGTGAAAGCCAAGCTACTGGCACCCTGTCCAATTCATGTGTGCTTTTATAACACGGCGTTATATAGCGTGTGAACAGATTTTTTTACCTTAGCAACAAACATCTCTGTAAAGAGAATAATTATCCGTGAAGAGGTCATTTTTAATAGTTATCTTAAGATTGCAATGAGATACTGCTGAGGTGTTATGATGCACACATTTGGAAAACTAATTCTCAACACTGGTATGGTATTTCTTATCCAATTCAAATCCAATCAATGTATTTGTCACAACACTAATACAAATACAAGCCATGCTATAAATCCTATCTTTGTGAAGCTTATAATATTGTTTTGATGCTGTCAGGGAGGTGTTGATTCAGCTCTGCAGCAGTTTTTGAGACTGTAGTCGGTGGCGGTGTTGAATCAAAATGTATGACGTTGATAGGTGTTTCAAATGTTCTGACACACTTTAGAGGAACAGTATCCGTTTGCATGCCTGTGCCATTAGCACAGTAGCCGAGCAGACAGGATAACAATGCCTGAAAATACAATTACGACCTAATCACTTGTTAATAGACGCGAGGGCAGTCGGTCCTACAGATTCAATTTAGTCATACTTCAGATTTGCGGACAGTCTCAAAACATATTCATCAGCGTGTGAATACACTGTATTTGCAATAATGGTATTAAGAAATAAATAAAATGACACTTTTGCACCACGCTTTTGCTTAAATACTTTGTATTCTCATTTGATCTGAAAGGACCTTTGACATATTTAAAAGGACATTAACTTTCTTAAGGACATCAAAAAGCTTAGACAAACAAGATGCAAACTTACCTGACCTTGTTGGATGTCTAAGTAATGAAGCACCTCTTTAAGCATGACGGGCGTATGAAGAGGCTTTTCGGTCGACACGGACGTCGGCTCTTCCGAACTGTCCGGAGATCCTGGACCAGGAGATGCACAAAGTGTAGAAGAGTGCAGGCTTATCTTCCAAGACCTCCATACTCTCCTGACAGCCAGATTTGCTTTCCGTAACAGTGGGTTGGAGCGCAAACACATGTGGAAAACCATGATCCTTGTAATGATCTATGGAGACAATTAGAGCAAAGTTGTGTTGTGGTATGAAATAGGAAGTGTTTTACAGTCAGTTAAGAGGAGCAGCGTTTGTAGCACTGCTCAATATCAGTGAGTATATTATAAATGAAAGAAAGATGGTGATGCAGTTTATTATTTACTGTACTATTGTCTGGATAGTTACAAAGGCCGACATCATCTTACCCTGTACTACTTGTAATGTATTGTTTTGTAATGTACGTAATTGGTATGCACTTAACGTTGCTTCCTTCCAGGTCACCATTGAAAAAGAGATTTCCTGGTTAAATAAATGTTTGTTTGTTTTTTTTTTTAAAGTGCTAAATGTAGAAACTGACAGAAATCTCACGGTGCAGGTTCACAAAGTAGCTTCGATATTTCCAGATGGGATTTTTTTCAAATGACTTAAGCAGCTCGCCAACCTCGGGTGTCCAACCAAAACAAGAGAGCATCGCAGTTTTACCCATGAAACCATCTGGAATCACTCTGAAGGCTGAACTCATCCGACAGCACACCTTCACACACTGCATCACCACCACACCCACAACAAGAGGAAGTACATCTTCGGCTGATTAGTTCTACATTTTGGTAGTCTACATGGACAATACTGCCCGCAGCAGGCACCAAAGTGAGCCACATGGTTAAAAGGGTATTCAGGTGTTTCCTGGCAACAAGATGTATTGAAAATTAGAGCTCTGTTAGTGATGTATGAATCAAATACAACAGAGATATCTGAAGGAGATGAAGGAATTCAACAAGTGTGCACATGGCATTAGTGATCACAAAGCAAACGTTCAACGGCAGCAAAGAATTACACAGTATTTGGAGCGGTGACAATAAAAACACTGAGTGAAGATGCATGATTGTTTTAAGACTGCAGGCAACAAAAACAACTATTTATACGCACTATTATTACATTACCAGTACGTGCATCTAGATGAACATCAAAATATTACATCTTTCAGGTAAGGTAAGCAATCCTCTACTGGAATATTTTGAGAATACGGTCCATCTATTATCACTTATGATTACATTTGTGATTGTTTTTTATCCGTGCTTTCAGTGAGAAGATCAAGTGACTTTGTCTCATGATATAGAGGTATGTTAAAGTGCCAAGATGGGTGAAAGGTGGGCAATAACTCTAAGGATAGGATAAAAACAACATTATTTAATTTGATTAGGTATTTTTTAAGGGCCCATGGTTGTAGCTACGCCCCTGTCCCTCATTATTACCATGGATACTTAGCTGCTAGCCATCAGGTTAGAAATGTGTAGGAGGGTCGGCATGACTCTACAGCTCCTGGTTGTTGGTAGCTGTTAACAAAAGTGCTTTCATTTAACCAAACGCGTGTAACCAAGTGTACTGCTGTTTCGGAGTACCACACAAAGGCACAATGTTGGTGTGAAGCAGGTTAGCTAATCACTTCGCTAAAAAAAAAACCCCAGCGCTAACGTGGAGAAAATGTGCTATGCAGTGGGCGTGCAGTTCACTTACACGCACAAATGTACCTTAACAAAAGTGTTAAAAGTGGGTTTTACACAGCTCACATACGCATCTTAGTTATGCAACGTTCAGTACACCTGTCGTTGCTCTTCAGCACGTGTGTGTAGCAGCTGCTGTGTCTGGGCACTTTCACACCTGGTACGCCAGAGCGAGGCAATGGATACTGTTGCTATGCCACCATGTTGGATGACCGCGCGCAGTTAGCTAGCACTGACGAATACACACGAGGAGGATGCAAACAGTAAATTCAGTTAAGACGTTTAAAAAAAATGTTCAACCGAAGGGGGGG
>NW_023339663.1:11871793-11903578 GCF_004916995.1 Morone saxatilis | reverse complement strand
GGGGGGGGGGGGGACAACACCTCAGGAAGTTAACCGCAGCAGGAGCTTACCGTCGTAGACCCGGAGAGTAGCTCCGCCTCCGGCAGCGGCAGCAGCAAGCGGCCCGCCGCGTCACTCTGGAACGCCCAATGACCCGGCGGCTCTCAACCAATCAGCTGCGACGAAGGAAGAGGGCTTGTTTTTGAAAATATTGGCGCTTGTCGTGCTAGCTGTGGCCGTCTGAGCTTCGATAGGGAGTTTTATATTGGTTTTTTTTTTTTACACGAACTACATGTGTGTCTCACCGGGAAAAGTCACGGTGGTGATGGCTTGAGAGATTGCTGTTCGTCTCGTAGAAGGTAAGACACGGTCGCACACGGTGGACAGTGGACTTAAAGAGGACAACGCTAACGTACCGCTGGACGTTGTGCGAGAGCTAGCCAGAGAGCTAACATTGGCAAGTTTACACCTTTAAAAATGTCATATTGTAATGTGTGCTTGAGTCCAGTATTTAGGCCCACATGTTAAATATCAATTTGGTAAACAGTAAATAAACTATCAGGTATTTTTATTTGGTAACTTTTGTTTTAGGAGTTTACTAGGCTTTAACTGTTTGAATGTATTACGCTGTTTTAAGCTTCATTGTTGCAACGCACCGGTTGATTTACTTTGATTTTAATTCATGAGAAACTGCCACCTAGATGTTAACAATTGTGCATTAGTTTCCTTTTACTGTGTATAATATCAATTTAGTGACTTGTTGATAACTTAAGCCAGTCAAGCCTATTTTATTTATACCCCAAACTTCTTTACATAATCTGTACCAGACAACTGTGTACGTCCCTGTTTAGACTACTACTGTCCATTCTCCCTTTTGTTTCTCAATTTGTGATTGAATGAGCGCATTATTAAAAATGACACTGGTGTTTACAATTTGCAATGTAGTACATGTCATTAACCCTTTGTTTTTGGTTTTTGCAGAAACACATAAGTCACTGCAAAGGGACCATCATGGCAAGTGATGTTTGCAGCCATGTGAAGGTGGTTGTTCGAGTGAGACCAACCAGTGACCGTGAGAAGCGTGAAAACTGTCGAAATGTGGTCCAGGTTGTTGATAACCACATGCTCATATTTGACCCCAAGGAAGAGAGCGCATCATGTTTTGGGTCACAAAGAGTACGAAACCGGAACATCAACAAGAAGGCTAACAAAGACCTCAAGTTTGTTTTTGACCATGTGTTCGGCGAGGACTCTACTCAAGTTGATATCTTTGAGAATACCACTAAAGTAGTGTTGGACGGTGTGATGAATGGATTCAACAGCACAGGTAATAACAGAGGTCGTATGAGGCTGCCCGACATGTGGACAAACCCAAACAAAAGAAATAACTGAACCTCCACAAAGTCACATAACATGATAACTGAACAATCCCTATCCCCTATTGTAGTCGATATCTAAATTAGATTTATTTTTCCTTTAATAATACAGCTGCAATGTGTTAGTACATACTAATATTTGTATTGTATACTTATATTTAATGTAAAGTAACAGCTGAGTGACTCTGCATTAAGATGATGTGAATAACAGCATTTTTTTCTTATTTTATACTCAAGCCAAAAATAGGAAACAAAAAAAAAAAAAGGGGCCACAGCCAGAATTAGATTTTTATATTTAATGTGTCTGATTTCTGTGATCACGAGGTAAGGCTACTGACTTCTTTGTGTGTGCCTAACTTTGCAGCAAATACATTTGGTTGATGGCGCTACGGCGTTAAGCCACACAGGATTTGAACCCACAGTGTTTCTATCTGATTTGGTTACCAGTTCACCACAGGGGCACAACCATTGCACACAAACAACACTAGTCAGTGTTATAGCCCTTAAAAATGAATGTGTCACAGCCATAATCATCCCATGGCTATAGTCATAATCACAGCTACAGTCTGACAACCTTCGGGGGATCCATAATAAAGTGATCTAATCTGTTGTGGCAGTAAATGTTTGGACTTTTGACTGCCTCTCCTCAACCCCAGCATGACTAAATACTAGTTTTGTTCAATTGCAGTTATGAACCACACCAGCAGCACTTTAGAGCTGTGTTTTTAAATGTTTTTTTTCCTCAACATGGCTCGCTGACTCATGCTGCCATATCATTAATTGAAACTGCCGGCTGCTGTTAATTTACTTTGTCTGCTCCAGGGTTCACTTGCTGGTCACAAGCTCGTAACACTGTGCAGTTTCAGTGTTTTAACTCGGCACAATTAGAACATTTTGACACCTAGTGTACTCACTGCGAGCAGGACCGGAAACAGATTTAGCTTTAGAGGGTCATCATTGATCCATTGAAAGATGCTTGAATCAGCTGGAACTCTTGATCCCACTGAAACATTCAACTGCACGGTCAATTTGGAGGATGAAGTCTGCGTTGCTGTATAACTGTATTACATTACACACAGTGGCATTTCTGTTCTTTAGCCTACCCTGATATAAAAGGATTGGATAAAATAATAGAAAACACCTGTCAGTATACCGCAATACAATTCAATAACATCACAAACTGCAGCATCCAAAATGGTCATACAATTGAATCAGTGCTTCTCTAAAACAGTTTCAGTAAAAACTGGACATTATACTCTTCATAAAGAACCAAAAACGTAAGAATTGCATTTAGTTCAACGGTGTGAGTTTAAAGCTTGTAATTCATGTGCTGAGACAGTACTCACTTAAACTAGGCTTTTCACAATCACTGCTTCTCTCAGCCTCATTTTAAAATATGGTTTATTGCTTATACTTCTCCATAGTAAGTTTGATATTGTAGTTGTTGCTATAATCCTTGTTGTTATAAATATACATGTCTTTATAATAATTTTTTCTTTAATTGCCATTCAATTGCAGTGTTTGCATACGGTGCTACTGGAGCAGGCAAGACACATACTATGTTAGGCTCACAAAATGACCCTGGGGTCATGTACCGCACCATGAAGGACCTGTTTCAACGCATGGATGATGCCAAGGAGGAGAAAGAGTTTGCTGTTGCATTCTCATATCTTGAGGTAAACATTTTAATATTTATTTGTTTTCTGTTCTTTATATTAGTGCAGAATATATATATATATATATTTATTTATTTATTTATTTATTTATTTATTATCATATTAGTGAAAGTGATTGTCTGACTTTGATCGAAGGGTTTCAATTGTAATATTCATTTGTAATTAAACCACACTGCTTTTGTCTTAAGGCATTGCAGCAGTTATACATTGCCTTAATGCCCAATATTTTTCCTGTTATGTTTTTCTATTAACACTTTTAAACATTTCTGTATTAACTCTTATCACAATAATACCTTTTTGTATCAAATGATCTTTTGGGATGGTTGTGGTGGATTTGCTGCAGTTTGCAGTTATAGTCTTTGTTTCTTTACAGGTGTATAACGAACAGATCCGAGACTTGTTGGCTAATGTGGGTCCTCTTGCAGTTAGAGAGGACAGTTCTAAAGGAGTGGTTGTTCAGGGCCTCACACTGCATCAGGTTAGTAGCAGCATGTATCAAAAGCCCTCCCTCATAGCATCATCAAGCGTCTTAACACTAGATACTGATATCACTGCAAAGTCAGTTTATTAGTTAATATATATACATTTCCCTCAGTTGATTTGCAAAACATAACATAGAGTTTTTAATTATAATAACATAATTTCCAAGTCCGTTGGGGAAGGAATGATAAATTACCCTCCGAGCACTGATGTTTAGAAATTCACTGCCTGTCTTAATACACTATCAAAAAATAGTGTGAAGGAGAGGGATAGCCTTCGTTGTTAAAATAAAAACAGTCAACCGTAACTACGAGCCAATTTATATGTTATTAAAATGTGATCTGTATCTAGACAGTTTATCCAGACATAGAAAAATGCGTTTTAATGTTAATGAAAGATGTAAATGCGTTGTGATTGGATCTGCCTGGCCACAGGGGCTAAACATAGGCTAAACAATATAACATTGATACAGATATTTGTCATTAGTGAACATAAAATATGGGTTGTTGTTCAAATGTAGAGAGCAAGCATGCGGGAAGGTTGAATGAGACATGCCTCTAATTACTGATTGTGTCTATTCTGTGCCATGAAAATGTTGTTTGAAATGTATTACATGATATGTGCATTGCAATCATCTGTCTGTGATCTTCTTTCTACAAGGCATATCATTGATCTAATGCTGGCACTGGAATACAAACAAACAAACTGATAAAACATTTTTTAAATAAGGAAAGGAATAACCTAATGTATTGTATTTACCATATTTACAAGAGGGGACAAATAATTAAGAAAAGAAATCCGACCTCACTGACAATAACAAGAAAGTATTAGCAACGCCTGGGGTAAATGCAATACATACATAATCTTTTATTATTTGGATAACATATCCAGATATATTGTTATGTTGCTGTGATGAGCAAGTGCACTGTGGTGGTTCCTAATCAGGCCTTTTACTGGGTCACACGTCATGTTTTCTTTTTCCCCTGTACAGCCTAAATCTGCAGAGCACATTCTTGAGGCTTTAGATTCTGGCAACCGCAACAGGACCCAGCACCCCACTGACATGAATGCTACCTCTTCCCGGTCCCATGCTGTATTTCAGGTATTTCATCCAGTCTTATAAAACAATGTAAAAGTCAATCATTAACAAAAGAAGATCCATGAATATGAAAGCTTAGCTGCAAACTGTTCCCACTCCCCAATTTCAAGTTGGTAATTACTAATATCTTCAGTTCTGAAGTATCTGGTTTCACTACAAACATCTCAAAATGCATCACAGTTTGTCTTAAATTGACAATGTTGTATCCCTTTCTCCAGGTATATTTGAGACAGAAGGACAAAATCGCCAGCCTCAATCCTAATGTCTGCGTTGCCAAAATGAGCCTGATTGATCTGGCAGGCTCAGAGAGAGCAAGTGCCACCAACGCCAAAGGGGCTCGTTTACGGGAAGGTGCTAACATCAACCGCTCACTCCTTGCCCTAGGAAATGTTATCAATGCTCTTGCTGACCCAAAGGTGAGTTTATGTTACCCTAAATGTACCGTAACGTACAGTGTATGTTTTAGTACACCATCACCCTTCACCACTGTCAGCCCAACAGTTATATTTGTGCATGCAGAGGGCTGCTGGGGAGTCCCCACTCCTCCCAGGTTGGTTTTGTTCACCAGCCACTAACAAACCGATTCATGAACAACTGTAACTGTTTTGGTTGTGTATTTTTTGAATATGCCACCACCACCACCTAATTTCAGCTGGGAGAATTCCACAAGCTCTCTTAGGTATAAATAAACTCACAACATGTCAAAAAAGGAAATATTCTTATACCTATTTTCCTTGTTAAGAAGAAAAATACAACCATGTACCTTCTGAATTCACGCTCACTAAACAAGAGTCTGTCGCTGAGCCCTCTCACTCGTTAGTAAAATAAAATGACTGGTGATAACTGTGTCAGACGGTTTGTTACACGGAACCATTTGGGAATTCAGCGTTAGTTTAGAAAAGGGCAGGCACTGTCTGTCATGGGTTAACTCCAACCAATCAGATCAACAAACCATATAACCATGTCAAACCTTTACCGAAGCCAGTCAGGGGAAGAGCGAAAACATTTTTTCCATCGAGAAAAGCTTCAGTACCCTTCTTTGCTCGTCTTTTAATGCCGAAACTCTCCAGTTTTGATATAACTGATCTCGGCAGCATCTGTACTAACCTCTTTAGCAGCATTGAGCAAGTAGTCACTTCTCACACACATTGGGCCTTGTGCAAGATGCCCTTATGTAGCGTTTAGGTAGTGTTACCCATGCTAATAACAAACAATCAGCCACAACCTGGCAAAATCAATTATCGCATGATTTCTTGATCTCAGGAGTCCAGCATACATAGCTCTTTACTCTCTGAACAGCTGGAAATGTTGAAACCATGTTTACAGAGAATCTGACAAAGAATGTTTATAATAGTATGCTGTCATTTTCATTATCATTATCACAACACAGTATTTCATGTAGATGTGTCCAGAGGTATGCATTGTATCAGTGAGTGTGTCATTTTAGACACAGCAAACAAATGCAGGGAATGTGCAGGCAGTTTTACACACATCACAAACTGCCCACAAATGAAATGTTTTGTATTTGTGTTTCACGTCTGTATTTGGTCAGCAGATCATCAGTGCATGTGGAAATTTTTCATCACGTTCTGTTGTTATGGTTATCGGTCTGTGAAGTTAACCACTAGCCTCCATGTGAAACGGAGAGCCTGGGAAGTGGAGAGTCAACTGAGTATTTGGGTATTATTTCATTCCAGTTGCATACATTAACCTGTCAAGCAGTCTTCTCATTTTACACAGCAGTCTCAAGGGACGAGGCGCAAGCAGCCCACATGCATTTAGGAAGTGCTGTGCAAATGTACCGCAGCCATGTTGAAATGTGATCCGTCTTCACAGGTTACTTCATTCTTGGGTTAAAACTGGGGGGGGGGGGGGGNNGGGGTTGTAATGTATATTGTCCAGTTAGTATTATACCCTGTTCACCATTCTTGAGAGTTGTAGTTGTGAACTCATAGTTTGATGTACTCAACCTACAACGCCCACTTCTAATCCCCACTCCTTCTCCACCCTGTCCCCATGGTTATTGGTACTCCAGTGTTTACTGTTGGCGGACAAGGAATTCATGTTGCGGCCATTGTTTACAGGACAGAATGTCCCCACTTGTGTCTGGGCTGACATGCCTTTCGTTTGAGTGAGAAGAATGTCTGTTACTTCTGTTTGGGCTGTTCAGTATGTCATCTTCATGCTATGCTGCACAGAGGTTTTTTTTGTAAGTTGTTTGCCTTGGGCGATGTAGATACATTTTTACGACACATCCTTTATCTCCAGTTTGGCCTTCCGTCCACACAAGGCCAGTGTTTCCCGCCCACAAAAAAGGGGCTTTCTGAAAATGTTGCCCAAAGTGGAAGCATTTGATAGCTCCAGTCTTTATTAATGTGCGGTGTGGACAGAAGAAGCTGAGCTTTTTGGAAATGCTCATGTGTGCTCGTAAACATTTTCAGACATCCTCAGCTTCTGTGCAGCAACGTTAAGAACTAAACTTTCTGTCACTCCCTCCAATCTCTGATTGCTCAGTTTGTATTTAAATCATAAGCCATATAAGGCATATTAATTACTGTTAACTAGGCCTGCACGATATGAGGACAATGTGTGATAACCCTGTTCAGTGTTGCGATGAGAATATGACTTGCAATAAATAAACAAATATTGAAGCGAGTATATTGGCTATACAGTTTCTATATTAGTCTGGTTGTCTTTAAATTGAGAACTGAATATATGCAACTAAATGTTGTTTCTAGAGCAGCAACAGCAAAGCCACTATATAAACTCAATAATATCTCACTGGAAACGTCTAAAATGTCAAGAAAACAAATCATTCCTGACATCACAATAATGAGTGAAGTTTATGAAGATTGGAGAACACAGACATCAGTCAGTATCAGTCATTCATCCTGTCCTCTGTCCTCTGATGACTCCCGGCCTGTAGGTACAGCTGGTAGAGAAAGGAGGGGCTGATTTGTCTCAGCAGCCGCTTAGTTTATAACAGGATTTTGCCAGATTTTAAGATATTTGGCAAACTAAACTAAAGACAGCTTTTGTTTAAGTAGATGGGGAGACTGCAGCAACATAATAAACAACGGTCTTAAGCTCTGGGGCCTGTTTAATACCTAGTTTCTGTACCTGTCTCTCCACCTTTCTTAAAATTTAAGCCTCGGCAGGGAACACAAAGATGCTGTGGGTGTGCTAACCAAATTTTAGGATGAATGAGATAATTTACTTAAATAAAACTACTAATGCAAGTACAGTGAGGAGACACAACAGCCTTTACCTCTGTTGCTGAAAAACATCCTAGAGGAGACCCTGATGTCTTATTTTCTGTATTATAAATTTACTATTACTATATTGCTCCTATTGCTATAATAAAGCAAAAATATTGCTTATCTGATTAATTGATGGAATAATGAGTAAAATGCTTGAATACTTATTTAACCAATAGCTGTAACCCTACATCGTGGTTTAATTGGTGGAAAAAGGTGGGATAATAATGCATCCCAACCCTACTTACCAGATCATGTTTGCCAACTAAATGATGTTTAATAACCATGTTCAACCAGTGGACGGTAAAAGATCTGCAATTTTGTCATATAGCGTTAATGTTTTTCGTGGCTCCTTCACACTTCCTGTTCCCACCCTTCGCCTGCAAGTTGCAGGGGATCGTTTTACACTGAACGTGTGACAGATTCCACATGATTAACCAAATTATTAATCAATGAAATGAAGTTTATGAAATATGGTTGTTTATTTTTAGACTGACTTGAGGACAAAATACAGTTTGAATGCCTGCTCTTATTAAAAATTCTTATTCCAAATTGGCTCGGCGACCCTGACACTCCCTGGACCTGACATGAACTCTAGCTAAGGTCTTTGAATCCAGATGTAGGCTTAGGGTTTTTCCAGGGAGAAGTGCAGGCACAGCTGTGGACCCCAAAAGAGATCATTTTACACCCCTTTTGTTACTTAACTTTAATGTGACTTTCTGCAATCCAAATGCCCACGAGATTGTGACTCACCTAAGCAGCTGTAGTTTATCTAATACCATTATTACAGACTGAACTGTGTTCACAGACCAGCTGCGGAAAGACTCCAGACCATTGCTGTGGATGGTTGCTCCCCACTTTAACTCAAAATGAACACTATATACTAAATTTTGTTCCCCGTTTATTGGTCCCTACCAAATAGTGTAATCTGACTAAGCTTGTCTTGTGGAGTTTGTCCAGATGGTGAATGCATATTAAGACTCACCTCACATTCTGCTTGTCTGCATACCACAGCAATAACGCACTTTTTCTTTCTATCGTTTTGATTTGTGTCATGTTTGACAGGAGTAGTGGATTCTCAGATTCTATATTGGCTCATTTCAAACTTTCATTTTTTGTATGTTTCAGAGTAAGAAAACCCATATACCCTACAGGGACAGCAAGCTGACACGACTACTCAAAGACTCATTGGGAGGCAACTGCAGGACGGTTATGATTGCCAATGTTAGCCCCTCATCTAATACATATGATGACACCCACAACACTCTTAAATATGCCAACAGGGCCAAGGAGATCAAGTCCTCGGTTAGTATTAAATCATTGTTTTATTATTGTTAATTACAATATTATATGTAATATATATAATTATAACTGCTGTGATTCTTGGACTATACATATATGACTTCATTAAATTTCTCCCTCTTCTCTTTCCAACCAGCTTAAGAGTAATGTTGTAAGCCTGGACAGTCACATTGGCCAGTATGCAGTGATATGTGAGAAACAACGGCTAGAGGTAATATGAAACAACCAACACTACCATGCTTATTTAAAAAAAATTAATACATCTACTTTTTTTTTCTTGCTTAAAATGTCTCAATTAAACAGTCACCGTGATCATTTCTGACGGCTATTTCAATGTTCTGTTGCATTTTTAAAGATTCTACAGCTGAAGGAGAAACTAAAAGCATACGAGGAGAAGAACATGGTGCCTGGGGCTTTTGACGTGATCTCTTCCCAGAAACAAGCAGAGTTCAAAAGGTAAGCATGTACACGAGTATGTGATTCAGAGTGTAACATGACACATATCAGTAGTTGTTTCTTTGTGTGTTATAAATCCTTTTATTGTCAACATTATAACTGGAATACAGACACTGATTGCAGGCAGAAAGAGCACATAGCCTGCATTTGGCGATATATCGTACAGCTGTGACACATTCATGGGACCTTTGGTTTTAAGTGCTTCTGGTGGCTTTAAATATATAATCATTTATAAAGAAGTGGATCAGGCAATGTGAGGTGTAACTAGGCGTGGTGGTCCAGGTTACAGAAACAAGGTTGGTTTCAGGGGCTGTCCCCGTTATAATTTTTTTTTAATTATTATTATTATTATTATTATTACAGTATCTGTGTACAAAGGTTGTAAAACCTAGATAAGCTAATAAATAAACAACACCCACAAAGCTTAAAGACAAAACTTGCTAAATTAGTCCACTGGGAACCAACTACAACTATTAGATCTGGAAAAGCCATTTAATTAGTTTTGATGTTCTCCACATTGGCTTTACATTCATTTGGCTTAGGTGGTGCAGCCCAAAATGGCTTGGCTGCTGTGCCAAAGCCTTATAAGGAAAACCCTGTTAAAATTACATCAGAATCATTATAATTGGGATTATTATGTTTGCCTATAAAGTCTTAACTGACTTAATTTACAGCTTTTGACATTTATCTGTAGAAATTAATATCAAAAGATGAAAAGCCACAACACAGAAGAAAACAGTTAAAGTTTTTATAATTATAGAAACTCAAACTCAGTGACATAGGCTACATCCTGCCTGTGAGCATTTTATTTTTTCTGGGCCTTAAGTAGAAGAGCTCCAGGGCTCTTCTGTAGGGGGATTTGATGATTGGGGGCAATTTGATGCTCAACTGCAGCTGCAGTAGTGTTTCTTTCCAACTGTCAGGATGTGAGGAAGAGGCTAGGTGTTTGGTGGTGCTAACAACAGACAAGATCTTCCTTGGTGTTCAGAAGGTGCAGCGTTATTAACTGACACACTGTCGCCTATACTGTACATTTATGATTTACAAATGATTCTCATTGGGATCAGCAGAACTAGCATCACTTTACGATTATAACAGTTATATAGTTTTATGTAGTTTTTGTAGTGTGACCGATTGGTTGTTTGTCGACCCATTTTATGACATTTGCTACACGTTGAGTGAAAAGTAGCCTTTAGTTAAGACAAATAGAAGCTCCCTTCCCTGCCCACTTTCCCCAGATTTTCCTTCAGGTACCCAAGGCATTCCCAGCCCAAGTGGGAATATAATCCCTTCAGCGTGCTTCAGGTCTCCCTCAGGGTCTCCTCTTAACTGGTGTTCCTGAAATACCCCCATGCAGGAAGTGTCCATGTCGAATCCTAATCAGAAATCCCAACCACCTTATTTGGCTCCTTTCAATGTAAAGGAGCAACAGTTTTTCTCTAATCTCCTTGTAGATGTCTGAACCCCTCACCCTGGCCCTGTGGGGCCGAAGTACCCTGTGAAGAAATCTCATTGTTGTGCGTTTGTATCTGTGATCTCATTCTTTCTGACAGTACTCAGAGCTCACGACAGTCTGGTGCAACACCTGTATAACATACCAATCCACACGTCTCAGTTTTTATTACACCTATGAACAAGAATCCAAGATATTTGACTTCCTTCACTTGCAACAACAACTCGTTCCCAACCCAAAGGAACCAATCTGTTGTTTTCTACCAGACTGTTGTGGATGCGGACTTGGAGGTGATTAATACTTTGCTACAGACCTCCCAGTGCTGGTGAAGGTCACAGTTCGATGAAGCTCGGAGAACTACATCATTGGCAAAAAGCAGTGATGTAGTCCTGAGAATAGGGCTGACCCAAATGTTTCAAAGCTTTGACCGTTGCCATGGTAATCAACTTCCAAATCAGTATTTGAATGCTTCGTATTCTTTCGCCAGTGTCTCCCACATAAGACTTTACTTGGGTGGGCTGCCCGGGTAAAGTAGAAAAAAAATAAAGAGAAAGCAAGGTGAGCAGATAAAAGTAGTTTTAGATTAAATGGTAGTGAAATATTTGCATTGCATCCCTGCCTCATCAACCCCCTGCTTCATACTTTTTTTGTTGTAATATCTTCATATCACACAGTCCTACACCAGACTAGATAGGCTTTACTCCTGAACTCCTAAAAATGATATCTGTCTGTAATCATTTAATGGTGAACTCTGTTTTATATATAATAACTTAATAACGGTGAGATCAGTGATGGTGAAAAACTGTTGAAACTGCTGGAAAGCCTGTCTTCACCCTTTACATAAACAAAATCCCAAAGTTCAAATGTATTTTTCAACCAGGAGCAGCACTTTGGAGGTGTGGTGCACCAGCAAAATGTTCCTAAAATAGAAGAAAAGTGACTTTTTGTTACCCAAAGCGGTTCTACCTGCTTTGATTGGCAACACACAGTGTCAGTGGATATCATTAGTTGAAAATACCAGGTGCTGTTTATTTATTTCTTTGTGCTGACATGCACACACACTCACAACACAATACATTAGTGTTGTTTTATCACAGCTGACCTACCCAGAGCAGACTTGAAACAAAGCATCAGAATTTATGATCCGGTTCTGCTAAATTGCTTATAAAAGCCTTGATTACTTATCAGCTTTCAGCACATCTAGTTTACCTAGTGTTTTTGGACTTTTTAAACAGTTAGTTACTGTTAGTGTCACTCCAATGAAATCCTATCCCATGAAATGCTACCCCATGAAATGGGCACTTGCACCTCCTGGAAAACGGTTATTTCCTGGAAAACACCACATGGTGACCTAATGCTGCACTAGTCGGTATGACAAAAAACTCATCACAGATTTTTCAGCATCCCTGCTTTTCTGCGAAGTTAAACTTCTTTTCTCCCTTTTCATAACTGATATAGTCCATTATTTACACTCATGATGATCAAATACTGCAATATTGTAACAGTACCTACGTAAGAATTTGAGCATCACACAATAATGTTGCACTGTCCTGACCTGTTCTATAGTCAGACAAAACATTATATAGGTCTGAACACTGACGGGTTTGAATCTAGTTATCTAATCAGGGACTATTTTACTTCTTGTATTAAAAACCAAACAAGCTTTGAGCCCGAAGGATTAAGGCTGGAAACGGCTGGTGTTGACAGTTTTGTGTTTGTTGAGAAGAAAATGCAACTTGATCTTAATTTTCTATCGGCCAGAAATACAGAGTAAGTATCTCTGTGTAAAAAGGTATACTAATGTTTAAAATATAAATAAGATGGTTAAGCTGATATTGATTAGTCTTAGTTTTATCAACCATCTTATCTTGTTTTATGCTCCACATTGAGTTTTACTTTTGAGCACCGTCTGTGTGGTGCCTTTATTTTAATTCAAATTATATAAACACATTTCTTTTCTTTTTTTCTTTTACATAAATCACATCCCATCTAGTCATCTTTAAGGCATACAGTGGCATCTGTCGGGGTATTTGGGTTGGGGGCGGGGGACACAGAAAAGCTGAATGAGTCTCACTCCCACACATTTCATTCACTGGCATCAGAATTCACAACTCGCACAGTGAGAGGCTCTGAATAGAGGCTGCACGCTTCTCACACTATTAAAAATTCAGCAGTCTAGCAAGGCCACGACGTCTCCTACGTCACAGGAGTTACATTGAAGAGTGCAGTCACATTTCAGCGACAGCTCTCCAGTCTTATTTACCTGCATGCCTCTCCTGTCTATCCTCCTGCTCTAACTCAGCCAGACAGCCACTTGCATCCAATGTGGATATCACCTCAACACTATCCCAGCAATACATATATACATCATATAGATAAGCATATCTTTCTGGCTCGTTCCAAACAGAATTGGCATCTTGTGGAAGCTCCAGATCATCGTGAAAGGTTAACAACATGATTTAATAGTTTGCGCGAGCATAAAGGTATCATTAATCAATTAATTGTGGTACATAACGATTACTCATTCACATTTCATGTAATTCATATATATTCGATACTTTTACAGTATAATTATTTGTTGTATTACTATAAACGGTAAATGCTGGTTTAAATGTTTAGGTGTGTGTTAAATAAAAAAGGACAAAAGGTTTGTAAAAGCTCTCGGTACAACAATTAATATAAATTTGCTCCGTATATGTGGCACAGCAGCTTGAATCTCTGTGATGATGATGTTTTATTGAATTGCATTATACTAAGAGATGTTTCTAATATTCTGCCTCACTTGTGTCTGTGAATCAGAAAGGACAAAACTAAAAACATCTTTCACTATAATAAAGTCTAAATCAACACCACTACAGCCTCAAAAATGTAGTATAATAAAGGCTTCTGTATACCAGCAAAAACTGAGTAGTAGAGCTTCACATACAGAATTAATTGCAGGGAAATTCATCAATTAAAACATTTTGGGTTTTTTTCAAAGAAAAATTGTTCTCTTGTTTTTAAGTTCAAACTTCCTTGTGCAGGCATTTTAAGGCAAAGTTTGTAACATCACTCTTTTTCTCTCCCTCTAGGGTGTCAGAAGCTCTGCAGCGAATCTTCTCGAGCCGGGCCCAAATCAGGAGAGAACAGCTGGATCTGGAGAGACAACTGAAGGAGAATGAGCTGCGCCAGCGCTACAGCGAGGAGGACAACCTGCAGGTCCAATACTTCTGTGCCAAAGAAAAGACTGAGAAGGTAGCTGATGCTTACGTTGCTATCCACAGATGCCATCATCCCCGCAGAAAAACACCTGCTTAGTCATCATTTTACTTCTCTGTTCTCTATAGTTGTCTTAGCCTCTCATTTACGCCACTACAGGACAGGGTCACCGCTCCCCAGTTCCTGGCTGTTCTCTGCCATTTGAGTCCCTGTGTTAGGCCCAGCTGTAAATGCCATTTAAAGTGTAAAATTCTCAAGAATTAAAGCACTGTCATCCAAAGCAATTGCATTTAAAAAAAAATTTCTTTCAAGATTAATTGTTTCAGATTTACATCTCCAGCTTTAATTGTTATTTAGACCACATACACAGTTATTAGTGTGTAATGCTAATACGAGCACAAAAAAAATGATAATATCACTTAAATTACCTTTTGTTTTTTGTCGTTGCTTTCAATAGGCCACTTGTAAGCACGAGCGGAAGATCGCCAGCTTACGCGCTCAGCAGCAGCACATTTGCAAACGTTTGAAGGAGGCAGAAACACAATTCCTGGATAATGATGGCTGGCTTCATCGGGTTGAAAATGAGATCAAGCTGCTGAAGTCAAATGATCAGACCTCAGAGGTAAGTTGAACTTATTGACCCTTTCACGTTTACGGGAGCAGAAAAACACACGACTGATTGAAAGGCAAATTTGTATTTTTGATGTGACAGAGTTTGTAAATTTTATTTCCTTGATTTTAAAAAAACATAGAATTGGTTTAGTATGACCTCTATCTTTTTTTAAATTATAACAACTGACTGTAGAAGTTTAATCGTTAAATTCTATTGTAATTGTTGACACTTTTCACTAACATTGGTGACGAGTACATCAATTCTTTAGACAACATATCAGTCGAGGCGACCAGTGAGTAAAACTAAATAGTTAATTAAGTACCTTGTAGGCCGGATGAAATAATTTGAGTTAATGTAAGAAGACAAATGAGCATAATAAGATATAGAGGAAACTTTACAATGTGGGTTACATCCTTCAGAACTCATTGCTTGGTGTTTTTTGTTTGTTTATTTTGGAAGGTAGGCTGTGTCTCTACTGGTGTCGTGACTGTCTTTGTTTTCTTCCCATCTGTTCTCCCAGTAATTAGAACCGTGCTCATTTTATTTCTCTAGCTCACTCGTGGATCACTGAAGAGAATAAATCAATACCCTTTACTCATCCTTCACACAGCAGCCAGTTACCTAAAACCATGCCCATGTTATTTTTTTCTTCTTTATCCTTTCTTCCAGGAACTGACCCAGAGGTATGACGCACCCACCGGTCAAATGTTCTCTCTGCTGTTGTTTCGTAGTTTCTTTACGTCAGAGTTCTTTTTTTTTTTTTCCCTCCCTTTCCCTGGGCAGACAGCTTATCTGATGAAACATGGATGAAAACAGAACTTTGCATCTTCTCTCTAGTATCCCGACCCCAGCCACCTTTTGTTTCTTCTAATTCTGCCCACCAGAGAGCTAATTGAGTATGCTGTTATGGCTATTGCCTCATCACTGACCTAATTTCCTCCCTCCAATGTTCAGGTGTTAGAAAAGGACCTACGTTGCCACAGACTGGGGCTGCAGGTGAATGATCTCGAACAACACATCAAGCAGATGGTCAAGCTCATAGCACTGCAGGACCAGGAGAACAAGCGCATGCAGAAGTATGTTAACAATACCTAGAATTGGTTCTTATTGAATTAACTATTGCTCAGTGCAGCTGAAGAAACTGCACTTCACCTTCACTGTAACTCGTGATTTTTTTCTGGAAGAGATATCTCAATATTTTTCCATTGCATTTCAGAATGGTGAACGTCTTGTTGCCAGCGTATAGTCGAAAGTACTCTGCATTGCGTGGTGCCGGGCTGGTGACAGCGGCGGATGAGATGGAGAACCATGAACTAGAGCACCTTGTGTTGAGGGAGAGAGGCGTGGTCTGGGCAGACCAGGAAGGGGTAGGGCAGCAGCTGAAAGGTGAAGGGATTCAAGAGGAATCACGGGAGACAAATGAGGCAGGAAGCGCTGGGCTGCGCAGCGAGTTGGCGCCTGTCTTGTCATTCTCACATCTGCTATACCACCAGAGTAGCCCCTGCAGTAAGTCATATTATCATCCTATTTATTCTTCTGTAGTTGTTTATTTATCATTCACTGTGATAGTTTGGTGAATACTCTAAAAATGTGGTTGAGCAAATAATGGGTATTTTTATAAAAATCCCCTGTTTTGTCTGGCTAACCATCAAACACTCAATCGATTAATTGGCTTATTTTTTCAGCCTTAGATTTTAATGCCACCTAAACTGCCAGGAAAGATGTCAGTATGCTTTATAAATACGTGAAAACCTGACCACAAGGCCACAAAATGCTTGACCAACGAAAATATCAGATGGTTCACTAATGGGTGTTTATAATGAAGACATCGCCTTCAAGAAATACTGTTAAATGTTACAGAGTAACTAAGATGACACACCACAGTTCCTAAATAAATTAATTGAGAAAAATCAGACCAAAAAAAGGCAATAAGTCACACATGCATTCATCGTTTTCTGTTGGTTGAAAGAAATACAGAGACGCCGTAACTTTATGGGGAGGCAGGTCATCCCAGTAATTACATATAAGTAATTTGCCCCCCCCTCAATTAACTATCAAGTGCATGCGACAGTCTCACCCCTCCCCCTCCCAGAGTGTATGAAAGAAAGAGGCTTCGCAGTGAATGAATCTATGTCAAACCGGTAAGGGACTTAGTCAACCATTCATCTCTTTAACATGCAGCTGTTTAGCTGATAGTTAGCTAATGATTTTTAAAACTAGCCTAATAAGATTTATGAATATGTTTACTAGAAGTTGAATTCAGACATCAGGCAAAGATTACCTAACACAATATGACAGTAAACTGTACAGTGTTCTGACTTTACTGGTCAACCCTGTTAAGTTAAATGCAGCCACATGTAATGTGTATAAGGAAGGACATGTGAACCAAAGATGTATCTTGTTACATCACACAACTGATGTTTAACTCTCTTTAATGACTCTGTTACAAATATTAATGTGATTATTTTTTCTGATATCTAAGACTGTTATTTTGTTATTTCAACATTAGAAAAAAAATTGTGGGTTGTATTATGAAATAGGTGCACTCATGTTTGTAGTAGTTTTTCATTTTATAAATGACCGCCTGTACTGTTTAGATCATAATTACAACTAACATGCCCCTTTCACAATACACTGTTTTGGTCAGGATATTATGTTAACTGCCAAGAGGTTACATAGCTATTTAGTAGCTACATGGAGAGTGTTATACATATGACTAATATGCTATTAAGCACATGCTGCTTTGGTTAAAGATGGTAATTATATAGTCGTAGTGTCTTGAACACAAATTGAAAGGTGTGTGAGTGTGTAATTTTGCTATGATTTAGATTCGTTTTTTTATCCTTTTTTCATTAGATGGTTCTTTAACGTGGAAAGCCTAATGTGTAATATTAGAGACAAGCATCTACATGTGACACCTGGATGTACAATAGTGTTAAATATATGTCAGGTGTCCTGTAAGTAGGGATGGGAAGATGTACGGGATTATCATGCGTCACGATAAAAAACAACAATAATAAATAAATGTCAATCTGTGATGCAATAAATATGTGTTTCTTAACAAAATGTAGGGTAAAGTGATTCCAGTATATTTTAGTAGGAAGTATATTTTCATGATTATCGTGATGATGTCATGTAAATGCAATTATTTTTGCCAAGATAATCGTGACATGAAATCTTCATATCCTCCCATGTCTACCTGTAAGGTAGTTCAATAAGTGTATTTGGCATTACTCCAGGTCTAGTGTGTATTGTGGGACCCACAAGTTCATTTTTAACTGTCATCTCTGCATGACCTAGCAGCACCAGGCCCTCATGACATATAAGCCATGGTAGACAGTGGAGCATGAACCAAAGCTGGCGCCAACAATACTCAATTACTATGATGGTGTCTTATCATTTGTGAGACCGTAAACTCTGCACCTGTCCCTCTGTTCCACTGCTGGCTTCTTTTAATTTGTATTACATTTAGTAATTCTTCGGTAATACAAAGAATTTGATATCCCCGCAGACAGATATTAGTGTCAGGCTCCTGTGGGTCATAATTTAAAGTTTAAAAGATTATAAGATGTTTGTATTAAGGTTGTCTTGGTCTTTGAGCAGTTCATTATGAAACGTTACACTTCCAACTTCTTCTGACTTAATGTCTCTGCTGCATTGCACTGTGAATCATGCTTGGGCTTTTGAGTGAGATTACATTTTTTTTACAATATATATAATATTTATATATGGGCTGACTTTTTCTTAAGAAAAAGATAGGATAGAATCACAAAATGTTTAGCGGGTTGAATGTAAAGCTATTTTTTAGGTATTGGAAAATGTTTCACCACTGTCATTTTTTATTTTATGCCATGAAGCAATGTTTCATTAAAGTCTAAATACTTTTGACTTACTTTAAATCTCCAATTCAGTAAGTAAAAAGGACAGAATGTAAGCTAGCACTTTCCAAATAATTGGTGGTAATTCTTTTTTAAACACTTTTAATGAAGGAAAACCACAATAGGGTTACAGAAGCTTTTCAAGCTCTCTGCGTTATTGTAATTGTGATAATGTGTTGTTGATGATGTGTTGTTGATGTTGCTTCCCCTTGAATCTCTGTGATTTTTTAAAATTTTTTTGTCCTCAGGTGCGGAGGGGCGCACAAAAAGAGCATCATTGTGCAATGCTGCTCCATCACCAAACGGTAAATCTACTTTCCTCTCTCCCCCGTCTTGCTAACATACGGTAGTCATTAATCTAAAACCCCTGCGTACCTGTTAATCCCCCCTCCCCCCCCAATAATTCACTTATTTGCTCTCCTTGTCACCTTTCACTCAATCCATCACACTTGCCCAAACACAGTTTAGGAGATGATGCTATGTTTTATTGAAGCAGAAAACGCAGATCATAGGGTTGTGTTTTGTGCCATATAAATTTTCTGTTGTTTTTCGCTTTGCCATGTTGCTTTTTATTTGCTGAACATGTTTTTAGCAGTTTAACTGAGACGACTTGTTCAGAGTAGTAAAATACACAATAAAAGTCAGACATGTAATATAATGTGATTTATAGTTGTGCTGCAGACATTCTGCCCTGGCCAAAACTTGAATAATGAAATGATGTGAATACTCAAAACCAGTTTTATAGAGGGAAAACTGTACACAGGGAACCTTTAGGGAAATGTAACACAAAAACCTTTGTGAAATATTGCAGTTCAAATTGGCTGTAATGATATTTACTGCAGGTGGTCTACATTTCATTGAAAGAAATTGTGGGAAATGTAACTTTTGAAGAAAATACTCCTGCCAGATGACCAGAGTTCCTTGAATGGAAATGAAACATGAAAGCACCAGGGAGTTTGTCACCACTGCTATTAAATTTCACTATAACTTAATTTAATAAGTGAACTCCTTTCTTTCAGTGTTTAAAGTTTTCCCTATATGGCCTGTTTGTCCGACCCTTCTTTATACATTTCAAGCCAGTTCTTTTATTATTTTTCCCATTTGGTCATTTATTGTTATTTTCTCATTTCTCTTTTCTTCACTACGGTCATCTTTCCAGAAGATGGTGAGCTTTATTTATTTTAACAATGAAGTTAAATGGCTAAATTCGTTCAGTTTCATAGAGCATTTGCCACACCTATAGTAAAGCTTTGAGTGGGTTTGATATTTAAAAACACAATAAATACTTTTTAATTTACACTAATAGAATAATACTTGTATTAATTCCTGTGATCAGAGGCATAAAAACAATGCAGTAATCCACAACCTTCCTTAAACTAAAAATTCTAGATACATAAAGTAATTATTACAATGCACCTTCAACAATAGTGCACAGTACACTAGCTAAATGTGCTTTATTATAGCTACATGTGCCGGACAAAATGTTCAAATTATTTCAAAAACATCTAAATAAAATGCTGAATAATTGATTGTAGTTACAGCCTATCTTGAAGCAGCACCTTATGAAATGATACATTGTCCAGGCATTCATCCCATTTTAACCTTTAACATACATGCAAGCCTTATTACATGCTTAACAATAGCTTAATAGTGAATAACCATATAGTCAGTATCATTAAAATAACTCTCTTAGCGTCATTCTTTTCACATTATTGGGATCGTGTAGCCACAGTTTCATCTCTCTAATAAAATCATAACTCTGCATCCTCCTCAATTATGCATTCACTGGCTCACACTTGCATCCTTGAAAACCACCCTGTCCATTTTAATTTCAGTCTAGAGCTACCACTCATACATGCATGTAGTGTATATACACACAATGGGTAGAACTTGATACATGTTGTGCAGCATTATCAGCTGTGGTAAATGACTGGTCAGTTACTGACATATTCTGAATAATATAGACTTGAAATAGCATAGATGTTTTAATAAATAAAGCTTCTTTTTTTTATCATTCAGACAAACTGCTCTGATCTTATCCTGATGCTGTTTGTCTGTCTTTTACTGCTTCCTCAGCTGTTAATGGTAGTCACTGCAGCATGTTATGAGAAATAGCTCCACCCTGCAGCTTGCAAAGCCAATCAAATTTCACTGGTTTTAGAGAGGGTCGGGGTTTTGAAAGAGCATTAACTCTTTGTGGACTGCTAAATAATAGCGAATCATACAAAAGTGTCACTTTGAAGGAATATTTCTGCATTCCACAATGTAGTGTTGATTATACCATTTCCATACATGCATTTAGTAATATTTTTCATGTTTTTTTTTATTCAGCTAGCTCCCTGTGCCCCTTTTATCTTGTTATTTTTATATTCCCATTCGATCTTCTACCCTCACTTCTCTCTTATCTATTTTTTCCTCCCTGGATTTTGCTGTCCCTTTTGCATCAAACGTGTTTTAGTCTGGCTTTTTCCTCCATTCTGCCTCTCTTTCCCTCCTACCCTCAAATGTTTTTTCTCTGTCTGTCTAGCATCTAACCCTCCCAATCCCTCTTGAGCTTCATTCATGAAAATGCAGATCCACAGCAGGGCAGGAAAAAACGTCAACAGACGTAAACTCCCCTGCTCCACCAACCAGAAAAGGCGCACTATAAAAAACAGGCAGCAGCAACCAGGCGACCCTAATTCAGTGCAGCCTCCGCCAGAAATAGCAACTCATGCATGTATTAATCCCCTACAAGCCAAAAATATGTGATTGAAGGAACTCTGCTGCCATTTATTGCTAGGGACAACTCCTCTGCCACAGAAAGGGGCTATTTATCATCGTCTCCTCACTCGGTGTGCTGTCTGTAGTCTGACTCACATTTGCTAAATATTGCATTTTGATATTTAGGGTAATGTATAAATCAGTCATTCACCTTTGCATTTAGTGTTCTCACTTCCTTTATGTGCTGGCATGTTTCCTTTTTTAGCCCCCTCCTTCACCCTCACCACACCTCTACAGGAAATGCCATGAGTCTAATGGTGTTCATAATGGGATGCAGACACCGTGATTTAACTTCATTGTGCCCTGCAACCTGCAACTTTCTTGTTGCTGTCATTTTTAAATGGAGCAAGACAATGTGGCAAAAAACTACTGGATACAGTTTCCTGTATCAATCCATATTTAAATAAATTACAATGTATATTATTTGGTAATTATGTTTTTGTGTTTAAAATTGGTAATGCTGAAGGAACCAAGGGTTCATTGTCATTCTGGCTAAACATAATCTATTTTAATTTCAACATTGCACATATTTAACTTTGCAAACTCAGCTTTCTATTACAGCTTTCCTAAAAAAAAATGAACATCAATTCTGTTGGGAATCTGCTTTCTTGGATTAATTATTCGTAATTAATGCAGGTTCAACCAGTCCCTATGCTATTTAAAAACTGATTCTGAATACTGTTCACTGTCTGCTAGCGTTAGCTGTCTGTCAGTACCAGACTAACTACAGTATGCTTGGCTGAAAAATTACCTACACAGTTGGGTAACGCTAGATTGTTAATTCACCGACACTCTTCACTCTGTTGGAACAGCAAAAAGGGGCAATCCTCGCTAGCCTTTTACTTATAAAACAGTGCAGACAATCTTTTGCAGCTCATGCGGACACCAGTTTGCAATGCAGTCTCATCTTGTAGCTTAGCTAACTTATAAAATAAATATTGATACAGGTTTGAAAAATTTCAAAGATTGATAGTGCCCTTGATTTTATGTAGGACAATTGGGCGCTGAGAGATAAGAATGATGAAACATTTTATGTTTTATGGGGGTCATTTTCACAATAGCACACTCTGGCTCAAACTCAGAGGAGGGCAAACCTTTTTTTGTGTTCTCACAGTATCTCAATCACTGCCACAATCAAATATAATCCAACCTCAAAAGCTTCAAAACGTACTAGTTCCTGTTTAGCTATGTGTATAAGTAACCAGTTACATACTTTTACAAAGCAGTGCAAGAGAAAACTATTTGTTTAAAAAAAAAAAAGACAAACTATAACAAAAGAAAATGGCTATTGGAGACAATAAAGAGGCCGTTGCAGCTAGCTAACACCAGCACACGGACACTGCTTTAGGGCAAATTTATCGCCCCATGATTTTATTGTCCCCTTGTAGTCACTGGAATGGTACATTCTAATGTTATGGGAGCAACAAACTAAGTACCCTATGATATATTAACATAATTTTTTTTATTTGTTGGGCTTTTTTTCCCCTTCTTCCTCCTTTTTTTTTTTTTTTTTTTTTAAACAAGTAATACCTGCAGCAGCACCTACGTTTTCTCCTTTCAAACGCAGAGTTCACAGAGTTGTCTGTTTGAGCACCATGTTTTTCTCAGTTAACAAAAAAAACAAAAAACGTTCCAAGGCTGTTGGCAGATAACATCCTCGAGTTCTGGTCTATTTATAAAACAAAACAGTGCTTTTTAGGGTAATATTGCATGTCACAGCTCCAATCCGATATTGTAAAGCTTATATGTGCAAGAAGGGCACTATAATGTGTAATTGCCTTGTGCCATGCATAATATCTCCAACACTACTGATCACACTTTTATGTAACTTAAGGGAACGATCCATCTCATTTCTCTGTTGTGACATTTTTTAAATTGCACTGTTTAGCCTAAGGCAGGCACTTCAGCACTTATTACTGATCACTGATTGAGTATGGGGGACGGCATAATTTGGGGGGAGGGTGTTTACCATTGCCATGCTTTCTTTTCAAAGTGGTCTGATTTGCTTTCACTTTGAAAGCCCTTAGTTGTAAACAATGCATTGCTGAATGTATTTCAAAGATGGATTGTTACACATGATGGAATCTGCAAAGGCTTAATATTATGTAACATTATGACTTGTTCTTAATTGTTTCTCAAGGACCAAATGTGAGGATAAAAAAGGCTTGCATATAGTCTGACAACTAAGGAAAAGATCTGTTGACAAAGTGGTAAACAAACATAGTGACTGTTAAAGGTACATTCAGTTTTTAAGTGTCTATCAAGACAGTGCAGGTAGAACAACCTTTGCATGGGTTTCCGCATGTGGCCTGTCTGTCCTGCGGACTTCATGATGGTTGGCACTGCAAAAATGTTCTGTCCTAAAGATAACAGTATCCATTTGAACTGATATATCAGTTGCAGAGATTGTTCTTTCTATTAGCAAACATTTTAGTCACAAAGTAACATGGTGGCATTGCTGCCATACCACATCCTTTGTCATGCGATATTTTGACCAGTAACATTCAGACCCATAAACACTGGATACACAACTTACTTTGCAGACAGAGGTAGTATTTTATGATTATTAAGAATTTCACAAAAAAATTAAATATTCATGACTGAATATACAATATTTGGAAAGCTTCCTTGAGTATTTTTCATTGAGAGTTTTAATAGTCAAAAACTTGAAAATATTGTTGATTGACAATTCTAGTTAGGCAACTAAAGATTATCCTAGTTGAGTAGCAGTTGTTAAAGCCAATACTCGACGAATCGTTGGACGTTTATGATATTAATTTATTAATTATTTAAATATATATATTTAAGCGTCCGCCTGTTAAACAATAATGGAAAAGCGGTTATGAACCTGAATGTGTCAGAACAACCATCAAGGAGAAACATTTAATTTATTTCAACACAGTATAACATCACGGACAATGTATAACAACGTTAACAGACACAAATTAACTCGTTATGAACTTGTTTACTTCTTATTTCTCCAGTAATGCATTTCGTCTTCTCCCTCCTCCACCTGAAAGCGCTGTGTGTCTAGTCCTCGGATGGTGTTTGAGGCTGTGTTCAGTCCCACACTGCACTTAGTCATTTAGCTTGAATTCATTTTCTTGCTGCTTTGTTTGTTTAATTTCTATTAATTGATCGTTATCGTTTGGTTTTTTTAGGCTGTGCAAATCAGACGGATATGAAACAGGAACCACGTCCCAGAATGCCCATCAGGAGAAATCTGTGTGCGTCACTCCCACCGCAAAGCCCCCAGGCCATCGTCAAAGCCCAAGTCTTTGAGGAGGGCATGTTCCCACTTCAGTGCACACCAGAACCTGCTCAAAAAACTCTTCAAGCCCTGCGACTGGGCTCCTCCAGCCCCATTGATCCCAACATGACCTTTGAAGTTCTGGAAAATGATGGTCAAACTGCAAGTAATGCAACCATCATAATAGGCAGCGGTAGTCCTTGTCAAGCATCAAAGTCCACTGACTTCTCAGGTCCCAGTCAACTATTCCATCCTCCCAAGGCCAATGAGGGGGCCCAAATTCCTACCAAAAGGTGAGAAAATATTCATGATTTTAAGTTGTTTAGCAGTTTATATAATTATTTAGAGGTTAATTGTAAGACTCAGTTTGTTTTAGCCATTCTTTATAATTCCATCATGACTTTTTGTCCATCCATTGTACACACTTCACAGTGTTTCAGAAGATATTTTCTCTCTTCTAAAACATTACAAGTCAGTTTTCAGGCTGGCTTGTAATGTGGATTACAGTTCTCTTGACTCCACACATACAGTATATTGGTTCTCTTGGCAGTCCATATGGTGCAGCCTTTTTAACACGTTGAAGTAGTCGTAAACAAATGCATCGATACACCCACATACTGCCTACTGCACTCCTGTGGTCACTCCAAAATGTTACTGCTACAGTAGTGTCACATAAGCATGAAATATTGTAAGAAATACTATAGAAAACACTCCTCTTCACGGGAGATGTGTGAAACACCAAAGAAAAAACTTCTGCCACAGCAGAAACCAAAACTGATATAATATAATCTAATTGTAGACATTTTTATAAATCAAATTCAGAAGGGAAAAACTGCAACAGCTGACACAATGTATCAGAGCCATTTGTCGTACTTTCTTGCCTCCTGTTCCACCAAACAATGTATCTCAACAAGTGCTTTCAGCAATGTGGAGTTAGCCTGGGAGTGTTTTATCCTTTTCTCTGGCCTGCACACACAATCACTCGGATGTCTCATGTATCACGTAAGATTGATTGTTATCTTATGTTGTTGATGTCTTGACAATCTAGCAATTGTCCAATCAGTGGCCAAGACCCTTGTGTAAGAGACACAAGTTAAGCTGGGTGGAGAAAAAAAAGTAGTATAGATGTTCACAAAATCCCTTCAAAAACACTTTTTATTTCATCACTTGTCGTGTGCTTTCAGTTGGCAGACTTATACTTCAACATGTCGCTGTGTAAACTGATTCCCTCCAACTGTCAGAACACGTAATGACAGAAATCAGAATTTACTCCTTCACCATGTGTCTTTGAATTTACTGTTTTGAGGCATTTAATAAGCATAGCAAACACAAATGAACAAATGTCATTAACTCTCTTAATTGAAATTAAAACATCAGGGACATCCCCACTTATTTTTCTTGATGTTTCTTAAGAAAAATTGGTACCGAGGGAAAAACACTCCTTATGTCACCCATGCCTTAAAATGCCTAACTCTCTTACACACGCACAGTGATTCAACGTTTGTTGGGTTCAGTATACAACCCGGACAGTTCACACAGTACACAGAAAATTTTAAGAATTACATTAGGATACATATTCTATTTACTTAATTCAAAAACATCTATTGCATTTTTTAAAATTGACTGAAACTAACTCGGACATCTCCCGAATCAGTTCCATAAAATGTTTAAAAAAAATCTTAAAACACATCGCTCTGACTTTCCACTGAAAGTTTCAAAGCAATTGAACAATTCTGTGTAAAAGACACTCAGTCTGGATGGTAACTAAACCATTCAGAAGTGGTAAATCCCCCGAACCTTATTCAAAACAAGACAGAGACTAGAGTGCAAATAGTATAAGTATTCTCACCAGCAGCAAGTTTCCAGACTGTAACATTGGGCCAAGAGGCTTAAGTCAGCTGAGCTGAGCAACGTCATGGTGTCTTCAGCTGGAAGTGGCAAACAAAACAGGAAACATGTTGAGCTATAGCAGCAAAAAGGGTTTGTGTTAGTGAATGGTGCTCCCAGCAGATGAGTCTTCATCATAACACTTTGAGTGTGTATCATTTTATTGTTAGGTAAATTTGTTCTTAACCAACCTCAAAATCAAAAAGCATCGCCTCAATTAGCAAAATTGCAACACAAACAAATCAAATTGCTTAAAAACATCCGTCTGACCCCACAAGCATACCTTTTTGTCTTTCCTCAAATACTAAAGATCGGGGCTAATCCAGACTTTGAGACTTACCACCTGGTCAAATCTCAAAGGAAAACTGTTGCTTTAAGATAGCAAGAAAAAGCATTACCTTTTTAGTAATACTTTTTCTTGCAAGACCATTAGGTTTACTCTCGCAACTGTAGAAAAGTAGTAAGTGAGTTGGGCGGAGTTCTTGTAAAGTTTAGCACACAAGGACCCTAGAGGGAAGAAAAAGTTGACCGATTATCGGCCTGGCCAATGACATATTCCAATATTCAGCATTTTTCCAATTATCGGTATTGTTTGTTCTTTTTATCCAATTGCTGATAGAATCAATTCATTTAAAAATGCGCTACTTGGGGAATCATGAGAACGTTTCAGAGCTCACTCTGCCTCTCTGTAGTCTCGCTCAATGTCCCACCCACGGCATCGGATTGGTTACACATCTACTAGTTACAAGTAATGACCTATCAATGCTGAAGGTTGCTGCGCCACAGGGAAATGGAAATACTTAAGTACCAATGCCTCAAAATTAGGGATGAGGATCGATTGTTCTATAAGGACCCGGTTCCAAATTTCTCAAACCCGAAAATCAAAAAGGTCTGAGCATATCGATTTTGACTGACTAGCGGTTCCTGTTAAATAAACTCTGTACAGTGTGTCTGTTGTAAAACCGAACTAGCCTAGCACAATAGCAAGACGTTAATGCTTCACTGTAAAAAGCTACTTAGCTAGCAGCTACAAGTCATTGTTCATCAGTGGATAAAATCGTAAGTGAAAACGCAATCAATTGACCAACAGACAGCAATGTTTTACCTCTAATTTAGACTATTTTAATTAAACTCATTTGTATCTGCTGGGTAGCTAATTAGCTGTCCACAGTCTGGACCAACTCAGCTGTGAACAGCACAAGAAGACACAGATAGCTTCAGCCCTAGTCTCAAGAGACTTATGTCATTTAATCAATCAAATCCCAGATGCACATACATATATTGATTGTTTTTTTAATTCAATTGAATAGCTTGACAACTGCAATTAAGGAATAAAAGCAATACCAGTTCTGTTAAGAATACATTGTCGTCTTGTCTAGTGGTATCGATGAAGATCGTTAAGCAATCTCAAATTGTATCAATATCAGTAAAAATGAATCATCCCCATCCCTACTCTAAATTATACTTAAGTACAGTACTTGAGTAAATGTTCTTAGTTAAAATTTAGAATAAAGTGTTGGGAGTGTAACTAAAATTGTTATGTACATCGGTTCCAAATATCTGTTTCCTTGATTACTAATAATTGGTATCGTCCCTGCTAAAAAAAACATATCAGGCAATCCCTAGACTTGGACAGTTTGATTGTTTTTTTTTAACTGATTTCAGCAGGTTGATTTTCTGCTTTGAGATGCCTCCGACCGCTCATAGGACTCACTAAGGTCAAATGGTCATACATGGTCTCCAGATTATTGGTGCAATGACAGAGATTGAGTTTACTGGTTAGATCTGAATCCTTGCCTGATATTGAACCAGTACAATTTGAAACTTACGGACAAGATTAAATCTTAAATCAGCATGATGTGATATTTTCAGTGTGCATCAGAAAATGTTTTAATAACATGCAACTCTATGTAGAAAAACTAAAGGCAGGAACACCCCTTAAAAATGGATTTACTCACTTTATACCTGTAGGTGCCATGGTAAAAAAAAATAAAAAATAAAAAATAAATGCTGCTTCAAAGTCATCTGAACAACAACCAAATTTGCATAACCAAATTTCTGAATGCAGGTGCAAACAAAGCATCAGATATCAAAAGGTCAGATTTGTATACACATCTTTTGGAATACAACACAAAATGATCAGTTATAAGCTATTTTATTTTTTTAGTCATCTGATTTTGAATACAAAGGGAAATGTTGCTTATTCCCATGTGAAGTCCAAACAGCGGAGATTTCATGATAACGTAAACCTTTATTCTGTAGACAACAGATTCCGTCTTTACAAGACGTGAGACGAGCCCATCCGACTTACATGGACATGACGTCTGCTGCACAAGGAAAACGTAAATTTAACCGGTAATGTGCCAAAAACATTTTACAGACTAAAGCTTTGCACAACATTAATAACCAGTTGTGAGTGTTAATCCTTTGATACTGTGCTTAATTACTTTTTCTGTTTTATCCATCCATTGCATTGACTGTAGCAGCATCCGAGAAGAGTTAACACAGGATCTCTCTGCACCAAAACGTATAAAGAAAGACCCCTCGGTGTCACGGAGACCGCTCAGAGTGCATCGTTTTGCTGGTAAGTTTCAGAAACACAGACATGGAAGACAAAATACATATAGAGTATAATGTCAAAGTTCCAAAGGTTGTAATTGTAATCATGAGATCCACATGCATTGATTCAGAGTTATTGGGAATGAAGAAGTTTACTCGTGTTCATTGTTGATACTATTGATTGGTGTCCGTCCACAGGTTCAGAGGAGAATAAGCCTCGAAGAGTTGTGAGGAGCATTTCTGAAGGAAACCTCAGCCTGCTTGAACCTCAGAAATCCAAATCCATTTTCTATAAAACATCCCAACAGTTAAAACGAGTGGCCAAACGAATGTAAAGCAAAAATCGGACCATTTCGCCCTTATGAACATTTACACTCCCCTTTCCATCCGTATTCATCTTTTCAAAATATTTTCTCAAACCCTAAAACAAAAACAGTGGTCCATTGTGTAGTTTTTCCAACACAAATGCTAAAGTAATGAGATGAAATGTAATATAATTACATTATTTAGTTTTGCTCTTTGATTAAGCCTTACACTGCAGTGAAATTGTACTTACACATTGTATATAAACATTGTAAAGTTATTGGTCATCAGTTTAGATTCTTGTGATTGTTTAAGAGCCAATTTCTGGCATTTCTAATCCTTCCTTTAGATTTGACGATATTTTAAAGCTCATGTACACACTAACACCAAGAAATAAAACACGTCCTGTCCCCTGTGTTTTACGTACGTTATGTACTTTGAACTATTCTATTAACCAATGATCAGTCTGGTCGGTGAACAGTCCTAGGGCAGCTAATCTCAGAGGTAGACTACCTGAAATGGAAGTACGGCACAAAAAACATCGTGCTTTTATTTTATTATTTTAATTTTTATTCTCATTTCTCTTGTACAGTTAATAACATAGGGGTTGTAGATATTTCATAATAAAACTGCTTTTTCCATTGGTTTTATTGATAAATAAATGTCTTTCCAAAATGTAATAACTGCTTTTTTTGTGCTATTGATTTTGAGTCTGAATGTGGTTTTCAATGAAGTGTGGGATACAAAATGTTCAGAAAATAAATGAGTGACACAGTACAGGCTCAGGGAAGTTGATCTGACCTGGCAGAGACTCAGCAAAACTCGAAAAGATAACTTTCTTTCTTTATATTGAAAAAGCAACCGTTTCATATGCCTTTAGGAAAAAAAGATGAACTCCAAATGTGATCGATAGGACGCCATTTGTCTCTACCAATGCCTCGTGGGGTATATTTCACCATTTTATAGAATGCTGACAGAAAGAGGTGTTGCTTTAGTTAAGATTAAACAGGGATATAGAAAATTATTGTCAAATATGTATATGCATATTTATGCAAAGGAGGGAAATTAATTCACAAATCAAATTACAATTTGGTGTGAGGCTGGCTGTTTTGTAGTATTTACTATAACAAGCAAGATGCCACCTACGATAGGTGGTATCTTGATGGTACGCCCACCAACCTGAGTCAGTTGTAACACGCAACACCATAAAAGGAGATAAAATCCCGATAGCGAGCTAACAGGGAACTCAAAACAGTTAAAAGTAATGGATCAAAAAGATAAAAAGAAATTAATAAATGGTTTAAATAGCAAAAAGTAATGGACACTTAAATGTAATGGATAAATTATTTAAATGAATAGCTGAAAGAGATGAACAGTGGAATTAGCAAGTAATGGATGAACACTTGAAACAGTTGAAACACTGAAAGGGCACTCGGAGAGCGCAGACTGCCAGGGCGTTTGAGGTGGCTGTTTTGTATGTTTAGGCACACCATTCACTTTAATTATGGGTTTGGGCATACGCAATGAATTCAGTCCATTTTAAAATGGACACCAGTGTTACAACCTAGAGACCGATCTCACAATGTTAATGAAAGTGAAAAACTTCTTAGTGCATCTGCTGACATCCTGCTGACCGACTGACAAACGGCACCGAAAACATGACCTCCTTGCTGGAGGTAATAATGGAAAACATATTGCATACAAACCTGACCAAAGCAACCATAACACTGACAAATAGATTGTAAGAAATAAAACGTATGGTAACAATATCCACTTTTTCTATAATAAACAGTGTTAAATATCACGATCCGTTCATAAAGAACACGACTGCTGTGGAAGAAGGGGCACTTGAGCTCATCTGATAGGGCTGAGGGGATACGTTTGGGAACCACTGCTAAATACGACTTTTGAATTGTATTTCAAAGATATTTTAGGCTTTCCTGTGTTGCATTTTTATCCTGATCAAATGTGAAGTTTTGTTTGGAAGAAGCTTTTATTAGAATTCTTTACTAAAAACGAATGTCAAAAAATACCTCCTGGATCTGTGACGAGGGTGGGACCTCATTGCTCTGTCGGGAGAGAACTAGACTTGTCACTTTGAATTCAGTCTTGCAACTTTCAGTGGCACAGCATTCAGTGTGATCTTTATTTTTAGCTCAGGAGCTCAATGCATATATCAGCACTGTACTGCGCAAGCACTGACACCCTCTCATGCTCTCATTCACAAGAATCTCTTCATTGTGTGTGTGTGTGTGT
>NW_023339663.1:11854340-11871773 GCF_004916995.1 Morone saxatilis | reverse complement strand
GAGAGAGAGAGGGAGTGAGTGTGTGTGCGCACACAGGGAGGCAGGTCTTGGCTAAAGTTTATTAACTTTCTCTTAGCCAATGGGGCGCCTTGTGCGTTTTTCCTGCTGACCAATGGGACAGATTGAGAGGTTGGAGGTGGGTGTTGCTTAGCAACTGCAGGTAGAATCTCAGATCATGTCGGACCCATTGTTTTATCTTGCCTCCCTGAGAGACATTACATGCTATGTGTTGTGATTTGTTAGTAAAAAAAACACCTCTGTGCAAATGCGTCACAAAGTTGTTAACTCTATTTATGTATTGTTAAACAAAGATCACAGGGACTTTAATGGCATTTCGCACCAAAGTCAGAGCACTTTTAATTGATTGTCATTATGTTACTACATGTAGCTGTCTTGTTTTCATCGCCAAGTCACTGGAGCACATGCAAGTGAATTTTGATTATATCGTTAAATTGTTTTTCCCCTCCTGGTTACAGGGATAATAACCTTTATTGAACCTCACACGGAGTCAGAGATGAGTGGTTATGAACTTAAACAACAGACCAGCCTGCTAAAAGCAAAGATTCTACATGCAGATGAAACGTCAGCATTTGCTTTTTAACCCGCTGCACCCCCAGATACCATCACACTAACGCACACAAAGCACAGATGCAATTAATTATGATTCTTTATTATAATTCTGATTCAGGAAACCTTGAGTGTTGGCCTAAATTACATAAATCCAGTGTTTGAAAAAGAGCCTTTATGTTTGTGCACGGACAGGAAGAGAGACACTGACTGCCACATACAAATATAAGCATATGATTCCTCCTACAATGTTCCTGACTCCCACAAGGCAGCACGTCACAGCTGTGAACTTTTCATCCCCTGTCTAATTAGATGACCTGATATCTTACAGCAATATGTCACAGTGGAATAACTCGTGGAGAGCTGACCACGAGTACTGTCTGTCCTTTTACCACTAATAGTGTCGCTTGTTGGCTTTTGCTTTACCTCTGTTAGCCTAAAATTGTATGTCACCTGGAAATATGTGTACATGCTTGATGCATGCAAACAGTTCACCGTGTCTCATGCTGATGTGAACACGCTAAAAAAAGATTAATATTTCAGATTCAAAGAGTGCTTTAAATAATTGTCAAGAGCAGCCTTGGTATTTATTATTTTAGCTCCCCCGCTCTTCTTTTTGGGGGACACTGGTGCATTTGTGCATAGTTCAGTTCAATTTTAAAAAAAGAAGAAGACAAAGAAAAGATTAAAAGGGTAGTTGTGTGACCTGTTATAGAAGAAAATAAAAATGTATTTATATTTTCAGTCAAAAATATAGCATCATAAGCTAGGCACAAAAGAGTTGCTTTTGCTCATTGCTCTGTCCCGTGATGCTAAATGCAAATATTTAAATGGGGGTTATGGAAATTCCTGGAATGCACCCTGAATTTGGCATGTAAAGCAGGGCCAAGAGGATTGTTGTTTACACCATGTACAATTGTTTCCAGTACATCCGTACAACAGTAGAAAGCAAAGGAATAGACATATAAGTATAAAATAAAAATCATTAAAATATCTGTAACTGTCCACAAAATTGTAGCACATTTGGGGGGAGATACTTCAACACAAAAGGCAGTCGAACAGAGTGATTCTGGATAAGGTAAGCCCTCATAGCTTACATCTTCACAGAGATTTAAACTAGTGCAATGATTGATCAGTCATCAGTCGATGAATCGGCAACAATTCTGATAATGCTTTAATCGTTTTAGTTATTTATTAATTATTTATTTCAATGTGAGAATTTGCTGTTTTCTTTCTTCCTCTGGGGTTTTAGACAAAACCTGACATTGTGATGCTCAGTTTTAGTTACTGTTTTATAACATTTTATGGACGGTTAATCAACTAAGGTAAAAAATTGTATTAACAAATAAATCCACAAAGAAAATAATGTCATTTTTTAACAAAAGGGAGCAGATTAATAAACGCACTGGTAAAAAAAGAGCAGTTGGTTGGCTGACTTTGAAAAATAGACCCTGTTGATCTGAGGTAACAACAAACATCCATCCTCAAGGACGTCATATGTATACTGTCTGTCCACTACATCAGATATCAAGACATCAGAGAAAACTAGATGGCTCACAAGGTTTTTCATCCCTCAGTCAATTATTTCGCAGAAAAGCTACAGCAGAAATGTTTCATGTTACAATCTCCCTCTACATTTTACCCAGCAAACAAATTTTGTGAGAAAAACAATGTGGCAGCAAATACCTGGCTCCCTTTATCAATACATAGCTGACTGTTGGCAGGACCTTGTGCAGTGGTTATTGTGGGGGATGGGTGAGATTTACAGTTTCCTTTACCAGGTAATGTCTCCTGTTGTGAAACAATGTGACAGAAAATCAGTACAGCTGTGATGGCTCAGCAGTGTTCTTTGCCCCTCTACATTCTCCTCCAGGAGCTTATCCAAAGCCCACCTCAAATGTACTGTATGTAGCCTGTGGATGACTCATCCTCAGGAGAATGAGCTGTATGGTGCAGGTAGCCTTGCAAATAAACATTTCACGATTTGCAGAGTCTACTGAAGTGCTTTGCTGACTTACAGTCTGAACCCACAGACCACAAATATAAACTCTGACAAACCAATTCTGTTTTATTCTGCCTGTAAGGCAAACAGTGTAAAATATCCTCTTGTGTTAATGTGTCCCTTCTGTGTTACACATGTAATGACTATATCACTAAAACACACAACAATGAGGCAATTTTTAGTCATTTTGTTTATTGAAACAGCAAATTTGTCATCATTGCACCAATTGCCATGGAGACAGGGTTAAGTCCCAATCCTACTGGTATTATACAGTGCATGAGTGTATGCTCATTACCCTTTACCGCGACTTCCAGGAAACACTGCACAACTGAGTGGATGGGTGACTCCCTCTCTTTAAGATGGTTAGGGAATATGCAGACATTCAAATGATCTTTCGTTTCCTGGCAGCCTTTCACACCTGTTCCCTTATAACGCCCTTTAAATCCTCCCTTGCTCCTCGTTCAGTCCCTTTTGCGCTGTTGTATTTGCTTGTGCTGTCACTAATGTCACTATTCACCACCTGATGACGATGCTTTAGTAAGAGTGTCTAAATTTTGTTGATTTAAATTAGACTCGGCCTGGGTACCTGCTCAACTTTGAGTCCGGGTCTGCAAAATGGTAGGAATATTACCACTTATAGCCAGCATGTACGTCTTTGGTGGCAAATATTATGGGTAGAGCAGTGTTTTATAAAATTTTTGACCTGTGACCTGTTAAAAGCTACATCCACTTGCTACCGTTTGTAACAGTTTGCATATGTCTAAGGGCTATGACCATGGAAATCAAAGCGTGATTAAACCCTCTCAGATAATTTTATTTTAATACTTGAAGTGGTAAAATTATCCAGTAATTCACAATAAAAAGTCAATATTAGTAGGAAAGATACTTTTTTCTGCATTCCCATCCTGTTAACCATCTCATGGTCCCTCAGATTTATCTTGTGACCCCTTGGACCCCCCACTGCATTAAAGAATACAAACGCCACACATGAACTGCAGTTTTTATTTCCACTGAAGACCTGCTCTCTGTGGGGCGACAGTGCTAAACACTAAAAAAACAGTGCTGCACATAAAAAGAAAAGGAAATCTCCCACACAGGACGGTGCAGACGACTGCCTGACTGTGCGCTGGGGTGTAGCAAAGTTAATCTGTCAGTAGTGAGGAAGTCCACCTGCGGGGGAAAGTATAATCTCAACACAGCATTTTAGACCCTTTATCCATCCTGGCATTCTTTTTATTCTACAATTTAACAACTTTTTATTCAAGCCTAGTCTGGCGTGTTTCAAATACTGTTAGAGCCATTATAGACAGCCACTACACTGCCCACACAGGTGGTTTCACTTGCCGGATTAAACCTCTTCTCAGGACTGTGTGGGCATGTACAGACAGTGGTTGATTCACATCTGCATCACTCTCCTGCTTTGTTGCACTTGTTACACCTTCATCATTCTGATAAGTACAATAAAATAGTTTAGTCACCTCAATGTAAATTTTTAAGTTTTTGTTTCTCTAAACAGAAGCACAAGTCTTCTTGATGTGTGTTATCACCATCATAATTATTTCATCATATGATGACAGACACAAATATGACTGATGGCCACCATTGGTCTGTGGAGTAAGCAAGCCAGAGCAGCAAATCTGAGCTGTAGCAAAATTAAAACGCTTATCTCACCATAGTTGTAAAATGCATCCAAAATCGACCCAGAATCTGAAAGATAATTGACTTACACTGATGGAAGTTTAATCAGATTTCTACAAAGCATAATCATCAGCTTCAGCTCAAAGTTAGCAGTTCACGCAGCAGAAATGGAAGAATTTGGACGTCAATGAATGGATGTTTATTATCGAAATGTTTCATGCAGTGTTTTAATGTACACAGGCTAGTACCTTTGACTTTTTTGTTATCAAGGAACCAGGAATATTCTAATGCAGTTGCTCCTCTTTTGTACTGTTGATACAACTGAGAGAGATTCACGCCCAGCCAAGCCTTCAAAGTGCTCTTTTCAGGACTTTTAACCCTACAGCACTGAAATAACTCCTCCCTCTCAGCTACTATTTTCCTGCATAGCTCCGCCCAACTTTAACTTGAACAGAGGTGTACAACTGGAGTAAATGAAAACACAAACAAATCCTCCAGATTAAATGACAAAATACGTGGATTGTCCATGTTGGACAATAAATACGTTTAATGATTTGACAACGCTGTGGTTATGGTTTGGTTAGGTCTAGAGAAAGATCATGGTAGTAGCTCGACAGTTGCCCAGAATGGACAAACTAAACACTGGCTCTAGATAGGGCCATTTGAGTTTTCCACGCATTTCTCAGCCTCTATAGACTCTCCTTCCCGGTTATAAAGGGAGAGTGAAGCGAAGGAGCTGCTATCTGCAGTCACACTACTAGATGCCACTAACTCCTACACATTTGTTAAGGGTATGGGACATCCGCAGTCATATGTCGTTTTACTAGAGGGTGCTCCAGTTATTGCAGTATAACACTGCTCAGCCTCCCCTGCAAAGTTTAGGTTAGTTTAGGAGGTTGGTGATCGATTGTCGGACCGCAGATTCAGGAGGAGCAAATTCAGATTCCATCCTGGTGTGGAACAGAGGACCAACTTTTTACACTTGCATGGATGTTGGAGGGATCATGGGATCCTCTGCCTATCCACTGTAGGCTTTTTGCAGATGACATGGTTCTATTCTGGTTCTGTTGGCTTTATCAGACTTTAGCACAGACTGGGGGGTTGCAGCCGAGTCTGAAGCGGCCGGGATGAAAGTCAACACCTCTATATCTGAGGCCATGAAAATGGTGGATTACTCCCTTCAGGTTGGGAGTGAGTTTCTTCCCCAAGCATAGGAGTTCAAGTATGTCCGGATCTTGTTCATAAGTGAGGGTAGAATTGAGCTTGGAGAGGCTGACTGGTGCAGTGTCAGTAGTAATGGGGGTGTTGTAGTGGACTGTTGTGGTGAAGAGGGAGCTGGGCCAAAAGGAAAAGTTTTCGATCTACATTCCAACCCTTACCTGTGGTCATGAGCTTTGGGTAGTGACAGAAAGAATGAGATCGCAGATACAGGCAACCAAAATGAGTGTCCTCTGTAGGATGGCTGGGCTCAACCTTATGGCGTGTTCGCACAGAAAGCAAAGCAAATGTATACAAAGTCAATGCAAAGACGCAAATACACACCATATCGCAAATGAGACAAATTTTTCAACATTAATATGTGGAATTCGCCCCATTTGCATTTTTCGTGTAAAAAAAAATCCAACACTGAATGAAAATATGTGCATTACACAGGGCATTTGCAGGACCGAAGAGACAGAGCTGCTCCTGCCGACAGACAGCAGCTTGAGCCCAGGGAGCTCTGCAAAAGAGAACCAGGGGCAGAGCTGGAGGTTCTGGAGCAATAAGTTAACTTAACTTTTGGGATTAAAAAGTGGAATTTCTTCACTCTTGTTTGTCAACCTGTCTGCTGCAGGCCGTGGAGGTGCCACTTTCACTTGTAGCCGTCTGTGGGCATCCAGAGCTCTATGATCCTACTTCATATTTATACTGAGACCGGACATAAATGGAGATTGCTTGGAGAAAAGTAAGTGAGGAAGTTGGACTACCTGGTAAGTGACTTGCTCACTTGAGGTATTGGTTTTACTTTACTATAAACTAAGTATAGCTTTGATTGATCTGAACCCCATTCAGGAAACAAGCATTTTAAAATCGATTGTTTGTTGTCTTATGGACAAACCCGACAAAGTATGAATTCAGTCTTTTTACAAATCACCATCATAATGTAGTTATTTCAGCATTCTTTTTATCAGTGTATTGCAATTAGATTACATCTAAATCTGTATATTTTTGGCTCATACCACTCTAGTCAGCCAGATTAAAGAGCAAATATTTACTTGTGCAAGTAACACTGTTACTGTATGATACAGGTTGAAATAGTTTGTGTAAGTGAGGTCACATTTGCGTTGTTCACAGGAAGCTGAGCTCATGTAAATGAAGTTAATTTCAAATTTGTTATCAATTTATGATGATTAGTGTTTTGTTGTTTGTGCTGTTGTTGTGTTTTTTTGTTCATGTTGTTCATTGTACTTTGCACTCAACTTCCTAGCTGTGTTAGGATTTAGCACTACTAGCACACCATCTAGCTTGTATCCTAGCAAGGATAGCTCCGCTAACAAAACAACTAAAGAAACATCACATTAAAGCATCTGATAGAGATTGTTCTCAGAAAGGTGTGACCTTATTAATTAAATTACACTTAATGACAACAATTATAAAAAATCATGATGTTTAAGTCATGATCATGTCATCATGAGAGTTTTGATGATAGTTAAATTCCAGCCTTATCCACACCTTTTCAAATAATGTGTTACCATGGATATTATAGTAGCTATATGTGGGCTGGATTTCTGCAGATAGAGCTTAATTAAATTTCCTCCTGCCTACCATGGCCTTTAATTTTAAAAACCTGCAAAAACTTGCACCTGCTTTGTAGAGATGAAAAAATTTCCACTTAAAACCAGCCTTCACAAAGTGTGTGAACTTTAAGAAATCAGGCAGAATGTGCAGCCAATCACACTTATCATATCTCCTCCCACTTGTTGCGTGTTCCTCCCTCAAATGCGTGTGGGAGAGAGACGTACTTCACTGCTGATACACAGAGGGTTTCTCTGTCAGATGAGAGGAAATTGCACTTCCAGGCCAAAGCGCCTGTTTGATAAATAACACGCGTGGCTCCGGGCGCACAATGCGTCTCAAAGACTCAAAATGTGGCCCTCAGTCTGTGTCTCTCTGACACACATACTGTACACAGACACACACACACACACACACACACACACACGAACACTGGGTCTTTCTTTCTCACCCTTTCTCTCTCTCTTCAATGATTAAAAAACAATATCCAGCTTATAAATGCAAGTTAGTCAGACACCCACACTCATTTGCAGTGAAAGGCAAATGACCCTGGTGATGAGTCATTGTATTCACTCAGAGATTTGCTTTATTCAACACACTGAAATCTCTTAAGGCAGAGGGAAGCAGTGGTTCTCGTCATTGTGCCTCTGAGTGAGCTTAGGTGTGCCTTGACGTTTTTCTCAAATGTGAAAAAAAACCAAAACAAAAGTCAAGCAAAAATAGCACATATCGTCATTAAAATCCACTGATATCAGACTATGATTCCCAGCCACACACATACACACACACACACACACACACACACACACCTTGCACTTAAAAAAGGGCTCCCTTCTCCTATCAGATTCTATTCTCCAGACAAGGCTTTATATCATATTTCCAGTCAATCAATTAGGTCAATTAATTAGTCAATTAGGTGCTCATCAGAAATTTGTTTCTTGGGTAAACGTGTCATTATATTGAAAAGAATCAAGACTGGCAGAAAGAATAAAAGTGCTCTGTAAGGCAGCTAAAACCTGCTGTGATAATAATCATGGTGACAAAGGAAACTGTATTTTACTTATTATGTGTTTCATTGCATATACAGTAAAACTACAATTGTGAACACGCTGGATCACTAGGATTTCTAATTAACTAAAGCAAATGTATTTGCTTTATTTGTATTTATATTATGTATTTGCTTTACTGATTTCCAAGTGTTTTTCTTAAGATCTCTTAAAATGTCTATTTACAACCCTCTGTTGTCACCAAGTTGTCAATATATCCACAAAACAGTGATTTTCCCTTTGCATATTGTTTATTTTGAGTTATTTTAAAGGCCTGAAAAGGTAAGACTATAAAGTATTTTGAAATATAAAGAAAAGGTTAGAGATAAGTCTGACAACTACATAGTTTTGTGTATCAGAATATTTTTTTTCTTTCCTATTAATCATCTTGAGGTTGGGAACCATTGCCATAGGTCATATCAAAACAGGCTTTGGTAGATACTGGGGTGGTTTTAAATTGCATTTAATACAAATGATTATAAGAAAAATAAGTTTATTGGCAAATACACTGAACATTTTTGTTGTTCAGTGTAAATTTTAGGTGAAACAATTCTATAAATAGAATATAATGAAATATATATAAAGTTTATACTGTACGTAGATAGGTTCCAGCTTCTCAAATTCAAAGATGTGCTGCTTTTCGTTGTTTTATGTGATAGTAAAATGAATATCTTTGGGTTTTGGACTGTTGATCAGACAAAACAAGCAATCTGAATACATCGAACCTCTCTATGGGAAATTGTGATGGGCATTTTTCATGATTATTATTATTCTGATATCTATTTCACATACCTGCTAACTGAAAAAAGAGTCAGCAGATTAACTGATAATGAAATAACCACTGCTGCAGCTCTTATTAAAACAGATAAATAATCATTATTAATCACACACGAAACCCTCAGCATCATACAAATCATTTTGATGTATGTTCAGTGTGTTTTAGTTTGTACTTGGATGGACTTGTGAGTCGTGTCAGAGAGTGTGCGGGCGGTAAAACTACTTTCTTATTTTTTTTTTTCTTGGCATGGAAAAACTTTCTAAGTGATAGTGATTTATTTCACAGGAATGTAAAAGATGCAGATGACAGATGTTTGAAGAAACTGAAAACCAAAACGGACAAAGACTTCCAGCAGTGAAAAGTGTCCAGTCTGTCTGACCACAGTTTGTACAAGGCTCTTTGCTTAAAAAACCTGAATGAACCTGAGACTCATTTTTGGGCATTAGGCCTGAGGGCTGCAAGTGTTATCTGGCTGCATCAAGTTTACTTTGTTTAAGAAAAGAAAGAATAGTGGAGTGTATGGGGGAGGGAGTGTAACGGGAGTCTTTAACAGGGAGTAAAAGGGACTGAAAGGATTTTGATCCAGTGATATTATATATCTGTCCTGGTCAGGACAGACAAAAGCACACAGCAAACCACCAGAGAGCAAAGCATGTCATCTGAATAGTATGTCTTCTTTGCAGTGTTGTACATCCAAAGGCTTTGTGTGCCTGAATTTGGCTGGTAGAAGGCACAAAGGAGGCAGTTTGTTCGCCCCTGACAAGTGTGCTTTTATTTGCGGCGGCTCTTTGATGTATAGAGAAACTTTGGCTGGGATATCCCTCGCAGACAAATGCACGAGAAATCCCACTCCTTTGTATTATCCTTAACAATTCCCTCACCATTCACTGCAAAGCTTTTATTCCCTTTAAGACCTTTATTTTAAACTTTGTGCCTACTGTCTGTCTGTCAACTGTAATGGGGAATCTTGTTTGACTTTATTGTACAGAGGAGGGTGTTTGACCGGGAGTTGGGGGCATGCAGTTCAGATATGAAAAAACATCACCTGACCATTTGACATTGTTTATGAAGAAAGTTTGTGTTTATAACATTCTGATACTAAAGAGGTGTAAACATGTGAAAACATATAACAATTCACCACAACATCTAATTAGTATTTTTTCTGGAGCTTTTAAATATAAAATCTTCTTGTACCCAGTTAAAATTAAATGTTTGAGGTTTAAGTTTGCATTTTGTCAAGCAGTTTAAAGAAGTAGTCGTCTGTTGCAAATGGGATATGTGCTGATTGATACCAATCTCATATCTGTGCAGGTAAAATGAAGCTAATTTAACAAAATCAACCACCATCCTTAAAACTCCATAATGCTTAAGTTAGTGTACCATGTGAATTGTGGGGTGAGTAGAACATTTCACAGTCAAAAAAGCAACATGTCAGTTCTGACTGGTGGACAAACAAAGTGATGGTGACACTATTTCTAATTGCCTCAAACATATTGTCTGTGTTTCTGCAATTTCTTGTTACTTATGAGCGGACTTATTTCCTTTTATTTTTAAAAGGGGAATGAGAACGGGGTGTGAGGTGTGTAGGAGAAAGTATGGTGGTCATGAAACTTGCAAAAAAACACAAAAGGCCCTATCTACAGCCAGTGTTTGGTTTGTCNNGAAACATGGTGGTTTAACATGGTAGACTCCATGGAAGGCGACCCGTTGTGTCTTTAGATAAAAATGTCTCATTCTAAGGCAATAACAACACAATGATTCCCAACAATTCCACATTAAGATGTCTAAAAACCCTATACCTATGTTATATATCTCTCTCGTTTCATTGATTTCAAGAGGAACCCGACTGAATCCATTAAAAATACCTATCCAGTCTTTTTGCTGATTCTCTGGTGTGCTTATGTAGGTCATAAAGAGGCATCAGTATTTAATTGAGACTGTTTCATAATCAGTTAAGAACTCCTTGTGGTAGGTTTAAGTAACACGATTATTTTGTGTTATTTTCCAATTTTGGATCTTCATACAAACAGCTACACATTTCTTCATGTTTGATAAGCAAACTACCAGCTTTGAGCGTAATTTTCGACACTTTATTAAATCCAGTAATTTAACCCAACAATGTGAAGAGAAAGTTCACACACCCATACCTGTGATCTGCCCAGTACACTGCACGGTACTTCAGTGACTCTGTGCCATAGCACTTTGACAGTTGCTGTTGAGGCAGAGCACAGTGTTACTTCCCTACACAGCTTTCATCAGTCAGTCCGGGGATTTGAACTGCTAGCTTCCAAGTCACGAGCCTCCACCTCCTCTGCAAGCTGCTGCTACTGTCTTTTATATCAGACAACCAATAAAAGAGCTAAAACTCTTGACCCGTCCGTTCCTGGGCACCCACAAGTGCTTAAGCAGATAAAGATTATATTCATCACATAGGCATTTTAGTATGGGGGTCAGAAAATAGGGCTTTTACATAAAAACATTGAAAAAACGGTTTCGTTTTAAAGCCTCAGTAATGCTGATACGAGTTCTCCAGGGTTGCTGACCTTGTCTGACTGTATATTTTAAGTTGGCTTACAATAGATTTTACAGCAAGATATTTACAATGGTTAGTGGTTTTAACTTATACTGACGAACTATTCCGAAACTGAGAAAGAAGAAGTGTTTTCTTATTCAGTGTGACAGAACATGTGCGCTCATGTCCAGTTCAGAAATCCATTACAAGGTCAACAGCCTGTCCTGCTCCAGTCTACCTCGCTGGTGTCGGACTGAGTCACATAAAGCGAATATCTGAACTTACAATCTACCGCCTGCCTCCTGAGTATGCACGCAGCACTGCTGTGGAATGACTTCTGTAACATCTGCAAGCTTTAAAAATCACCACACTCTTCTTATTTTACTAGTGTGTTCTTCTTTTCGGTCATTTACATGACTTCTTAGCTATACTTAAAGGCAGGGTGGCATGCAAATAGGACTATTAAATGTAAGTCACCAAATCAATCTGAGCCATTGCACTAGAAAAATGCAGACAGATTTAAATACATTTCATTGTTTCTCCTTTCCTTGTAGAGCTCCGCAGAAAACTGGGAAGGAGAGACAATCATGAAATGTGAACATCTCGGTCGACGTGTGTTACATATATGTGCTGCATTGAAGGTCAGTGCCTCATACTTCTACTGTGCAATATTTGGCTGATCATAAAGGGGCTACCATTTGCAGAGTTGCCGTGCATGCAAAATTTCAGGTCACTACCACTGGGAACCAATAATGCCTTTGGCTAAGCAACAAGATGCAAATACATCTATTCAAATTCGCACCACTCCATACACATTCAAGCTTACACAAACACTCGCACACAATCTCATCTCAGTGCACCACGCTGCAGAATTAAAATACACTGCATTCATTTCTATCATGAATAAGTCACGGTCCTGGGGCGATATTTGATCTGAGAGAAGTTCAGATCCATATTTCTGTGTTCACTTTTCTTGTTGTCCAAGAAATGAAACTTATCTGAGATACTCTAGACATTTTAAATCCAGTTTTTTGTGTTTACCCTCCTTGTTGCCTACTGTAGTGTGGCAGCCTCTCAGTCCAGTGGCAGGCCCAGATTACCCTGTCTCACCCAGGCAGTCATAAAGCTAATGGCAGACAGGCAGCATCCTCTACTCCAGGCTGTCGAGCAGACGGAGGTTAGTCAGAGTTAGGAGATCAATGCACTTATATGTCACACCCAGAGCTCCAGATTTCTCCCCTCAGGCGCTAAAGACAGAGTTTACATAGTCACCTGGTGTTAAACTTGTAAAAGATGGTCTGGAGAAGACGGATGATACTGTACGCAGCAAAGCCAGACAGAAACCCTCAATATCACACCAGCACATTCAGTTCAATTTCAGCCTGCTAAGCCACTGGGGCAACCCAAATATCATCCATCCTGTCACTGTCCGTCACACTATACATAGAACGGCGAAATTAGCACAAATGCAGCGCTCGCCATCAGTGTGAAGTATGGTGGCAGTAGGGCGATTATTTACGGGCTGCATTACTTTCTGAAGACCTGAGCTCTGAGTCACCGACCGAGCCTGATAATTAATTCCACACTCTACAGAAATATTATGAAGCTGCACGACAGAATGACAGATGTACAGCATGAAGCACATTGTCAACAAGGTGACTGGATTAAGCTATTTTGACTGCTTCATTATGAGGAAAGAAGAATAAGTTGTGTTTTTGTGTAATTGAATCAAGACTGTAACAACACCTTTTATTTTTTTACAAACTACACTTTGAGTGTTAAAGGGTGAGTAGAAGAGACACGAGGTATGGTAGTTTGATTTACTGGTGTGTAATCAGAGTATTTGTTGTTTTCTGTCTGCTCTTTGTTTGTCCCAGAGCTCAACTTCCTGTAGATACAAGGGGTGGGGGGCAAATACACAGAGATCTGACAGTAAGAGATAACCTGCCATCAGCCGGTCTTCTATTTTTAACAGCAGGTACTAGTAACACATGACGTGGGGCTCTTGTTATCAATATTTATGGGACAAAGATTAAGACAGAGTAATGATACACATAGCCCCGACTGAATCCATCCTCGCTTAATAGTTGTCATTAAGGCGAGGGGGAGGAAAGTGCTGATAGACTCAAAATTTTAGGCTGGCACTCTACATTTTAGTAATGATTCCAGAGACCAGACAGGGCCCAAATGTAATTAGCAGATGTAAACGGGGAAGTATGATGACTGCAGTGTTAAAATGGCTTTAACAATACTTGTTTTTGTTGTTTTTTTGGTGATTAATTATGTACTGTTGTCGTTTGATAAGGTGGAGCTGAGGTTTTTATTGACAGATTGTTGTCAGCTCCTCAGTAAAGGCTGGATTAATCACATAAGATCGCATCTTAAAGGCAGGTCGCTGCTTTGGAAAGAAAAAGACCGTTTCGCAAAACACAGAGTAATAACAACAAGTGGTAATCAGCCAACCACTAAAGACCGATACCACGACTGTTCCTGCTGCTTTTCTTACATCATACATGTTCTTCGCTGCGTTTACTGTACCTAATGAATATCAATATCTCCTCCTATCTCGGTCTTTCTTTACAGACCACAAAGATCTGTAATGGTGCAACATTCATCTCCATATTTATCCGACCATGAAGCCCGTTGGCTACACATTTTAATAACACTCCCTCTGCCAAAACATATTCCACTCAAACACTTAAAAGTTCCAAGAGTAAGCTCAAAAGAGGTGAAGTATCTTGGCAGACCATAGAGCAAAATGCCATGCAGTCATATGCAGCCCAGGGGATGAAGTGATTGATCTGTGACCTCGGACTCAGCCATAAGATATTGTGGTGAAGAGTGCGGGGGAGGGCATGGATAGTGGAAAAGGGACGAGCATGAGTCAGTAACAGAGTCTGCGAAAAGCTGTGGGAGCAGAGGAAGTGTTAACAACATCACAAGTAGGAGCAAGTCAAGTTACCACGTCAGGAAGCAAAAAGGACTGAGAGTAGGACGATGGTAGGAGCCCGAGAGGTGATGGGACACATACATCCCAATCATTTAATCATGTGAAGCGAATGAAAGGAATTGTTCATCCACAGCATGCTGTCCACGCCGAGCTGATATGTGTTACCTCTCTCTTTACGTCACTCCCTTTTATTAGTAGCCTGTAATGAGTGGCCACTGTGTGAAAAGCCTACATTTAGAGAGGAGTGAGTTCAAGGATAATAAGCTATGTGTGACTCTCAAGTCCAACACTTGTTGCCAGTGTGATACATGAAAAAAAGTGCATCTTTCTTGGCAGATAATACTTATAATAATAATTTAAAAAAAAATCTATTTTCTATTCTAATTTTATCTGATTATGCCATCTTGTGTCTTTGAGACAGAATCGTATTGACACAAACTGCAAAGAAAATAAGGTTGTTGGTTTTTTTTGGGCCACTGCCTCTACAAGCAAGATGACAGAGTACATGCGTAGTCAGACCAAATTAGAATCAACTATATTTGCCAAGAAAAGACTTTTGAATGTGTTAGAAGTTTTGGTGGTACAATATTGACAAGTGACACTGACAACACAGAAAACTTGCATCTTTTTTTTTCTTCTTCTTCTTCTAATGTCATAAAGCTTCAGATCAAATACTCCGATGCATTTTTCAGTACATGTATGAAGGGGAAGGGACAGTGTCTCCCCCCAATCCTCCTCCCACAACCCCTTTTTAACCCATGATTCACGTGTAGAGGCAGAAGGCAACCTGTGTGCCAGAGTAGCAGGTCTGAATGGCATCGAGTTACCTTAAAACACTTTGATGAGCATCTTTTGTTGTTGTTGTTGTTGTTGTTGTTGTTGTTTTGTAAGAGAAGTCCATGGATGTGTCAGATTGATGCTATTGTCTCTTCGCAGACGCACGCCTACAGGTTTCAATAACGCGCCACCCATGCGGCGTGATTCCCATAAACTATGACAAAGAAAAAAAGTAATTTATACCACGAAAATGACACTTTTCTTGCAATCACTCTAGAAAAGTTTTGGGATGCTGGCAAAGAGTCAGACAAATATCACCTATTACTCATGTTACTTCGTACATTTGGGGCTCCACTTGCAAGCACAGCGCTTCGTCACTGCATAACAATCAGATGGCTGAGTGTTGGCAGTGCAACTGATGGAATTTTACTGAAAACAGATTTCGCCTTTGAACTTCCAGATATTCCTGATCGAAAAGTATCGTTCCTGGCTCTAATCGCTCTGATCGCTTCTCTCAGTGTAATTACGCCTCTGGAGGACGTGGATTAACTTTTTTTTGGTGTGTGTGTGTGTGTGTGTGTGATTTCTCTTATATCTGTCCCGGGGGGAGAAAAAAACGCAGCACTTTTAACAGAATTTGACAATGTAAGTATATATATATGTATGTAGCTATGTATGTATGTATGTGTGAGAGTGTTTGGCCAGCAACAACAACACAACAAAACAAAACAAAAAGCGGAGGGGGGGTTTCTTTTGAGCAGCAACAAGTTCCTCAAGAACTTGACAGGCAGACTCGGGGGCGCTATTAATGTGCTATTTGTTTGGTAAAAAGCGACCTGGCTGTGCATCGCCCGTGTGAAGAAAAATCCTAAATGACCAGTTTGTGCGTATGCGTAATAGGCCAATGGCCCCTCGCCAAAGAGGGAGTTAACACTCTATAACACAAACACGTGAATATGGAATATGTCTCAGAAGTTTTATGTCCCTGTCATTGTTGCCCGATGCGGATTTAAAGATTTGAGGCAGTGAACGAGCGGATCAGTCAGGAACTAGTACCCCCATAAACTTGGATTGCCGTCGCTTATTTCAATCACGTAAGACCCCTAATGGCGTTGTCCGGGCGAGGGTGTTACGTATATCTGTACAAGCTTTTCTGACAACCCGGGCTTGTTGATATTTGCCTTTACTGTAGAGCCACCAAGGTGTTGCCTAAGAGAGTTTAAGCACGCCGATATTGCAAAGGGTTATTAGATTCATAAGTCAGCGAAGTGGTGGGCGATCTACTGAGCACAGCAGAAGTTCTCATATGATGACTTCAAACAAGACACATTACCTACCAGCATCTGTTGGAGTGAGTGGATATTAAGACACTTCTATCTCCAGGACAGCGTAGGGGAAAATGGTAAGTAGCAATGGAAACACACACAGCATATAGGCTAAAGGATGATTACCAGTAAATAGTCGTGCTTGCTGTTTAGTCTGGCAACGCATTGCTGGAAGGGTTGGACTCAGTGGCTACTTGAGAAACTCAGTATCGAGACCCATGTCTGGTGAGGCTGATGTTGACAAAGCTTGTGTGAAAAAAAGATTGTGTGGCATTTCTTCGGCTCAGGATATGCCGGTACAGTGAGAGAGGTAAGGAAATATTACATTGTGTCTGCGCGCAATGTGTGGATGTAGGCTGTAGACTGTAGTCTTTGGAGGGGCTGTGTGTTGGCAGTGAGGGCTTTATATTTTATGCATGTATGTATGTTCTTTTTGTGCGGTGTGCCCATGTTTTAAAAAAGAAAAAAAAAGCAACATGTGCCACTTACCTGTGACACTTGCCATAAGCATGACATTAAGAACAATAGGGCTCAGTATCAGCGGTGCCAGTTGTAATTTGGCGTGAGAGTGGAGCCCTTTTTTTTTTTTTTTTGAGGCGACTATACACTGAAGTGAACTGGCGTTTGTGATATAGGTGCTGTTATCTGGAAGGAAATGTCCGACCAACATGTGATCAAATATTAACAGGACTGGTTTGGCAAAGGGGGGGGATATACACGTGACAAGACGCGGAGAAGCAGCCGAGTAAAAAGCAGTTTAAAGTGGGCACTCAAACAAAAGTATATAGATATTTTCTTGGCCCCTCATAGTTACCCTGGCTGTGTTATGCTTTCAGCACGTTGGACAGAGGCACCGGAGTCGTGCATGGACTAAAACGCCGAGTGGACGCCAACTCTCTTTCTCTCTTTTCCCAGCCCCCCTTTGCCAAACCTGGGATTGTTTTTTCAACTTTTGGTAAGCTTATTCTGAGGGAGCCTGTGGTCTGTAAACGGAAAATAATCGGGATTTTTAAAGAGGAGACAAAAAAAAAGCCAATTTAAAAAATAGAGAAAAAAAAGAGAG
>NW_023339663.1:11853567-11854272 GCF_004916995.1 Morone saxatilis | reverse complement strand
TTAGGTCGCCTGGTCTTTTGCACACCACATTCTCGGTACCTATAAGCCCCCCCACACTGCGTTAAACTTTGGGACATGCAAGTCTTGGTCGCGGAGATCTAACCACGCACATAGTGGTTGTCAGCCCTTGTAAAGGTAAGAGCACAATCCATTGTTTTCCTGTCACTCTTTTGTTCCTGTCGTCTTTACGGGGCTTCTGGCTTTTTCTCAAATGAACTTCGGCTTTAAAAGAAAAAAACTACAGCATGCAGCCTTCGCCTTGGCAGTGTGTTAATTGTGGGCATCAGTGACCGAAATAACTCCGAAATGAAACCCGATCCAGGTGACCAATATCTCGCAGACCATCTTTTTTTTGTTCTCAAATTGAAGTTATATTTATCAAATACCGGTGCGTGCACATTCGCATAGGCTTTAAGTCATGTGAGACGTTTAAACTGGGACTGGTTTCTCGTGCTTTGGGGATTATTTATTTTTTTTTTAAACACCGGGTTTTTGTTTTTTTTGAAGCGTTTCTGGAGTTTCCGAACACTGCCTGCTGCAACATAATTTGCGTAATCGTTGCGTTGTGCCTAATCATGCTCCCAATATGGGACTTAAGACGCTGCAGTGATCCTTCCAGCCTGCACGAACTGGAGTACTGATGCTGGTGCATATCATAAAATTGTCTGGAAAAGCCTCTGTCTTTCTATCTATCTATCTTTCTAT
>NW_023339663.1:11841110-11853467 GCF_004916995.1 Morone saxatilis | reverse complement strand
GGAGAGGAAGAGGGAGGGGGAGGAGAGGGGAGGCATAAGCCAAGGAAAGAGACAGACAGACAGAGACAGAGAGAGGCTTAATAGGCTATGGAGTGATTTGCAGTCTATGCCACTATAGAAATAATGTACCAGCTTGTATGAGGATGTGGAAGGAGGAGCATATGTGGAGCTTACAAGACTTTTCTTCTGTGTCTGCCTGACGATTACAATAAAGGTTATTGTCATCACAGGAGGGATGACATTAACTCCTCACTCCAGCAACTGATTATAAAAGGCCTGTTCACCTGTTTACCAGTCTGGAGTTTTCTCAACTGTTCTCCAGCCCGCCCTCGTCTCGTTTGACGTCATCCAACCTCTTACAAAAAATGTTTTCTCAGTTGACATGTTTCCTTCTCGAAGGAGGAATGCAATTTCACTTTGATCAAAATACCCTCATCGCCTTCCTTTATCCCCAGTGAAAATGACATTTCACAAAATGTCATTTCGTCCGTGTTACGCGGTTCCTCTCTCGCACAAGGAGGCATAATTCTACTTGTTAAGTGAAGCTTTCGGCAGTGCGGACCTGTCAGCATCGTGCTGCATTTGGCAAGAGAAGCCTTGAAAGGTTATACAAGTGTGTCGTGTTGTCAGCGCCTGTTGGTTGTTTCTTCTTTCTGCCGCACAAACAGGCAGAAGGTTGTGAGCAGGGAAGATGTGAGGAGACCCAACTGTTACTGCAAATCCCATGTGTTTAGCCATAAATGGGGTGATTATAACCTGTAGAGGTTTGTCACATAACATGCAAAGATAAAAGGTCTCATCCCAACACCTCAGATAGTTTGAAGTCATTGTGACTGGCGCCGCATTGAGAAATCTTAAACCTAAAGAAATCTTACACCTCAGTTCCGTTGAAATAGGGTTTTAGCAGTTTTCAGAAAGACTCCTGGTTGCCTTAAAACAGGCCGAGGCTTCTGTGTGACCCTCGGTCGGATCAGTCAGATAGATCCTAATACTGCTCACAGCTCCTTTTTGCTCCCAGTTATTAGAATTTATTTTCATTCAGAAATTCAGTTCTTAAAGCTTCAGACACACGCAAGCCAAAAGCCTTCTCTTGATATGCCACTTTTCAGTTGTGTTGTATTTGCAGAAATGAGAGAGACCATGTTGTTGTTTTTGCTCTTCTAATGAGATGCCAAGTGATTTATTTATGAATTACTTGTTTGGAACAGCCCCCTTGTGCAGTGTGCATTTTTTTATCCTCTTTGGAGTCATGTCGCTCAGTGATTGCTGATGCAACTCTTTGTCATCCAGAGTTTGCCCTCACCTCCTGTGAGCCTTCGGGGAGGGCTATATCTATCTTGGCATGTCCCCGGGTGTGTTGGAGGTGGGAGTGACTCATTAAGCAGGTGTGAGCATCCACTCCCATACTGCTACATGCCAAACGAGAGCTCTCCAGCTCATAAGCTCGTGCAGGGAAGAATCATGATGGCAATATAGCAAACACATCACAATAAATCTTTGCACTGGACCAGGGCCAAGTCACAAGGATAATGAGCTGCTATTTCCCCATTATGCTCACTCTTGTATTCATCAGAGGTGGAGTTTCCAAACGTTCATCACCCATTGAAAGGTTGTGGCTCCACTGACATTTTTATTTGAATTCTGCATTATAAAGGGTATGAATTGTTCCCGGTTTGTTCCCGATGAGGCGACACAGAGTATCAAGAAGCAAAGTGGTCTCATTCTCCGAGTAAGCTCTGTGCATGTAATTTAAACATGTTTGTTTAGCTGACATTTGGTAATAATAACCTGTGAAAGCTGGTTACTACACTGCAGAGCACTTGCAGGGGAGTCATCCATCTGTTGTGGAGATGGCTCACTTTAAAAGCAAGGAGAAGCAGAATTGTTTTCAATAAGTTCACATCTTTGTTAGCCTCCAGTGCCTGTTGCCATCCAAATGTTTTAACACACAGCAGAATGACAAGCCTCCTTTGAGCTCATATCCAGGGGTTTGTGTATAATAGAAATGACTCAAAATCACACATCATACAGAGCATTACAGGAGGAGATTGTGAGAATCTTCTTGGGCTATATCAAGGATGTAGAAAATAGATTTGAGAAGACTCATCCTGCCTACAGTGGATGAAAATATATACATTAGACTCAAATACCAGCAGTCTTAAAGCTTCTTTTGATATAAACCACCTAGCCTCCTCGCTATCCGCAGACCAGTACAGGAAATGCTTATTTTTAATTCTCTGAATATCTAATTTTACACAAATAGGCCATCTCTAAATGGCACGCAGTGTATCACGACTTGGTGGAGACGCGCTGTTACGCAAAACCTTAAAAAAAAAAAAAAAATGATAATACGCCTCTACCTCTTTGGCCTCAGTGAGCCAAAATACGGAAGAGGAGAGGCTTCGCTTGCGCCTTAAACCGTATATTGCCAGACATTATGGTGTGGATGCAGGCTGCACGGTATGCGGACAAACAAAAAGCAGATAATGCACACTGAGAGCGCATTAATAGTTCCGCCTCGGGGTTGCTTAAACAGGAGTTTTGCGGCGACCAGCCTGCCAGCGGCAGGTCACATGTTGCAGCGTCATTGTGTAGTAAAGTTACTGTAGTTGCAAAGAGGCTCCTCATTTCAGCTCCAGAGGTCTGTCCGTGCTGCTGCTGCTGCTGCTGCTGCTGCTGCTGCTGCGGCGTTTCACCATGCGACAACTTCACTTTCAGACGATCTCCAAAGGAGCCGTGCAGCCATGGGAGTGCATTACCTCATCCATGCAATTTCCACCATCAATAATTTAATCTATTTGCTCCAAAGCTGAAGAGATATCCTGAAGCTTGTCGGGAGAGCACACAGAGGGAAAAATACCGCTTAAGTAAAATTACTCAGGGAGTTGTCCAAAACATCCCAGATGACACTACTGTCCTGTTGAATGGTCTGTTTTACGACTGGGCAGTAAAAGGTATGTGTCTGTTTGCTTCTCGATAAGTTGTTTTAAGCACTTTGGCCTTTTTTTTTTATTCTTCTTCTTCTTTTTTTTTCTTTTTTTTTTTTTGATGCTGCTTGAGAAAAAAAGAAAGGTGTGTGTGTGTGTGTGTGTGTGTGGTGTTGGGGTGGGGGGGGTGTAGGAAGGGAAGGGAAGGGAAGGGAGGTGAGGTGAGGGAGGTGAGGGGAGGGGGGGGGGTCTAAAAGTAGCTCGATCAAGTCCGGTTATCCTGCGAACAGACAGCGCCGCAGCCCGAGAGGGGATATGTGTAACCTTATCCTCCCGTTCATTAATAAAAAACGGAGTTATTATGTTGATTGGGTTTCCAGTGGAGAGCACGGGCTCAGCAGATGTAATCTCGAGAAAAGAAGGGGGGGAAAAAAAGAAAAAGAGGACTGTCGTTTCATTATCAGAGCAGCCCTAAAACAATGTAACTTATTCTTAGTATTTCTCGTAAGTAAAGTGGAAACCATCCAGCGTGCCTCTCTGTATCAGCCACGTTTGAACATTTAAACTGCAACTTTATGCTTATAAATAGCTCAGTAAACTCTTTGTTCGGAGTGTGCAGTCTATATTTGCTCATCCAACCTCCTGCACTGTGAACAAACACAAAAAAAAACCCCAGACAGTTTCTGTATTGTTGTTTTGGAGGGGGAAAAACTTTGATGAACTCATTAAGACTTTATAGGAAACCCGAGACCTAACGGCCAGCTACGTCGGCCACCTACACTGTTGGGTCTACTTCTTGGTGTTGTGTGCACATACTGAATAACTTCAAATTGCTGGCCCGAATGAACGCGGATTTAAAATTAAGTCCCATTTATGGAGTGGTGGAAAACCTCAGCTCATTTGTGACAGCTTCGTGTGAAAATATCTTGTCCAAGAGCTTATCTGAGGATCATAGCAGTACACAAGGGCTGCTTAGATCATGGTTTCATGATCAAATTTATGATGCACTTATCAAAAAATGAAAATTAGGGCCACATTTCTGGTCAGAGTTGTGACCAAATACCATATAAGTGAACTTGATTGCCTTACAATTACGCACAACCAAAACTGCTTGGGCATCCTGGGAAAGGAAATGTCTATCTATCTATCTATCGTGTTTCACAGGAGGGAGGGAAAGAGATGGGTGGAAGGGAGAAAGAGAAGGAGTTCTTACTATTCCACGGTCTCACACGCCATCTAGTGGCCAAAGTTAAGAACTGTATTGCTGTTAATTTGGAGCTGTAGGTCTGTTGGTGTTATTTTAGTAGTTAGGTTTCACAGATGCTGATTCATAGGTCAAAATGAACTATGGTCTTTTAATGTTAAGATTATAATTGGAAACCAAATTTCAGAGTACTTTAACGCTAATAAACTAAAGTTTTGCACATTTAAGGACAAGCGTGTGGCCTCAAATGAGAGCCAGTTAGAATTTTACCATGCTGTATATGATGCTGCTGTATTTTCTCAATTGTCCAGGGTTGCACACAGCGTGGGTGGGAAATAACGACTCATTTGGATAGCACAAATCACTCAGCAGCTATTTGAATGCCGGGCTCTCTGTGGCAGTGGCCGGGGTTGGCCTGGAGGCCGGGTTTAATCCCTTAGTGATGCTCATCTATTACTAAACGTGCTCTGAAACTGTGTCAGATTGAAAACAGATCTCAAGGAAGCAAGCTTCCACATGTGTCAGCCATTACTGCAGACAACTCTAATTGCCTTTTTTAAGTGCTGCATTGAACACAAGGGGGTCCTCTGGTAGAAATTTTGATATCATATGCTGCGTGTTGTTTTTTTTTCTTCTTCCTTTTGGCATTGTGTGCTATACATGTTGAACATGACAAAACATGTTGCAAGGTAAATAGCTCCAACCGACACGGTTCTCGAGGAATTGAACAAAGGCGGATGCCCACAAGGGAGCAGTGGTAGCGGGAGAGAACAAATGTTGCTATAGGTCATACATTTCTATTCAAATGTAGTGGGCACATTTTCCTCTTTCATCTCTCTTGTTTGATGTTTATTTTCCCTTCTAACGGTTCCTAAGATATCATGCACGCTGTTTGGGAAGATGAAGCCATAAAGTGTGCTGACATGTGCAGGGAGGCTGGGGAACATTACTGAATGTCTAATAATACTAGCCGTGCTAGTCCTTTCATGCTGTAGAGAAACTTTTCAGCATCTGTCAAAGGAGGCATTTATCACTTTAATCCCCACCTGGCACAAAGAATAAATGCGAGGGTAAGTTACATATCCCTACCATACAGCCGTGCTCTCAAAGCAGATGAACAGGTGGTCATCTAGAGACGTCAAAGCCAAACAGTAGACAGAGTCCACACACTCACCTGCTCCTATTGTTCTGGTGTGTTGTCATGCACAAAGGCGTGTTTGAGCAGCGGTTATTGCAGGCTTTATCTTCCTCCTCTCTGTGATTAGTGATTTACGTGTTATAGTCAAAAGAACTGTCATCCTTGGACAGCTTGACTGGTGGGATGTGCCTGGATTTCATTATATTTATAACAATCTAGATAGAAGAAATGTGCTCCTCCACCTCTTTGTGTTCGATATTTTCCCCAACCAAATCAACTGTCTTAAAGCAGGTCCAGAGGCTTCAAAAGAGTACATTTTCTTTCTAACATTCCTCCATATGTGGTTCCTCCCTTGCTTTATTATTCATGCTCGTTGTGTTAACTCGCTAGCCGCTTTTTTATTAACTGCGAAATCCAGCAGTGCACATAAAATGTTCCTTCACTGGATGTATAAAACAAGAGCAAACCAATCAGTTGTCACATTTAGCCTCTGGTAGATATAAGCCAGAGATTCTCCGCCAGTCCCACAGCAATTAAATGATTCATTGGCTTTATCGCATTTTAACAGGATGTTGATTGAGAGCATAAGCCATATTGATTGTCCTGATGGAAACAGGAAATCACAGAGATAGAAATAAAATCATTTGTTGTTCCCGGTGTGAGGATACCCAGGGGAATGGCACGCAATTGCACACTGTTGAGTGGCATTACCCCCAGCAACCTCCTCCCCTCCATTCTCTCCCCTATGGAGACCTGGAAGAGACGTCATCTGTGGTTGTTATGCTGCGAAATGACGCTGGCACTCTCTCCACCCCCTGCTACTGCAATATTACCCCTGTGGTCTGTTACGGAAGATGCAGCACTCTTCGTCTGCACCATTTCCAGCATGAAGTTTGATGCCTAACAGTAATCAGCCCTCTGCCTTCATTTCCTTTATGTGGAAGTGGAACCATTTGAGCGCAACGCTGATAATAATATCAGCCTAAATGCATCCTACACATAAAGCTCGTGACTGGCCTCAATCCCGTAAAAACCTACATCATTTTTTGTGCCGGGAAGCCTCACAGAAAATGATTGTTATTGGAACCAAAACCTTAACAATATTGAAGGGTTAATACGCTTGTTTTTGCATGTTAAGCAGGCTTTTGTTAGCAATATTTAATGAAAAATTGATAATTAGCTCCTTATTCTTGGCTTTGTCCTCATTGTTGTTTTAATTGGTGAGAGGAAAAATACCCCCATCTCCCTGCAAACAGATACAAGCCAGCCCCTCCCCATGCCCTCCCTCTAACACACACACTCACACACTCTGGAGGAGCACGTCACTGAGCTCGGGGAATGAGCGGCTCATTAAGAAGAAGGATGTGATATTCTGAATAGAGACTGTGAGACTCCCAGCACGTCTATTTTTAGACGAGATATCTCTATGGCAGTCACCGCGGTGTTGGTTAATTGCAGCCACGGCCCCAGATACCAATTAAGAATGAAACAAATGCTTTTAAGGTGGGGTTTCGCTCCTCCCTACTGTAAAGGTCCTCGTGTCCGTTCTGAGTGGAGGCAGGAGTGTGTTTGCTCAGCGTGTTTTCCTTTATCAAGTTGGGACATGCAGAGTGCAGTCAAAGCCGCGGCCAGGCTATTTTTAAATGAGCCCCTGTGGAAAGCAAGATCTAGATTTTCTTTTCATTATGGTTGCTTTTATATTCCGGGCTGTTGGATGTCCACCAATTCATTGATTTGCTGTGAATCTTAGAGCTTCTCAAAGGTAAGGGATGCATATGTGCTCAAGGATGCTTATGTACAGTATTTCTGCTACACCTGGCTCCTTGTGGTTCTTTTCTTCCTCCCCTGGCAGTGCTTTGCTTATCTTGTGAGTTGCTCTCGGGAGCCTCGAGATTGGTACTTTACGGTGCAGGGAGGATGACACATCTTTCTGTCATTCAGTTTCCTCATGACATCCTGTTAGTTCATCCTGCAGTGCTCTCGCCATCCACCTGCCAACAACAAACAGTGTCCCTCAACAAACTCCGGATTCCCGTTCATGACTATACGGTTTAGTATCAAACCTGTCTTACAGCACAGACCAGTTTAAATAATAATAATATTAATACTGCAGCACCGGCGTGAGTCAGAGCTGACACACACAAAGTGCCGTCCATGTTGGAGTTTCCCTGAGTGTTGATAATGGTGTTCTTGTTTGTAGGCTAATGTCATAGTCAAAAGATAATATATGAGCTCTTTGCACAAGCAAAACAAACAAAAGCATATCCTTATGTCAACACATGCCTTTCCAAATTCTGACCCACACATGGCTGGAGCCCAAAATGCATCCACCTGTCAGTTTTATTATTAATACATTACAAAATCAAACAATGCAGGTAACTACTTGCACTAATAAACATGAAGTTTAAGAATATGAAAATCCACTATGTCCTTTATAAAGTAATAGGGTGGATTATATATGGGAAAGGTAAAAGCTTTCAACACTTGATAAGACAGCACAGTGATTCAGGCAGCGAGGGATGAATGGCAGGTTTGGCCATCATAAAACTACACATCCTTACACACTCAAATAAACTGTACAGTTTAACACACTAGTTAAAAAAAAGCTCATAAATAATAGCAAGCCTGTAAGAATGTAGTGACATCTATTTGGGTAATATTATCTTTTGTAATAAGCGATCTCTCTGATGCTCAGCGCAGCTTTTGTGTATGGCTGCCAACAAATAAAAATCTAAGCCAGACCTCACATAGGAACAGAATGATTACAGTTTGCAAACAATTTGAAAACACTGATGACACAGCGCCAATATCAGTTTAATAAAAATACATTTTGTGATTATTCCAAAGCTACTGACTCCCTTTTTAGTGTGCAAAGAAAGAGTGGAGGGTGTAAATAAGAGGAAAGGCTTACATTGTGCATTATGGATCAAGAATAAGCTAACTTCATTGAAAATGCTCTTTGACTAACCGTCTTGCTCTCTCTCTCCCCCCTCCTTCCCTCTTGTTTTCTCTCTTTCTCTCCCCCTCCAGTTCCACCAGGTTAGAAGAGTGATGACCATCCTGTTCCTTACTATGGTTATTTCATACTTCAGTTGCATGAGAGCTGCGCCCCTGAGAGACGCCCCGGGCATGCGGGGCCATCGGACGGAAGGCTACTTGGGCGCCGCTGCGACGGCTGCGCGAGGCCATGGGACTCCACAGAGTGGTGGTGGGCCAGGCCAGCGCGGGGAACTGCCCTCACTCACAGACACGTTTGAGCAGGTGATAGAGGAGCTGCTGGAAGTGGAGGGAGAGGCGGCACAGCTGGGACAGGGGGCTGATAAGAGCCAGGGAGGTGGGGGCCCATCCTCTGTGGTCACCACAGAGACCAAGGATGTCGACCTGTACGACTCGCGGGTGATGATCAGCAACCAAGTGCCTTTGGAGCCGCCGTTGCTCTTTCTTCTGGAGGAATACAAAAACTATCTGGATGCCGCTAATATGTCCATGAGGGTGCGGCGACACTCCGATCCCTCACGGCGTGGAGAGCTCAGCGTGTGTGACAGTATTAGCCAGTGGGTGACAGCTGTGGATAAAAAGACGGCAATAGACATGTCTGGGCAGACAGTTACCGTCATGGAAAAGGTCCCTGTCCCCAATGGCCAACTGAAGCAATACTTTTATGAGACCAAATGCAACCCCATGGGGTACACAAAGGAGGGCTGCAGAGGAATAGACAAGCGGCATTATAATTCCCAATGCAGGACAACCCAGTCCTACGTGCGAGCGCTTACCATGGATAGCAAAAAGAAGATTGGCTGGCGGTTTATAAGGATAGACACTTCATGTGTATGCACATTGACCATTAAAAGAGGGAGATAGTGTATAAAATGTATAGATTTTATTGAAGAGTTTAAAAAAGAGAATAAAGAGAAAATATCTATTTGTATATATACATAACAGGGTAAATTATTCCGTCAAATGAAAATTTTATGGACTGCATGTAAAAAAAGATGAAGTTTATACAGTAAAAGTGATACTACAGTCTATTTATTGAACATATTCATGACCTTGTAAACAATTAAAAAAAATCTGATCAGTCATTTGCGCCCAGTTTAAATTACTATATCACATTCCTCAAGACATTGTGATTTGTTTACGTTGCCAAGAATTAGAAAATGAAGGAAAAAAACAGGCAAGGAATGAGAGAGGACAGTTCCATCTTCAAAAGCTTGCATGCTGCTTCAATTGTGAATTGAGAAATTCTCCACTTACAAAAAAGGATATGATGCTGACCAAAAAACATTCCGTTTACATATTCAGCAGAAAACAATTTTCCTCTCAAGTAATTTATCTGTTTACTGTTCTAAACTTCTCAAGGTAATGTTGGAATTACATACTATGTCAAGGTGCTGTTGTCAAAGCTTTGCTGTTTATTTTTTTATCCCCACCAGAGGACAAGATATATATAAAAAAAATATTATATATATATATATATATAAAATTTATTCATTGACATGTTTCTGGGTTAATATTATTCATTTTGTATGTTGTGAAGTTGTTTGCAATATTAAACTGAAATATTTGAAGAAATAAAAATGACTATAGGCAACTGAAAAACAAAATCAATGTCGATAAAGTTTCAACAGTGCATTTCCAGGCAGGATAAACTTTATTATACAGGCAGGGCGGAAGGCAGGCACACACACGCACACATGCATGCGCACAAACGCAGAAATGACCAAATTCAATTAATGAATGACCAGGATGCTCATTAATAATTAATGTAGGTATTTACAGTTTTAGAGGCTGCTGAGGAGTCATTGCATTGGGTAATATATAGTGACAGCAGTAATGACAGTGTTATGGGTGGCGAAGATGCATTTTTTTCAGCTCTTGGTTTGGAAAAAGCGGGAAAATGTTCCTAAAACCACTTCCTGCTCCCCACCAGCACATTACTGGAACACAAACTTACTGTATCTCCTTTGATACTTTAGTGTTTATACACAGATGTTCAGGGATTTACTTAATTGTTACTCCAGCTGCACTTGATATGTTACATTTACAAGAACTCCACATCACAAGAAAAAGCGCCTACACATACAAGTGTAGACTAGAGCAAGTAGGCTGTTGTTGTACATGAAGCATGCCTGAGCTTGACAGTGATGGATTCACCCACACATACATTTGTGTACATTGAAAATATGCACCCAACATTTTTCCAGTGCATGGTAAACTATCTGTAAAACTTTCTTTTGTCTTTATAGCTGCACATTATGATTACAAGGTGAAGGGAACTGGTTTGGTATCTGGGTTAAGAGACTACTGCAGCTTCATATCAACATTCCCTCCCAGCACATTAAAAGTTAGTGCATTACATAGTGACAACCCCTTGCTTGCCAAGTCTAGACACCATTGTTTAAGAGTAAAGGAGGCTAACAATAAAATGTCTTTTCAATCCCATGAAACACTTAACCATAATATGACCTATTTCAAAAAGAGAAGACACGCATATATATATAAAAAAAAAGAGATACACGTAATCCCAGCCACCTCATTTTACTTCTTCTTCATCAACCTGAAGGTAAGTGTGACCTCAGAAGAGAACTGGATCTGCCATTTTGAGATTTGGAAAAATCCAGTGGAGGCTGATGAAGATACTGTAAGTTACTTTTTTGTTATACAGAAGCTGAGAACAAATAGAGAGTCTCTATGCCACCGAGTGAGAATTATGACAAGTATGCAGTTTCAAATGATTCATTGTCTTCCAAGAAAAGGTAGTGAGGTTTCTTGTCACTGCCACACAAGCTAAGCCTCATAAGAATTAAAATTAAGCCTTTTTTATTATCCCGTGGGAAGAAAAGCAGTTGTTACGCTTTATTCCACCTTAAGATAGAACTGGAAAGATTTAGTAAAATCTGATCGTGTCTGAGCACTAACACACCCTCAGCACGCAGAACGATGAATCAAACCTGCAATGTATTTTAGACAAGGTAGTCTGAGTGGCTCTATTTATCATGAGCAGAAGCCTTAGGCTATTTTTGTTTCACAGGGCTTAAGTAATAGAAGACTGCCATCCACTTATCACACAGTTATTAAAGTAATGGACAAAATGATTCTGAAAGCTCTCTTTGAGTCAGGACAAAGCCCATATTATCTTTTGTGATCATAAATCATGGATGTGAATAGATCTTACAGTATGATGCAGTATCTCTTTGATCCAGAGCTGCGGCTGAAGCTTAAAGACCAAAACAAGAATGAAAAAAAAAATCAACAGAACATTTTTAAGCAGACAATGTATCAAAAATGACACAAAAAAATTGCTTCTGCTGCTCCACTAAATGTGGCTCCTACATTCAGTGCGCTGAGCCTCTGGCCACACCCCATTCAGTGATGTCACAGCAGGTTTATTTCATCAGCTGTCACAGGCAGACTCTTTGTATGTCATCACCAACTGGGGTGTGGTCAGAACTGAATCATGCTTGTAAGTTTCAGCCCACAGAGCAGTGCAGCAGCAGTTTTCTGCAGACTAGAGATGAGCTGCAGTCAACCAGTAGAGGGCAGTAGAGAGCATTCCTCCCAGGTGTCAGCAACAAGCCAAAGAAGCTTCTGGCTGGTCCCTTGTCACCATTGCACAGGACATTATGTAACAATCCTTTCATCTATGAGCACACATATAGACGTTCAATACAGTTGATAAATGAATGATGCACTAACCCGAAATGATTGATGCTGTTGATTGTGGGATCATCAAATTAGTGATGGGACTGGGAACACAGTGAGCCCCTTTCATCACCTTCTTTCTGGTTGCTGGCCAACGAGACCTGACAGTGAGCTGAAAACAAGGCACCACAGTGATGACGCCTCTCCTCCATATGCCTTATGTCAACAGTCAATAGAAGGAACACAACCCAATAACATGCCTACTTCAAGTTAAACGAGAGTCACAGTAGCATCCAACATATAGAGTGGGATTAAACTCCAGAGATATGCACAAAGGTATTAAAGGTGTAAGGATCCTCAATAGAATAGAAATAGCCTTAACTTCCATTGTCCATTCATTAGGATATTTTGATATACGTATATTTTGATATAGATAGATAGATAGA
>NW_023339663.1:11836285-11840978 GCF_004916995.1 Morone saxatilis | reverse complement strand
AGATAAATAGGAAGGTAAGGTGCAAATAGTTGTAGTTGCAAGATAGATAGGTAGATATATTCTAGTACAATATATTAAAACGTGATAGGCCTATACAACGCACAAACTTAATTTCTTCTGGGTTCTTTGGAAATATATAATTTATAAATAATTTAAAACAATGACTGATTCACATGGTTAGGGAAGAGGCATTCAGCGTTGGCTCGGCAACATCCAGGACCTACGGAAGAGAATACGAGGAGTTCGGTGTTTGTTCCGCTTTACGAGGATACACTGAACGCACCATGACACTGGCAGCTAGCCTAGCCGGCTAACTTGGCTAATCTGATTTATCGTCTCGGCTAAGCGCACGTAACGCTAGCCAGGATTACCAAATTTAGTTTTCCCATATCTAGCGTTTAGCGCACCATCTATCTGACATCAAAGAGCCACTCATTTCCAGGATGGCGTCGCTCGGGGAGCCTGTGCGGTTGGAAAGAGGTGAAGTTAATCGGCTAGCTCACGTTAGCTCAGAGATATTTGTTGTGGGAGCAGAGAGACGGTGACCTAGCTTAGCCACCTTCAGCCGGATAGAGCTGCGGATTGTTTCTGAGTTTTTGAGAGAATAAGTTCTTGTTTAGTTGGCTAACGAATGTGTATGTGATGTCTTGCTGTTAACAAATGTTTACGGCTTTGACTGGTTATGTAATATACTCCAGGCACCAAGTTAAATAGCGATAATTGTTACGACTACATTTTACTTGCTGCTAACCAGCTAATATTAGTGACAACAGACAGATAAGTTCACCTAACTAGTTTGTTTTTAAGAGGCTCAACGTGAGTTTGCATGAGAAATTAGGCTTTATACACTCTGTTACACCGGCTTGATCACCATAAGCATCAAATATGAGCAGGGGGAAATGTTTATCACTACATTTCAGACTTTTATTGAACCTCAGTCGTTTCCTCAGGATGCTAACATTACATTAACTGTGGGTGGAGAGTAAGGTACATAAAACCCAGATTTGTATCAAACGCCATAAGTAAACGTATGTGAAACTATACTCGCTAGTAAGTGTACTGAAATGTTGAGGGAAGTTGTGGTTTATGATTTCATTAGAATTAGCTACAGTAGCAATTACCACAGATTGAGAAAATAGATTTTAATAGGACAAAATAAACGATAAATACGAAAACACAGACAGAATATTGGTGGGAAATGGCTCACATTTGTTGTTAACCTTGTGGTTACATGGTTATTTATTTGGACATTAACAGCTGATAATGTTTGCCCCAATGCTTCAGTGGAGACAGGGGCAATTACTTATTGTTTAAAATATTAAGTTTGGCACAATATCTTGCTCTGAAGGGTGATATAGTGGAAGTTGCCCTATTGATTTATGTAGCTTCATAGCTCATTTTATTTGTGGTATAAACAGGGCTGTAAGCCAAGACAAGCTTCCTAGAGGGACACATTGTTTATAATCAGATACATGTGGTGCAAGTTGAGGTAAATTAAATTAAAAAATAATTAGACATGTTAATTTACAGAAAATGGATCACAATTTTATCACCATGCTTTAGTTTGTCATTTTAGACATATATGAAGTGTCAAGTCAAGCATCTGTTAAGCTTATTCAAAGATTCCTGCTTTTTAGTTTTATGTTTGCACAGATTAATTAACATTCACACAGGCAAACGTCATCGCCTAAGTGAATGTCTTCATTTGCAGATACCAATAAAAACCTTGGCGGCGGTGTGTGTGTGTGTGTGTGTGTGTGTCGTGTGTGTGTGTGTGTGTTCTTGTTGACGATCAGTTAACGGCCCTGTATGAACCTGCCTCGATACGCGCCCTACAGACGACAAGGCCACGTGCTCCCCCAGCCGCAAAGGCCTCAGCCCGCTGCAGGAACGGCTCTTAAACGAGTGAATGTCCTGTGCCTGTCAGGAAAGTGAGACGACTCTCCTCTCTCTATTATTATCCTAACCCTGCACTTACACTTGCTGCAGGCCTCGCACTTACCAGCACACCACCGTCATCTTCTCTCTCCTATGTTATCTTGCGTGTTTTGAAATCTTCTTGTGTTTCACCTTTTGGAACTGGAGCAACTATTGTCAGCCATGTACCTCTTCAGGTATTATGAACAATGTCTTCGACTCGAAAGACATGGGACACTGCAAACAGACCGTCTGAAGATCCAGCGCGCACCAGCCAAGGTAAGAATCCAACGCTCAACATACATCCCTAAATAAAAGCCATATGATGACTTGCACACACAGGTTTACTCCTTAAAGAGTATCTAAACACCGTACCACGCTCACATTGTGCTCGAGCGCAGCAGAACACACGTTAACTTCTGCTGCAAAAGTTAACACACCACTTTCGTCTTACTTGTAGCTACTGTGGCCTCTTTCAGCAGTGAGGGCACCTCACATCCACCACCCGCCCCGCGATCGTGCCCGACACCTGCCCCAAACACGAGGAGCACAAGGTCCAGTGCCGGTTCATCAATAGGTCACCATGCGGTTAGGAAAAGAGCAACCAACACTCCCTACTACTACACTCCGCACGTCATCAAGGACGCATTCCCACGGAGGCCATCGCTGACTCAATGGAGGCCGTGAACGCGACGGGACCAGACTTCTCTCCCGGTTAATGAGTGGTACGTTTAGTTTACAGAACTATGAAATCATCACTCCGAGGCCATGCTTACGATTTGAGCTCGTCTACCAACACCATGTACCATTTTCTATTCATCGCGCATTTTCACATCGCAGCATAGCCCGTGAACGCTAGACCACAACGCAAGAAAGGCGCCCAGCTGATGTTTCTTCGGTCAGACTCCGCTTTTCAACCCATCCAGTCTCCTTACAAGATACCAGAACGCTGTCCAGGCAACCGCAGACCCGCCGATTTAAACATCTTAACAACCCTTCTCCCATTTACTCTCCTACCCTTCCACAGTCAAGCTCAGTTTTCATTCCTATCACTACCTAAGACACCAATTGGTAAATCGTTCGTATTACACCAACCCTTGTGAACCAGTCAATACAATTATGTTCTCGCCCTTGGTGAGCATCCAGGAGCAGACTGCTGCGTTGAGCGCACTCTTTTTTAATACTGTTATCATGCTCACCCGTCCCAAAGGACAGCAGGGTCCTCAGGAAATCTGGCACAGGAAGTATTGTTCTCATCATGTTGAGTTCGTTAGCAGTAGGAAGTCCATCACATTGCAGTTAAAGATTTTCCACTGTCTCAAGTCCGTGGACGTTTTTGCCATAGTGCAATGTGTTGGTACTCAATCTGTATCCGTCGAGGCCTTAAGTGCTGCCCCATGCACGGAGTGATCATGCTCAGGTCCTGCCAATGGTTTTCCGCTAATCCACTGATCGACAGGTTGGTGTTTAAGAATTGTCACCCACTACATGCAGCATGCATCAAGAAGGTCGAAGAGAGAGAAGCTGCATATAGCGACGCAATACATATGTCGATGGTAAAGTTTCAAATTCTTGTCAGATCACCGACATCGCATTCAAGACGCTTTCTACCTTAACGGCGTCAAGAACTATTCTTGCTATCGTCTAGGCTGCAGAAACACTCATGTAGCAACACATTTATTCTTGGTTTTGAGAAAAAAAACAGTGTCATGGGCGCGACTACCTTCTTTAACAGACTCTACCACTCACAATTAACCTACATCTTTCACAGCTGTGATCGCTGCTTGCGTGCTTAGCACGCCTTGCAATTCGGGTCAGCAAAACCATCATCCCACTTCGCACACTTTGGCTTCTGTTGCTCAGCCTTTCGTTCTCCATTAACATGTCCACAGATTCAGCAACTTTCTTACATCACCAGCGTCACCCACACACCACGCACACCAACGACCAAAAACGACCAAGACCAACCACCAAAATCAAACAAAAACATCAGATTACAAACCAATACACAAAAATAAAATCACATCATAAAAAACACAACGCCAGTCCGTCGCCTTAATTATTACTCGAACCTATAAAAACTCGTAGACTTACTACACGTCCCCGGCGGCGCGCTCCGCTCTTGGCGCTGCCCATTGCTGCATAAATCTTCGACCGTACATTCTGTGTTTTTTCCAGAGCCGTGGACAGGTGAACCATCCGAGCAACCACGCCTGTGGAACTCTCAATACAAGCTACGGCACAGTGAAGCTGGGTAGCTAACTGTACCACCCAACACAGCTCATGGAGGTAAACTCGGAGTCCGCGCTTTGACGAAAATGAGGTGGCCGAAGGTCGCCCACAACAAGAACAACTATCCCGTAAGCCCCGATTTTGCTCCGTGCTCTGCGATACGCCCCCAAGCTCCCATCTCCGGCCGTCATCTCCTGCTCTACTGCTTCCTGCATTCTGTTCTGGTGATCTTCTTTATCTCCTGCACAACAAATACAACATGACACAACAACATACTCAGAAGTGTATCGCTTTTTAGTTCCTACTCACCCTATGTACTACGTTGCGCTCGCCTCTACGCCTGTTCCTGTAGCATTTAATAATCTCGCATTCGTCCTCACTGGACACTACAAACTAGACAAACATAGAATGAACCATGATTCGTCAGCTAGGATGGCTCCACCTGCACACGCTCGCTCGGATTATACTTTGATTGACCATTTGATGCAACCAACTACCCAATTCGCTCTTGACCTGATGACAGGTACAGTGCTCTTTTAAAAAC
>NW_023339663.1:11826511-11836185 GCF_004916995.1 Morone saxatilis | reverse complement strand
GGAGTAATATATTTAAGGGGTCAGGAGAGATGAACTCTTACAAAAAGAGAATGATGTGATTTAGAATGACTGGAGGCACTCTCGAGCTCTAAACACAATCAGACACTGTTCAGTTTAGACTGTTTAAGGACACATGCTGTTTGTTTGGCAGTGTGTGTGTGTGTGTGTGTTCTTGTTGACAGATATTAACCGGGCTGTTGAACTGCTCGATAAGCTCCAGAGGACAGGGGAAGTGCCTCCCCAGAAGCTGCAGGCGCTGCAGAGGGTCTTACAGAGTGAATTCTGTAACGCTGTCAGAGAAGTGAGACACTTTTATTATTATTATTAAAGCACTTAACTGTGAGGTGGCATTACATCACTTTCCTTCTCCTTATGTTAATCTTGCGTGTTTGAATTTCTTTGTGTTCACCTTTTGGAAATGTGACGAAATATTGTCCAACAATGTCTCTTCAGGTTTATGAACATGTGTATGAAACAGTGGACATCAACAGCAGTCCTGAAGTCAGGGCCAACGCCACAGCCAAGGTAGATCCAAGTCAAATACCATCTAATACACAAGCATTTGACTTGCAAACAGTTTAACTCTTAAAGACGTTCTAGTACCACGCATCACATTGTGCTGAGCGCAGGAAACACAGTATATTTGCAAAAGTTAAACAACACCACTTTGTTTATTTGTAGGCTACTGTGGCAGCTTTTGCAGCGAGTGAGGGACACTCACATCCACGCGTCGTGGAACTGCCCAAGACGGAGGAAGGCCTGGGTTTCAATATAATGGGTGGAAAAGAGCAAAACTCACCTATATACATCTCACGGATCATCCCAGGAGGCATCGCTGACCGTCATGGAGGCCTGAAGCGAGGCGACCAGCTTCTCTCGGTTAATGGAGTGGTACGTTTAGTTTACAGAATTATGACTTACTCGAGGATGTTAGATTTGAAGCCTCGGTCTAACCCATGTGCACATTTTGCAGGTAATTCATGCATTTTCATACATAGTGAAATACAAAGCAAAAAGGGCAAAGCTGATGTTTTCGTAGACTCAGCTTCATTAACCATCAGCTCTTAAAATCAAAACTTCAGCAATTAGGGCAGATTAACAATTTAAAACCTTTCACATTTACTTCTACGCTTCAAGTCAAGTCAGTTTTATTTATATAGCCTAAAATCACAAATTGTAATCTTGTCATTACACAACCTTTGAAATGTCACATAACATTACTGTCTCTCCTGCTGAGCTTCCGTAGCAGACTGCTGCGTTGAGCCACAACTCTTTTAATATTTAGTATGCTCACCTCCAAAGAGGACAGAGGTCCTCAGGAAATCTGGCAACAGTGAAATATTTTCATCATGTTGGTTCGTTAGCAGTAGAACGTCCATTTGCCAGTTAAAAGATTTTCAACTGTCTCAAAAGTACCCTGTGGAGTTTTTGGCCACTAGTAGAATGTGTTGTCCTCAATTTGTCCGTGAGGACACTTAAGTGTGCACCCATGCACGGAGGTGATGCATGCTCAGTCCTGCCAATGGTTTTACGCTATCCCACTGATCGACAGTTGGTGGTTGTAAGAATTGTCACCAAGTAAATGCAGCAATGCATCAACAAAGGTGAGAGAGAAGAAGGCTGCTATAGAGCAATACAATGTGGATGTAAGTTTCAAATTCTTCCAGATAAAATGCATTCAACACCTTTTATTAAGGCTCAAGAATATATTTACTGTTAGGTGAGAAACAGTCGATGTAAACAATTTATTTTGTTTTGAGAAAAATAAATGTCATGGGGTACCTTTTTAAAGACTCTACTACATTAACTACAACTTTCACACAGCTGTGATCGCTGCTTGCTGTGCTTAGGTTGCAATTCCGGGATCAGCCAAAAACAATCATCCAATTGACTTTGTTTGTTGCTCAGTTTGTTCTCATTAAAATGTCCAAATTACAAACTTTTTATAAGGTAAATTGAACCAAGCTGCCAAAGCTTATGTTATGTTCACTCAAATACCTATAAAATCCATTCCAAAGTTACCACATACAGTGTGCTTAATTATTATGAACCTATAAAAACTGTAGACTTTACTACAGTTGTTCCTGCCCTTTGTGATAAACTCTTACAGTACATTTCTGTGTTTCTTTCCAGAGCGTGGAAGGTGAGCACCATGAGAAAGCTGTGGAACTCCTCAAAGCAGCTCAGGGCACAGTGAAGCTGGTAGTAAGGTACACACCCAAAGTCCTGGAGGAAATGGAGTCGCGCTTTGAGAAAATGAGGTCGGCGAAGCGTCGACAACAGAACAACTATCCCCAGTAGGATTTTTCCGTGTTGATGCCCAGCTCCCATGTCTCTCCTGCTCTAGCCTTCTGGCCATTTGTTCTGGTCGCTTTCTTATCTCCCTGCCCCAAAAAAACAACATAACAAAACATACTACAAGTTTAGTTTTAGTTCCTACTCACACATACTGTATATTGTGCTTCTACCCTGTTCTGTAGCATTTTTAATATTCGCCATTGTTACACTGGACACTACAACTCTAGACAAACACTAGAATGAACATGATTGTCAGTGTAGGTGGTCACTCACACGTGTGCATTATTTTTGAATTGACAATTTGAATGCAACCAACTACACAATTCCTTTGACTGGAAAGGTAGTGTTTTTAATTCTTTTATCACAGCCACTACCAAGTGCCTCAGGGCAAACACATTTATCTTATGTACTGTGTTCACCGTTCTTTCTTTCTTTTTAATGGTTTAAAGTCAGGTATTGGTAATGATATGCTTGTGGCAGGAGTTACTACATGCTTTTCATCTGTTATTCTCAACGATCATTTTATAGAAGTACACGCTAAACATATGTAAAACCTTTAATTGTGAAAACTTAAAAAAAAAAAAAAAGATGCAGTTACATTTTTATTGCTGCACTACAAGCTTTGGGGTAGTTGAATTAGTTAAGAAGGGATAGTTTATATGTTTGACGATAAGGGAAACCACTGAAAGGAAACTTCCAAACAAAAGTGATGGATTATACTGGTATTTAAGGGTTTTCTCTGGGCTTACCCTTTAGGTTTTCTAACGTCATACCACACTATAAAAAGCCCAGCAGGTACTGTAACTGATGTAATGGGGTCTCAGCAACTTTTGAACTAAATTCCTGCCACCACCGAGACTTTTATTTAAAGTAATTAATGAGAAACATAACTCTTGCAAGTCAGCGTGACATGAGATGAAACCTGTTCAGCTTCTGATTCATTTGTCTTGACGTAAATCAGGAATGTTCTGTATGTCAGGATTTTTCTCCTCTTTCAGGCACAATACTTGAGATGAATGAGAATGAGAAGTCAGTTACTTAACATTTCTCTTTGATCTTTGCTAAAAACAGCCTGTGAGCATTGTTTGCGTCATTCAGTGAAAAGTTCAAAATGAGGGAATAACAAGACACTCTTGATAACGAGCAATCTGATAATCTGAAACAACCCATGTCACAATAATGCCTAATGTGAGCTTTCATCATTGTTTTGATGAATGAAATGGCAGATGTTGATTCACACATACTGTATTTGGCTTTACACAGCGTTTAGAGGATTATGCCCTAAATCTGTTGCATTGGCACATCTTTCACTGTTAGTTTTCTGTCCGTTTTTAACATTTTAATAATGAATGAACAATAATAAAATAATAATAAATAATGAACAACTTCATTTGAACATTTTGATCCTGGTTATCACTCAGGTCTTTTAAAGGACTTGGATTAAAGTTGTAAGATGACACAGGTGCTGGGATAAGATGTATAGAAAAATGTCTTGAAATTTAAACAACCATTTACTTTTAGGATGCTCGTACTCGATGCAAAGACGTGGGTACGCACACACATTTCAATAATGTAATAGTGCAGTTAGTCCAAACTTCTTCAGTGTGTCACTACAGATTTATCTCCATATGTGGACATTTTTGTCATTATTCTTTTATCATCACGAACAATAATTTTTGCTCCATTAAAGCCAAACACTTAGTGGCACCCATTTACTCTGTATGTAATGTACAAACTGCATATCATGTTAAAATAAGAATGATGACAAACATTTTATTACTAAATACTGCCAAACAGTCAAGTTTGTTCTGATATGAGGTTTTAAGCAGGCTAATGTCATACAGTGTCAATAACACCCGATATACTGTATATGTAGGCACTCCTACTACGTTTACATATACAACACTTATAAACTAAGTCTTTTTTATAGATTTAAAGTGTTTGCAGAATGCATGTTTAGTTATCATATTAATATTCCTCATATCACGACGAATAAACGTCTTATGCTGTGGAATATTAATGCTTAAGAAAAACTGATTGAGAAGCCCAACATCCAACCCTTATGCCTACATGCAACGTGTCAATCAAACAAGTTTGCAAGTCGTGCTTTTCTTTCACATACTTTTATTAGTCAATATAAAACAACAAAAGGGAGTTTTTTACAGACTTTTCTTGCTTTCCCAGCAAAAGGAAGGATACGTCAATTTCAATATAAATGACTGTCTGTTAGAACCCGCTCATCATTCAGTCTTTCAGCGTGTGCAGCCACAAAATATGCCCCAGAACAAATTTAATTTCAGATAGTTATTCACAAAAGTGTTCCGTTGTAGATGCAACGTCATGTATATAGCGTAACGTAAACTAGGCTGTAGCTGACTAAGCCTTGCTATCGTCCAGTCTCAGGATCAACACATAGTTGAGACAGGAAGGTAGTAACGATGTAGTGATTTATCTGGTGTGGACATTAGGTGGATGGTGGATAAAGTGACAGAAACACACAGCAGTGTATGAAAAGCAGGAAAACTTTGCCTTCAGTGTCGCTCCAGTCTCTCTTTGAATTGTGTCCTCCAGTTTGCTCTTTATAAATGAATTCCTTTTTAATGCAGTTCAGTGTTGAACACAAGCGCGTGGCGTCTGCTGTCATGGCTGACATGACCTAATGCCTGTGACTCCTGGTTTCTGTTTGCCTGTGTAGCTGCTTTTGTGATGTCGTTACTCAAACCCTTTTCTGTTTTTCATTTGGTGCTTTTGTTGCTTTATCCACCATCTCTAAACATACAGTAAGTTCCAATAAGGTTCAGCTGCCTATGACATTAATCGCTCCAACACATTGTAAATAGCTCATTCAAAGGTTTTGGTACTTTTTGGCATAAAACATGTGAAATTGTCCACAATCAGTGATCAATCCTTTAGGTGCTAAATTTGACCTTTTAAGAAGATTCCTTACCATCACTAAATACACTGAAACACATCGTGTGTTTAAAAAATACAATTATTAGTGTAAAGTTAAGGAAAGATTGGATTTTTTCCACAGGAACATCAGTTGGTGATAATGTAATATTTTTTTCTTAATAATTGGGACTAAAGTAAAATTTAGAGCTAACAAATCTCTCATGTGCATCTTGTCCATTACAGTCTATACATACATGTGTCTATAATTACCCTCCATGTCAACTCAAAGTCTGCTGTTCCTTCAAATATCAAATTGACTTGCAGGACGGTTTCATTAACTTTTGCCGAACTGTATGTTACTTTAATATTCGTTTTTAAATTGTGCAAGTAATATAATGATACATGATGAGCACGTTGCCTAGTCGTATTTAGTGCGCGTGCTCCCTGTAATCCATTACTCCCTGTAATCCATTACTCCTTATGAAAAATGCTGAATTTTGGGACAAAGTAATAAAGTAAAACTGAATGCAAGTCAATTATCTATGCAAGGTCATTTAAACACTTTGGAAATATCTGGTAATGGTGCAAAACAGCTGTCATTTTACAGCAGAATGTTATTAAAAATTACTACTCAAAGACTATGTAGACAAACGTCTAATGTAATACAACATGTTCAACATTTTCGGGACCGCTGCACTCTGACACATTGGAGTTACGTAATGTTATGAGACCTTTACAATGTTTGTTATTGTAACATGCTCACATTGATCACCATTGATTGTAGTTGCAGTGAACATTTCCACATGATAATTAGCCTTGCTATTTAATTAATGATTGTCAGGATGCATGTAGAAGACTAGGCGTATGTGAAAGTGTGGTTAGCAGTAGACCATCCCATAGGCTACTTCGAGCATACTTTGGTTTCGAGGCAGAGAATTTAGCAGAAGACTCGGGGTGTACATAGAAGTTTAAAGGTCTTAATATGGTGTATAGAATGTCCCTTCATTGTGTTTTATCCAGCATTAGCCAGCTAGACTCGACGCTTACACACATGTATAGTAAATCAGGAAAAAATGTAATGAGACTTGGTATTGATATTGCACAGTCACACTCTCCACTGAATGTCACTGACCATTGTCTAACTTAGTTGCGACATTTTGTGAAGTACCCTTCAACTTTCTACCCGTTTTCCTTGTCTATATATTGGAATGGTCAATAGAGTATTTTTTATAATACTTTTCTTTTGATATTTTTCTCAATTTTTATAAGTGATTTTCCTAAAAACAAATACAAGGAATGATTGGTACTTCCATTTTGACTGTGTACCAGGGCCATATCAGCAAAGCCTCTCTGAAAAGCAGTGCTGGTGTAGGATGGTTGCGGAGATCTCTCGACTGTATGAACGTACAGACTTCAGAGAGAAACCGTCCAATATCAGCACTTCCTTTCTCAGACCTGAACTGATTTTTCTTTTCTTTCTAGTACCAAGACCAAACTTGCAACATTTGTGAAAACTTTGATAATGTTTTGAAAGTCAGTGCTTGTTTAGGATTATTACCTGTAGATTGTGTTGTCTTATTTTGTGTTTTCTGGTTTTCTTACCTAATTTACTGTGTTACATTGATGTGGAATGTAAAATGTTGTGATGTAGAAGATAATAATTGGACTGGATGCTAAATAAACAGTGCTTAAATTTATGGCTTTTAAGGGTCTTCTTGAACATACACACACACACATACAGCATTTATTTTACTTTAAAGCTCAGTATCATTAGGAACAACCACGATAGGGAATCCTGTCCCATGTGATAACATCCCTTCTTAATGAATACAAAGAGATATCTATGTGCATCTTAGCATTTTAAGGGTTTCAAAAAATGTACGACTTGTTTTTACTCTCTCTTTGTACTTCTGTTACATGCAGGCTGCATAGTCTTCGTAATAACTGTCATGCCTGATGCATATAAGGTATGTATGGTAGATGTTTGATGGAAATTCAGCATTGAGACTGCTCACGACACACACTTGGAGCTCTTCTTGATGGAAGTGTAAAATCCCTGCTGTCAAATGCTGTTGGAAGAGTGAACCCAGAATGAACTTGAATTTGCAACTACTGAGACTTAACAGTTTATTTTCTGACAAATCTGACATTTTCTTGTTGACGCACACCGCAGTGGCTGCCAGTAAATGTTTTCCCTTTCACATCAACGCTCCTCCTTTACTGTCTTGCCTTAATTGTATGAAAAGCAGGAAACTACTTCAGAGATGGAAACAGAAAGTTGGTGAGAGCCTCACAGCAGTTTCTATCTAATGGATGTGACACATAGAATCTCATATTCTAAAATGAGTTTAACATTTTCTCTTAAACCCGCAATTACAGTATGTGGTCATGAGGATGTGGAGGCATTCAGATGTTCAGAGATTTTCTTTTAAGCCCAATAACTACTTCCTCTTACATTGATCATGAACTGGAGAGAAAGACAGGCTTCCTTAGAGTGTGGATCCTTTCCTGTCTCTCCATCTTGTGCTTTTTATGTAGACATTGGTGCTGGTTATAGTGGCTGTTATATATACACACTTTCCCCCTGTTGGTATGTATATAATAGGTGAAAATAAACATATAACTATACTCTTTGTTCAGCTTTGGTGTCCTTGTTCTAGCTGTATGTGTATTTTTTGTTGTATGTTGTTATTTATATTGAAACAGTGAGTGAAAAACCAGTCATATTCCTTGTATGTGTATGCATACTTGCCCAATAAAGCTGATTCTGAGTGCTAGTGCTACCCTTGTGAATGTTGTTACACTTTTAATCAGACAGATTGATTTAACTTTAAGACATTTCTTGTGGCTATAATAGTCTTGCTCGTTGAGAAATAGAATTGGGTTGTATGTTCTTAAAGCTTTCCTACCCTGGATAGAGCTATGTTTAAGAGGTAATTTCACCCAGATGCATCCATACGTCTGAGAGGAGCTCTGTAACAGGAGCTTAGTGGTAGATCAGTGGCTGGTTGCCTGGAACCAAACCGCGCACGTGACAGCGATTCATTAGAGCTGGTTGTTCACACTACAGCTTGAGAGCAGAGCACAGCTGTTGGTTTCTCATGGTGTGGATCCAATCCATTGCAGAGTGTTGTGTCACTTCGTCTTTTCTGGCAACCAAAATCCATCACGCCCAGGAGCGAGCCCGGCAGCAGCAGCAGGGGCCGAGGATGAAGCAGGAGGCCAAACTGGACCAGGAGCCAAATCAGCAGTAGGAACAGACAAGGAAGAAAGAATTGATTCATGTTAATATACTGTACAGTAAAACACACATACACTCATACACAAAGTTTGTTTTGAGGTAAAAAAAAAAAAAACTGGCGTCGGTGCTGAAAGGTGAATGGAGAAATAAAGCTGCGTTGCATCTTCACAAAACAGCAACCTTACCACAAAGAAGACGGTTAATTCCAAAAAATACACATGAATTACAAAGTATACTCTCTGATGTAAAGATTGAAAGATTCCTGTCTGAAAAAGCATCCTCTCCACACAGATACTGCTGCAACCATATCAAGAACCAAATGATTGAGTCACGACGTCTAGCAGAGATTAAATATATCACAAGAAGACACAAAACCAGAATGCTGACTCAAGCAGCAGTTACTGAGATGGATCAATCTTTTGAAAATGATTTGACAGGGATTGGGATATACCTTAGAATACATAGATAGATATAGATATACCTTAGGAGTGACATGATTTGGGGTGGCAATACCCTACCGGAAATGAACAGTAGGAATCAATAGAAGAACATCTAATCAGTTAGGTGTTTATACAGTGGAGATGGTGTCACTGTGGGTTGCGTTAAAACAAATTTTTAAAAAAACTAGATAAAGTTAGGTTTGAATTTGATGAGATTCATCATCAGTTCTGGCACATTTTAGGTCAACAGCCGTCAAGATATACTATGTGAAGTTCTTCAATCAGTCACTAGAATAACAAACCAGAGAGGACATTTCTGTGGGTTCTAGTGCATGTAGGGTTGATGGCAAATGAGAGAGTGGGTATATTGGCAAGGAGGGCATTAAAGAAAGAAAAATGGAAGAAATAGAAGGTGAACATGTAATAAAAAACAACCAAATGTGTTAAAGATAGAAAGAAAGAAAGATAGACACCGGGAACAGGAGAGAGGAAACAGTAATGTTAATGTGAAGATTGGGGGACTAAATAAACACTAAAAACAGAAGAAAAAAATCAGACAGGGTTGTGTGAGGAAGGTCAGGAAGAGGAGTCAGTGGAACATGTAGTATTAAGTTGTAGGAGGTTAGGGACAGAGAGAGAGACGATGAGGGGAAAATTGATTAAACTAGGGGTGCTGGAATTCACATTAAAGGGATTAAGATAAGATATTCCTTTATTGATCCCCCTTTCAGGTTGACACAGCAGCAATAGGGCAAAGTAGTGCAAAACAGAGAACAAAGAATATCACAATAAAAATATTACTA
>NW_023339663.1:11816340-11826411 GCF_004916995.1 Morone saxatilis | reverse complement strand
CCCTGGGTGGAGTTGAAGAGCCTCATGGCGTGGGGGAGGAACGATCTCCTCAGTCTTTCAGTGGAACAGGACAGTTGAATAAGTCATACAGAATGGCCTATTTCGGAGTAATTTGTATTATAAGCCTATTATTTACAGGGTTATAATTGATACACTATTGGATTATAATTATTGATACATTAATGTGTAACCATCACTTTAATGTGGAAGCTGGTAATGGGGTGGCTAATTTTAATTACTTTATATAATACCCAATATAATTACCCAATTTCCCTTCGGGGATAAATAAAGTCTAATAAAGTCTATCTAATTCTTGGTAGTTTATGAATTATACCCCCAGGGGCCAACAAAGTTGCATTGTAACCTATTATCATAATTTACTTATTGATTCTATTTAGTGTCAATAATCTGAATCTGCGAAATAACCAGTCACTAAAGTTATCAAATAAATGTAGTAGAGTAAAGGGGAGGGGGGAAACAAACATTATAGCTTATTACAAAAGAGCCGTTCAACTAATCAAATGTTCAAATTCACAGTCAACGTCAAAACCAATGAATAACACAGGCAACTTATTTCAATAGTGAATTCGTTATTACCACTTCCCCCTCAAACACCATGTGCAGACATTGCTTTGATTGCCATGGCAACCTCTAACGACATTTTCAACCATAGTCCATGAGCAGTGTGTTTTATTCTGAGTGCCACTCCACTGTAACTGATGATTATTATTTACAACATCACAATACAGATAGAGGACGACTGATCATTACCCTATGAGAAAATGGTCTAATACACAGATCTGAGGTATGGTTGTTTTGTTGTTAGGACAGCACTTTTTAATGGACACAATACCTACAAATCCATGCTTCTAAGCTACCAATGGTTAGTACAACTATGGCCCCAAATGGAACAGCTAATACATCTAATAAATGGGTCTTGGGGGTGACACAATTACACAATTATTTCTTTTTTTTTATTAACCTAACCTTACTTTGTCCCTCCACCTCCCTGTCTTGTTCAAATGCATTAGAGCTGTTCTGTGTGGTGACCTATGACCTATGACCTATGACTATGATTGCCAACTAATACAGTATGTCTCAATAAGCCAATTAGTCATGTCCTGGTGTGTGACTAGTTTGTTACTTAATACACAAGTTTTCAAGTTTTGTAATGCCAGTAAAAAACAGCTGAATCAGTAGACGATAGCTCTATGTCAGTGTTTTGGATTTTTTGAGTTAAATGGAGGACAAAGGGTATTGTCCACTGTAGAGATTATTGGTCTTATGATCTTCTGATTTTAAGTTATATAAATAAACCTATCCTGCCAAAACAATTGAGCTAGTTTACCCATTCACCATCATGGGATAGGGGCACCACATTATTCTGTCTGGGGGGGATTCAGATTGTAGATACACAGCTGTATTTTGTGTGAAACCACAGATGTTTCATTTATTAAACTTCAGTCCATTACTCATATTTTTTTAGGCTCATTAGAAAATGTAATGATAAATCCCCCTTATACCACGATGCAAACATAAAAGTGTTTTACTTACTTATCAGCAAAATGTACATACAGAATCAAAAGTAAAAGTACTGAAAGGCTGTGGTAATTTGCATTATTGGATTATTTTATTCAAGATTCAAGATTCAAGAGGTTTATTGTCATATGCACAGTAAGAAACACAGTGGTTTGTACATAAAATGAAAACTTTGTCCGACTCCCTTTACACAACAGTACAATAATAAGACAAACACACAACACAAATAGAAGAATAGAATAAAGTTAAAATATAAAATATAACATATAACTTAAAGTGTACAGTAAACCTATTAACGTAAAGCTGATCGAGGCGGACTAAGTTTAACTGCTTTATACACTGTTGGATAGTGACATCTATAATCTATTATATATCATTCACCAATCAGATGGTTTGAATGATATTTATAAGACAAATAAGTATTAAGTTTAGCTGCCAGATGAATCGAATATTTTAAAAAACGGAGGAATGTGTTAAAGCAGATATATATATACAGAAATACTCATGTACACAATTATCACAAGACTGTACCTGAGTAAATGTACTTAGTTACTTTACACCACTGCGGAAAAAAAAAAAAACCTTAGTAGACCCCGAGTATGATGACCTCACGGACCATAAACACTGGCCCCGCCCTCTTCCGGTCAGTGACGCAACGGGCCATACCATCTGCCGTATCCGTCGACGTTCGAGCCGTTGGCCCACAGTTGGTTCTGCCGTTAGCGGACAGTGAAGGTTACCTGCTTCAACAGTGCTTGAACGGCAACCTCTCATCTGTCTTCAAACAGGACGAGGACGATTACCTTTGATCGCTTTCAACAAAATCGACAACATAATTATCTTAAACAACAAAACAAAACAAAAACAACATCCGTTAAGCTGAGTTATCTCGCACACGTTTAGCCCGCCAGCTAACAGCGCCATCCACTCGGGACAGCTTGTTTTTCGACCTCCTAACAAGAAGAGCCGCCGCTGAAATAAGGTAAGAGTACTGAGTTTTCTTCTTATCTCTCTTATGTGTGTGTTTAGTGGTCGCTGACATACCTACGCAGAGTATATCGTTAGTATCGTTGGCGCTGGTGCGGTTGTTTATCTCATTGACCCCCCCTTTAGTGGCCTTGGCGCATTAATCTCTTCACTGCCAGGTGTGCCACACAACAACACAGCACTACTTTATTTACCTAACTGTATATCTTCCAGAGTTTAAACCATCTCTAATCTGTATTTCAGTGCGGCTTTCGACGCCTCTGTAGCTCAAAGTGTGTTGCTGTTCAGGTTATGTTGTTTTCTGGCGTTTGATAGCTTTTACTTCTCTGCCAAGGTTATGTTATTAACAATTAACTTAAGTTACATGTGACCGTGAAACCTGGTAACATTATGTCTGCTGTGTTGTGTGTGATGACTTGCTTTTATTGAAGGGAAGGGCCCATCGATTAGGATACAGTCATATCATATTGCTTCACTCGGCAATGTAGTTATTGTAATGTTAGTATTATTAGTTATTTAGCCACATTTTTACCTTTTTTTTTTTTTTTTTTTTTGCATTTGAAGTAAAAATCATTTTCACACTGAAGACTTTGTTATGATGTCCAGAGTAAATGGATAAGACATCCTCTATAAAATCCATAATCAATTTAAAATGATCTAGTTTGTCACTTAATTTCTTGATTGTTTAGTTGCTACTTTATATCACACATTAATTAGTAATGTCTCAGGAGTTCTTGTTTTCTCTGACCAGTAACCAATATTTGATTTACTGTGACGTTAAACAGAAGGAAGCGTGAACCACACACACTCAGCTTGATAAACAACTTTAATAATTAACTGATTGTCATCGGTTGGTTGAATAATTGAGCAATAAACTAACTGTGTCAGCTCAAATTGTGATTTATGCTGCATGGACTTATAACAATGTCTTATGTTACACACACACATGTTGTATAATATTCTTGACTTGTCGTTTGTTGCGTTTCAGAACGATGAGTTCTCAGGTGAGACAGAACTTCCACCAGGACTGCGAGGCTGCAATCAACAGGCAGATCAACCTGGAGCTGTATGCCTCCTACGTCTACCTGTCTATGGTGAGAGTCCGATCGGTGGATAGAGAAAAGTGTTCAAGCGATAGAAAACCAGTTGAGTGAGTAGAGATGAGCGGGAAAAAAGCCAGGGAGGAAGAGCTGACGATGGTAAAGGTGGAACATGTCGGCGTAAAGGGGAACAATTACGCTGATACCCGTTATTATCGAGAAGTGACCTCAAATAGACAGTTTTGTTGTTGTTGTTATGTAACCGGGCTGAGTGGGCTTACGCACCGTGTATCCTCAATTTTTTAGGTGTCCGTTTGATATTGTGTGTGAACCGAGGTGAAATGAATGTCCAAGTCCTAAAACAAAGGTTGAAGTTCCCTTTTGAGATAAAGTGCAGGGAGAGGGCAGAGAGTGCGTCGGCTGCCCTCAAAGCACCGCGGTCACCTATTGATCCCACACACAGCTGTGTAAAACGTCTTACCTGTGTTACATTAAAACTACTTTTTGCTGTATTTCATAGCAGATTCACCAGATTTATATTGCATGAATATAAATGTTTTGTTTAGTTTAGATGATTTAGGAAGTTCTTATTTGATTTGCCATACCTCTAGGGGTTGAAATGTTTTTAATCAGCAGCACTGTTATAAAAACAAACAGCTAGGACACATTTCAGGACTTTTTTGCTTCACCTGAAGGAAATGGATGATTTTGAAAACACCACGATTCCCCTCTTTCCCCCTCGCAGGCATACTACTTTGACCGGGATGACCAGGCATTGCACAACTTTGCCAAGTTCTTCCGTAATCAGTCACAGGAGGAGCGCGAGCATGCCGAGAAGCTGATGAAAGTTCAGAACCAGAGGGGGGGAAGGATCTTCCTACAGGATATCAGGGTACGAGCTCATTTTTGATCCTACACATTTGTTTTATTTTAATTTTGTGTGTGTTTTTAACTCGTGCCTTGGGTGTGAGGTTTCTTGTTCTGGGCTGTCGTACGTCCCGCGTTCGCGAGGGCAACATAAGGACGTATAGATACAGAGGGCGTGGGTGTGCTGCTTATCTTTCACTGACACACAAACACAACCCTTTTAACGTCTGAGTTAAACGTTAAACTGCAGCCTGTCGTTGGCCTCCTCATTTAGTAGGCGTCTCACTGTTTTCCTGACCTGCTTTGTATTGCAGAAGCCAGAGAGGGACGACTGGGGCAGTGGCATCGAGGCCCTCGAATGCGCCCTGCAGCTCGAGAAGAGCGTCAACCAGTCCCTGCTGGACATGCACAAGCTCTGCGCTGATCACAATGACCCACATGTGAGTATTAAATCAGGGCTTGACGGTTGCACAGCGAGGCACTTAAACATTTTTTTCCTTTCATGTCACATTTTAGTTTTGGACAACCGTAAAATTCACTGAGTGTTTCGGCTCCTAATCCGATTGAAACTCTCTTTCTTTCAGTTGTGCGATTTCATTGAGACACACTACCTGGACGAGCAGGTGAAGTCCATCAAAGAACTGGCAGACTGGGTGACCAACCTGCGCCGCATGGGGGCTCCTCAGAATGGCATGGCCGAGTACCTGTTTGACAAACACACCCTGGGCAAAGAAAGCAGCTAAATCCCTCCAGATCACATTTACAAAAGCTTTCTATATGTGTATATTTGTATCTTGTTTTCAAAATATGCAGCCATGTGCATGATACTGGCTAGTCACTTAAATCTCTCATATTACTCATGTAGGTCATTATTGCCATTTCCTCCACATTAGTTACTTCTGTAATCCCTGTTCTCCGAGCTGTGAGCTACTTTGCCCCTCTCTCGCTGTTGTCGATGCCTATATCATAACTATGTATCTGCTGCGTTTTATGCCAAGAACTGTTAATCCAAACAAATAAAACGAACCCTCTGGATTCTGATTAGTCTCATTTTTTTTTTTTTTAATGTTGTCTAATATTAAAAACAGAAGAATGTTGAAATGGTTTAAACTGAGTTTCACCTCTGAAAAACTGCAGAACTCCCCCACTTATTATAGTATTCATAATTTGTTTCACTTCCATTTACAATTACAAGAGAAAACGGAACTAGGCAAGCACCTGATGTCCCAATAATAAAGTCTCTATTATAGGGTCAGTTTTTATATTTTCCCAAATGGTGTTTTAGAGATCTGGCTATTGTACAAAAGGACAACCTTTTGGTATTTGAAGACTCCGAAGACTGGTCGTCAAGAAAATAATCACAATGTTTAAAACTGTATGTACAGCACATAATTACTGTTTGCCTCAGAGCCTGCGGTCTCTAGAAAATATACTCCAGCAGCTTGTTGTGAAACTAATTATGATCATCTGCCCTTCATGACTTAAGGCATTTGCAAATTGCCAACAGTCTCTTTTGCAAAATATTCCATAGACTGTTTCGATCTGCTTCAATCGATGCTTCCAAAGGAGGAAGTATGTTTTTATAAATATATATATATATAAAATTAGTGATCAGGGGATTTCCTGAAGTTCGAGACTACCTGCGTCACCGAGTTCCTCTCCTTTTGTAATCACACATTTCTGTCATGGATACAGATTATTGGTACCGACGGTTGTCACTCCCTCTAGTTGTGACTGCCAATAACAATAAAAATATTAAGTGTATTTTGACATGCTTTTAAGTGATACGCCATTAAGAATCTACTTCAATACAGGAAAAAAATTGTTTTTATAAACAGTGTGCATACCAAGGAAAACATTAAGTGAATGTCATCTGTATCACACACGGATGATTTAAGTTTTCTGGCCAATTTTACTGTTTCCTACTCAGGTTTCACCTAAAAAAAGTGTCTAATATTTTATTTTTTTATACCTTTGTTGAAAAAAGTGTGCCATCCTATTTGAAAACTTGACCTATACAAGTTACAACTGCATGATTAAAATAAGAAAATGTCGTTGTGTAATTCAGTTCAGCCCTTTTCATTTTGGAATCTGCATCAATGTAGTGAAATGAAAACTGCCCGAGTTGTAGATCATGTATAATATAATATCTGTAAATATACACGTCACACCTTAATTTATTCCAAACAAAGCAGGATAGTAAAGAACAGAACTGAAACAGACCTGGAAGAACAACTTTGAGGCACCTTTCTGAAATGACAGGATCAAAACCTAAGTACTAATATTACAAAATCAACCTTTGTTATCCCAGTGATCATCACATTGACTGTGGAATATATAAATGTGAATTAACGGCTCCCACAATCTTTGTCTTTGACTGAGCTGTTCACGCTTCCTCAAGCTCCACCAGCACACCGTCACAGTCTTTAGGGTGGAGAAACATCACTGGTTTCCCGTGAGCACCTATTCGAGGCTCTGCTGACAGAGTTCTGATGTTCTTCGTTTTCAGGTCGACTATTGCAGCGTTAATGTCATCTACCTGCAACCAAGAGGAAAACTTAATTATTCATCTGAATTTGGTTCATCTGATTTATACTCCATTCATACTGATGATCTTTAAATGCACAGTAAAGTGTAAAAACGTGATTTATTTGCTGCATTAAAGTGTTACAAAGGGCTGAGGACTTTAAACTTAGGTTTAAAATGTGGAACTCGTTATACAAATAAACACACCACTGCACACTGAGCTGTCCCTTTCAATACCAAACACAAGTGCAGTCTCAAATAACACTTAAGACTTATGCACAACATGTTTGGTTTTAAGTGGCTTTATTGCCATAATTTTAAATTAGAGACTGATTTGTTTTCTGACAGAAACACATAAAACCATATAATAAGTTGTACATTTCACAGTTCACACATAAAACTGTCAGTGCTCTCTGGTGGACAATATTGTTCCTACTATTGGTTGACTATTGCATACATTTGTTTTCTCATCATTGTTTGTTACTTATTGGTCGATCTGTAAATCATCAGTGATTTATCAGTTTAATAAATAATTGTGGTTTAGGAACCCTAACAAGAAGGGAACCAAATGCACCAATATTCCCTTAAACTGCACCAAACACGTTTGTTTCTACTTCTGTTCTTCTACTAAAAGGTAAAAGCTGGAAGTTTAAAACCGCAAAGTCTCCAGACTTTAGTCTGTAAGAGCACCTTTGGGATAAATTGGAATCTTGCAATTTATTAAATATACTAAACTATAAAATAAACTATAACGTTAGACCAGTGTTTATCAAATGGGGGTACGTCTACCCCTAGGGGTACTTTGGAGTACTTCAATACTTCAGTGCCTGACATCTAAAAAAATGTTAATTCAAGAAATATTAGGCATGTATAATTCCTAAATTAATTATACTATAAGTTTAATTAAAAAATGTGTGTTTGATAAACCAAATTTTATATTAAATATTCCTATTTTTAATGCTTAACTGTCGTCTGCACTTGCACTTGTCGCAGTTCAATGCAACTACCATGCTGTCTGTTATGTGTTATGTATGTTATGTGTTATTGCATGACAACAAAGTGATGTAGTGATGGATTCTAAACATTTAAAAAAAGTGTTTTTTTTAATAAATCAGACACTGATGGTGCAGCACTGTATTGTACCTATTAATGAAAAACGTTTGAGAAACACTTTATTAGACAATTCTCATAGCAGATTCTGACTCATAAAACACAGAAGTCTCTAATAATGTATGAATAATACATTCCACTCAGGTGTGTCAGTGCCAGCGGGGCTTGATGTCGAACTTGTTCACAAGAGACATTCCGAAATGTTAAAGTTCTCGCACACCACAAAGTCTTGTTGACAGTTGCTTAGGATAAAACAACTCCTGACTTGAAAAGACAGCGGAAGAATCTTGCACACCTGGTATTGTGCATGCTGGCTTTTCCAAGTAGGACAAATGAAAATGTCTTCTGTGAACTGCAGCCTGTTGTGCATGCTGGCTCACTTACACAACTGCTATGACAAATAACAATGTTTCTTCTCAGGCTTATCTGAGCGTTAGGGTGAGTGTAATCCCTGTCAGTCTCACCTCAATACAAATGTGGTGCATCCCTCCAGACTTGTTCTTCTGTAAGAAGCCGGCGATAGGGCTCTTCTCCCCCAGAGGATGGAGCAGCTCCAGCTTAGTGTTGCCAAGCTCCACAAACACTGTGTAGACGCCGTGCTCGGGCAGGGGCACCTTGTCGCTCACTGTGGCCCCCAGCACGTCCCGATACAGAGCCGTGGCCTTCTCCATGTCAGGGACGGCAATGGCAATGTGGTTCAGCCTCCCCAGCTTCCACAGCGACCCAGGAACGCCCTGATGGAGGGATGCTGTGGTTGAATGTGCCCTCATGAGTGCGATACGAGAACATCTGGAAAGACCTGCCACTGAATAAACAGATTCAAATACAGTGAGATTAGTTCAAACTAGAGCTTTAACATACAGTTTTCTCCCTTGTTTCTATTCAAGTAGCTACAAGGTTGGAAAAGTAACTTTATTTGAGGATTACTATGCAGTATGTTCTGCACCAGCTTGTTCCAGCTGTTTACAGTGAACAGAAAACATGTTAAGTAAATATTTTAGGTATATTGTGCATCATTATACACGCATTTCCCCAACGTTTGAATCTCAGCTATCCTTCAAAATAAAGGTCTTTGGGTTTGAACAATGTTTGTCTGCATAGCATTCGTTCAACGACACACATACACGGATCAAATGCTCCATTAGGAAAGTACAAACTGAAAAATTTATGTTTTAGAGTCTCGTTTCAAATCGGAAAATCAGATTAAACTGTATTCATTCAAACTATCTATGCATGCCTTCAGATAAACGAAATACAGTCACTTTTTATTGACACAAAACACAAAAAGTACCATGTACTCAAACGCTGATGTAACGTTAACATATGCTTTAACTAGACGGTGAGTTAGTGTCATACAGCTAATGTTCAACAAGAAATCAGAAGTTGAGGATGACATGTGAACAGAAAAGCATGTGTTTGTTAGTTGGATCATTATTGACACAAACCAACCTGCAACCTTCAGCACCGCGGACGCCATGTTTGTGTCTCGGAACCAAACACAAGCAGCGGAAGAGTTTCTCGGAGAGCCTGTTTACCTGCGACACCGCCAGCTACACATGTGGGGGTAACGATGGCCAGTGGAGACGTGTGGAGCGTGCTGGAGGAGTGTGTTCAGACTATAAACGCCAACACAGCACATCCAGAAAGCTTTCTGAGGCAAGTGTTTGTGTCTTTTTAGGCTTTTGTTGCTGAAAACGTTGATAAATGTGGTTTGCGCATGCTCAAAGAGAAGCGGCTCAGCTTGCTAACAGTTAGCTGAAGCTAGCTGGGTGAGCTGGTGGCTTCAGCAGCATTGTGTTTAGTTAAATGGGCAGCGAGCTGTCACAGTCAACCGGTTGTGTTTGTTTAAAGATGGGTCGTTATTGTTTATTTGTATTTCAGAGTCGGAGTTTGTGTCTAACTTCACACAAGGGCTCTCCAGTTTTCTACATTTTAAACATGGTGTCATTGAGGAAAAGGCTGAGCACACAGCTTTAACATAGTTTACGTTGGTAGAATAAAC
>NW_023339663.1:11810900-11816327 GCF_004916995.1 Morone saxatilis | reverse complement strand
GTGATAAAGTTGAGGAGGTGTATTGATGAGTGGCTGCTGTGGTGCATCGAAATGTTACAGGATCCACACAAGAAGGGCGAACTTGAGTCCTAACTTTATCTATTCACTATAAACCATCTAGATTTAACGGTGTAATGTAGGTTGGGGCTCTTTGATGGCGACTACAACATGTTTCTGAAGTTGAAATCGATGAAAGATGTCCTAATATAAACTCAGATCTTGTTGGTCTGTGTAAGTTCAGGGTTCAACCCAGGAAATTAGTAAGCAGAGGTGGCACACCACCAAGCTTCTGATGCATCTGGCCTCTCAATCAACATACTTAAAAAAAGGCATTACTCCATAATAACTAACTATGTAATTCCAGTGCCTAATGCTAATAGTAATTGTTGCTACCAGTGTAATGGTAGTGTATCACAGATGAATGTATACATAACGTTACATATATCCTAGTATTTAAGATCGCAAAGCACTGATCTGCACCCAGCTTCATGGGTGTCTTTTGGACAAAAAACATCCTCTTGCTTTTTATTCATTCATCAGACATGCCTTACTGATTGTGTGTTTTCTACGTTTTCAGCCTTCAAGATGGAGTGGCAGCAGACTTTACCTCTCTCACTAAGACCCTGTATGACCTCCACAAAGCTCAGGAGCCTGCAGATTTTAAAGGAAGCCCGTTGGCTCAGCTGGTGGTGGAAAACTTTGATGAAGAGCAGATCTGGCAGGAGCTGGAGCTGCAGAACAATGCTGTACTGAAACACTTTAAAAATGCCACTGACGAGGCTTTGTCAGATGCAACATTAATGCTGCTGGTAGAGGAGGAAGAGGAGGAGGAGGAAGAAGTAGAGACTGATGGTGAAAGCGTTGATGAGGAAGAAGATGAGGAGCAACCACCAGGACAGTCTAAGAAAATGGCTGCGAAGGCAGAGGATTACACGGATGAGGACTCTGATTTAGACTTTGACGTGGACGCTCTGGAGAAGCGAGAGAAACAGAAGAAGGAGATCGGAAGGAAAGGCTCCAAAACAAAGGTGGTTCCCTCGGAGGTTGATGATAAGTTCTTCAAACTGTCAGAGATGGAGTCGTTTCTTGATGATATGGACAAGCGAGAGGGAAAGGAGGAGGATGAAGATGCCCTAGACTATTTTCAGGACCTGCCCTCTGACGAGGACGATGATCTCGACCTAGAGCAAATACTTTCTACCAAAAAGCAGAAGAAAACCACTGTATGTATTTATTCTCGCCTATTTTATTCAATTGAATTAAATTTTTGATTGTGTCCTAATGGTACCGAATGCAGGAAATATATGGATTATTGTTTATATTGACAGGAAAAGAGCTCCAGGAATCTCAAGTACAAGGACTTCTTCGACGCTGTGGATCGTGAACCAGCTAAAGCAGATGACCAGTCAGATGGCGGCGATGACAGCATGGATGAAAGCCAGGAAGAAGGTGAAGAAGAAATAGATGACGAGGAAGATGATTATGATGGTGAAGAGGAGGGTGACGATGAGTAAGTGTGATTAAAATGATGTAATCTGTATAATTCTGTGTGGGAGATGCACATTTGGTTGAGTATGTTTGTGTCTACCCTTTGCCAGGGTTGGCGAGAGAAGTCAGTCCAAAGCATCTCATAAGAAAGTGGCCTTTAACCTCTCTGGGGACGAGGACAGTGAAGGGGAGGACATGGCGGACATTTTTGGAGGAAAAACTCCAATCTCAGCAAAGTCTGAATCAAAGTCATCATTTGAGAAACGGCAAGAAAAGGTAATGAGGTTTAAAGTTCAGCTAAGGTTTACACTAACTGTAGACCACCAATATGTAAATGTAACAGTGCTGTTTATAGGTCTGGGTATTGTTTGAAAAGTTTTGATACTAGTGGCAAAAACATATGAGTTTCAGTACAAAAACAATACTTATCAACAGTATATATACACAATCCCCTTTTATGTTTAACAAAATAAGCCAAACGACTCTAATGTAGCAGTGGTTATTTTTGTCTGCAACCATTCGAGAACCATAAATAAATGAAATGCAAAACATATGCATCAAGCAGGAAATATCTAATCAATGAATACGAGGAAGATGAGTACGAATCTGACCAGGTATTCGATGCCAAATTTTGTTTTTAAGTGTTCTTTAAGGGCCGTACAAGATGCACATGTTTAAACCACTACTGCAGCCTTAACGTTAATCTGACGTCCTTCAGTTCAGACTTGTGGTGGGGACTTTTACGTAAAAGTGACCAGCCCGCTTATTCAGACATGTGACTGACTTGTGAAATTGCCAACTTAACTTAAAGGTGTGCATGTCTGAAATGGTCTTGAGAATCCTTTAAATCAACAAATCTGTTACTTCCTTGCTTGTGTTTCCTGCCAGTAGCGAATATGATTATACCCTATTATTGTTCTAACCTACAGATGACAGAGAAGATCAAGGAGCTGGAGAGCGCCGCTCTAGGAGAGAAGCCCTGGCAGTTGTCAGGAGAGGTGACGGCACAGACTCGTCCTGAGAACAGCATGCTGGAGGAAGATGTGGAGTTTGAGCAAACATCCAGGATGGGTGAGTGACTCCAGCATTTATGTTGTTTGATTAAGGTTACTATTAAAATGGTGATTATTTCTCTCTGTGTGCTGTTTCAAATCAGACAACAAGTTTTTTTCTTTTCTGTTTAAGCCCCTGCTATCACAGAGGAAACCACACTACAGATTGAAGACATCATCAAACAGAGAATTAAAGACCAGGTTAGTCGGAATAACTTTTTAATAACATAATATACTTTTTATATTTGGTGTTTTTTTTGTTTTTTTTTGTTGCCTGATTATAACCCTGTTGCTTTGACTTGTGTTTTTGTTAGGCATTTGATGATGTGGTCCGCAAGGAAAAACCCAAAGAGGAGGTGTTTGAGTACAAGAAGAGGCTAACATTGGACCATGAGAAGAGCAAACAGAGTCTAGCAGAAATCTATGAGCAAGAATACCTCAAGCAGAATCAGGTTGGACTTTTATCTTGCTTTCAGTGTTACTCCAACACACGGGAACCTGCCCTACATCTATTCTTTTTGTATTTATTCTCATTTCAGCAAAAAACAGAGGAGGAGAACCCTTCCCATGTAGAAATTCAGAAGCTTATGGACACACTCTTCCTGAAGTTGGATGCTCTCTCCAACTTCCACTTCACACCTAAACCTGTAAGTTTTGCTTTACAACACTGACTGAAAGTCACATAATATGCCAAAAATACTGAGATTGATTGTCCTATTAGAAAGATTCAGAAATATGTAGAAGTTACCATATTAGCACTCACCAAAATCACAGGCTTATTTTTACCCCTGATCTAACTCTCATTAGTGACATCTTCAATTTAATGTGATTCTTGCAATACAAAGATTTTAAAAACTAATATGTAAAACATAACAGGCCAAAAGGGAATTGGAATAAACTGATGTTCATGTTTCCCTTTGTCTACAGCCTGTTCCTGAGGTCAAAGTGGTGTCTAACCTGCCATCCATTGCAATGGAGGAGGTGGCTCCAGTCAGTGCTAGTGATGGTACGCTGCTCGCACCAGAAGAAATCAAGGTTTGTTATAAATCAATTTTTAAACATCTATTTTAATCTTGGTATATTTAGTTACACAGCATGTCTAATAATACTCTCCTCCAACCAAAGGAAAAGAACAAAGCAGGAGATATTCTGGGTGATACTGAGAAGACGTCAACAGACAAGAAGCGTGAGAGACGCCACAAGAAGACAGTGAAGCGTCTAAAGATCAAGGAGAAAGAACAGAGACAGAAACTTAAAGAGGCCAGTACAACTGGGGAGAACAGAAAGCTATCAAAGGCTGAAGTCACAGAAAACCTGAAGAAACTCACAAAAGGAGGCAAAGCCACGATACTCAAGGTGAGTGTTTTCTCTTATGTTCCTTTTTGCATTGCTCAGATCTGTACGCATTCAGTGCCGGTACTTATCTCAGAGCAGGAAATCAACACATTTACATTTATACAGTACATTTACTGTACTTATATTATTATAATTGTCAATATTTATTCATTATATTATTATTATTATTTTTTATTTTTTTACATTATTCAGTATGTTATTTCATTGAGCAATTCTACTTTATGCCACTTTACTTTTTACTATTTATCATATTTATTTGACAGTAGTTACTTCGGTGATAAAACTATAAAATATGATGCATTGTCACATATAAAGCTACACAAATTGTTTACATTAAGATTTTGTTTACATATTAAAGCATCATTTTGCTGCATAACAAGTACTTCATATACATTTAGTTAACAATACTTCAGTATTTGAATGCAGGACTCAGTACTTTTTACATTGAGGTATTGGTACTTAAGTAAAGGGTTTCTGTACTTCTTCCGCCCCTCGCTGAATCAATAAAACGTGTAGATAAATAGTTAGAGCAGTCAGTTGAACCGCTGCTGCATATTGCCATAACAAATTATCTAGTTTAAGTCACCGAACTGATTGCGCTGTCTATGCTTCCACTACCACCATCACACTTTTATAATGCCAAAATAAACATTACATTAATTGTTAGATTATACTGTGTATGTTCCCAAGGAGACTGTACTAACATGGCGTTCCTCTATTTCAGGACGAAGGAAAGGATAAGGCTCTGAAGTCCTCTCAAGCCTTCTTCTCTCAGCTGCAGGACCAGGTCAAAAGTCAGATCAAAAGTACAAAGGACCCGTCTTCAAAGAAGAAGAAAAACAAAGAAGTTTCTGTCAGCAAACTCAAGTTATAGAAACTGGGTGTTTGTTGTGGAAGATCAACGTTTTATTGTACAGATTCTTTTTTATGAGAAAGCTGCAATATATTGCAATCTAAAAGTCCTTGTTAAATGTTTCCATTTTCATTAAAATAAATCAAGTGCCCAGATTTGTTTGTGTTTGTTTGACTGTAGAGTAGTAATAATAATAATACATTTTCATTCACATGAAAATATAAGAGCACTCTCTTTTGTGTAAACATAATTTTACAGTGCCTGTCTGAAGACCCATAGTTGTTCATAACACCAGTGGTAATAAATTAGAATACACTTAACATTGCTAACAAAACACAAGGTACTCATACATGTTTTTATTTGTTGTCTGTGGGTACACAATTGGAGAAAACATTAAAAAGTCATCAGAAACGTCTGACTAACAATCTAGGTGTGAACCTAATTTTCTACTGTTGGGTAGTTAACTCACATTTTAGAGGCTCAGGCTGATCAAATAAACATAGCTGATTAAAAATTGTTTTTTTTAATGTGTAGATGTATAAAGTAGCATAAAATGTAAAAACCATAGCTGAGAGCAGTACTTAAGATATTCCTTTAATAGTCCCACAATGGGGAAATTCCAATGTTACAGCAGCAAAGTGGATAGAGAAAAAAAGAGAAAAAACAGTATAAGAACAG
>NW_023339663.1:11782106-11810800 GCF_004916995.1 Morone saxatilis | reverse complement strand
TTACAACAGCAAAGTGGATAGAGAAAAAAAAAACAGTATAAAGACAGTATAAAAACAGTAAGAGTATGAAAAAAATAATATAATATAAACAATGTACAAGAGAAAAAAACAGTGAAAAACCACAACAACAGATAACACGATAACACAAATACTAGCAGCTACTATACTATACTATGCTTGTGCAATGTTTTGCCTGTAGCATAGTACATGTAAGTAAATCAGAAATACAGAAATATTAAAGGTAATAAGTAGTTAAAGAGGTCCACCTACCTGCAGTACATCAGTAATGTAGGTGATTCTGAGTCACACCTGGTTGACTCCTGTTTGACTCTCTGGCCCCGCCCCCTGACGTAAAATCCCCATTGCGTCACTGAAGATCATTACGGAAGTGAACCGGGCGACGAGGCGGACAGAAACCGCAATAAGTTGTTGTGTTACCTCGATCAATACCGACAGGTGAGTCCTGACGCTTTAATAATAATACTAATAATCATATTCTTCAAACTACTTCCGTGTGTTTGAGCAGTCTGTTGTTGTTGTTGTTGCTGGCGTTGAGCGAGAGCTAGGTAAGTTAGCTAACGTAAACCCTGAAGACTGCTAACAAAACAAAGACTGCTAACAGGTTTGACAACGCAGACAGAGGTCCTGGGTTCTTAACGTATCTATACTGATGTAGTTATGTAATTAGATGACAAAAAGGAGACATAAAACAGATAAGATGGTAATGTTTAAAGTAGCACAGCCGAGGTAGCCGCGTCAGCTGTCCGTCGCGTCAGGCTAAAGCTAAGTGAGCTTTTTAAACGTTTAATACTAATGAATACTAACCTGTGTTAGTTTGGGTTAGCGAGCTGACCTAGTGTTTTGTGTTGTGTTTGTTTGGAGTAAATCTGCGGAGTCATTGTGCTGCGATGGGTTGGTCATGCTCACATGATTCAGTGACTCACCGGATCAGAGGTGGGGGCGAGGTTAGATGGACTCCTGGTCGGTTTCGGTTGTATGTTGTGTTTCTGTGTGGGTTTCTACCTCTTCTCATGCTCTCCTGTTCACAGACAGTCTATCATCATGCTGGGAGGAGGATTCAAAGCAGAGAGGTTAAGAGTCAACCTCCGGCTGGTCATCAACCGACTCAAACTCCTCGAGAAGAAGAAAAGTAAGTCCTGGGCTGAACTTAAACCCTGGTCCTCTTTCCCCACATATGGATTCAGTGGGTTCTTGTTTGCGAGTGTTTTCATTTTCTGTTCTCATCAGTAGTGACAAGTTTACCTTTTCGCTCTCCCTTTCACAAATTTAAATGAAGCTGAGCTTGCTCAAAAGGCGAGGAAAGAGATAGCAGACTACCTGTCATCGGGAAAGGATGAGCGGGCACGGATCCGCGTGGAGCACATTATCAGAGAAGACTATTTGGTGGAAGCCATGGAGATCCTGGAGCTTTACTGTGACCTGCTGCTGACTCGCTTTGGCCTCATCCAGTCCATGAAGTGAGTAACTTTGCCAACAAAGTGCACCGAAATCCCTTTTTTTGACATGTGGGGGTTTCACTTTGTCATTGAATGTTTCTGTGGCCGTCATTGTGGTCTTTCTTATTAACCCCTTTTCTGTTCTTCCTGTTAGGGAACTGGACCCAGGCTTGCAGGAGGCAGTGTCCACTCTTATCTGGGCAGCGCCTCGTCTCCAGTCAGAGGTGTCTGAACTTAAAACTGTAAGTACCGTCTAACAACAGCATTGAATACGTTCGGTCTTAGGCCGGTGTTCGCAGTCTTATCTCTAAATGTTTCTTTCAGGTATCAGACCAGCTGTGTGCAAAATATAGCAAGGAGTACGGCAAGCTGTGCAGGACAAACCAGATTGGCACAGTCAACGACAGGGTAGGCGATTCTTTCCACTGACTGCTTACGAGTCTGTTCAAGAATGCGTGAACCTTCAGCAGCATCTAATCGTATATCTGATGTGTTCACAGCTGATGCACAAACTGAGTGTGGAGGCACCTCCCAAGATCTTGGTGGAACGCTACCTGATAGAGATCGCCAAGAACTACAATGTGCCGTATGAACCTGACGCCATGGTCCGGGTGAGCGTTATATAATCGCTCACAGTGAAGGATGATGTCATGCTTTGTGTTTGTTTTAGGGCTGCAACTAACGATTATTTTCCTTATGGATTAATCTCTCAATCATTTTCTCCGTAAAATGTTAATCACTGACTAAAAGAAACAGGAAAGGAAGCTAAATTTGGAAATGTTTTCCTTAAAAAAAACAAACAAAAAAAGTCAATTACCCCTTGATCAAAATAATTAGCGTTAAATTTAGTAGTTCACTAATCGACTAATAATTGCAGCTCTAATTTATGCATCCACTCTTGTCTCTGGACAGCCCGAGGTGTGTTGCGGAGAGGAAGCAGACCTGATTGACGTGGACAATGACAAGAAGCCTAGAGGAGGTGGAGGAGGTGGCGGTGGAGGAGGTTTCACTGCTCCTGCTGCTCCTATGCCTATGGGAATGCCTATGCCCATGCCCATGCCTATGCCAACAGCTTTCAACTATCCACCTCCCAACATGGCCGTAAGAGTTTCCCCTTTACAGACCCCATTCTTTATTATTTTGTTCTGAATCATATTACCTTGATAATTATTAAATCTTGAAACAGAGTTGAAATAAACAGTACTTTAGTGATCGAAAACATGTTTATAATTAGGCTGCACAATTAATCAGAATATTATTGAAATTGCAGTATGGCCAAGTGCATTATCCAAATTTTTGAAGCTATTTTATTCTAAAATGTAATTTATTGTAAGTGGCTTTAAAGAGATGAGAATATTTACAGACTTGTGCCTGACTGATGTTTTTATCTTCAGGACCAGTTTAATGTTCCCGTTGGAAACTACAACAACTTCCAGCACCCTATGGGAGGAGGGCATCCCCCTCAGTTGCCCACTTCTCCCCCCACATATGAGTCTGTAAGTGACCGCCCCCCTCCCAACCATGCCCCCTCCCTGTTCCCACAGATGGACAGACGGACAGAGCAGGGCACCACTCAGGGAAGAGCGGTTCATTAAATTTGCTTGCAGTTTTGCCATTTCCTCTACTTTTTTTTAAAACTTTTACTCAGAGAAGGCCCAGATTCTGCTTCATCCGCATGGATATCACATAAAGTTCTAACACCGTAACCACTAACATTGACCTGATCAGTTGCTCTGAGTGGGATTCAAATGAACAGAAAGTGAATTTTGTTTGTTTTTACTTCTGCACCATCGAGTGCATGTTATTAATTCTTTCTAAATACTAACGTATAATATTTTGATTTCAATGTGAAGATTTGAAGACATGATCCTTGACACATTTTCTCTGGGTTTCAGATTGACGACCTAACTTCAAACAAACCTTCTGTTCCTTCGCAGGCCGTAGGTGAGTTCTGCCAACAACAGTTAAAGTTGTTCTGTATTTTCTGTCAACAAATCCAATTAAAAGACCAAAACCAACAGTGTGTTAGTTTGTCTTCTAACACATTTCAACTACCTTACCATGTCTGTGGTACTCAACCCCAATCTTATTTATTCCATTTTAAGATTGAAGTCTTTAAAAATGGTCACAGATGTATAGTTTTATTTTTAACTGCTAAATAATTTCCTAAAACAGGTGGGTACTGTAGTTTTTGGCAAATGTAGCAAATGGTGTATTTGTTGGGAACTATATTCAGCAGATGTTTTACAAAAAAAATAGTTTTTTAGACAAAAATAGAGCCTTGGCATCACAGGCGATACTTTAGATTAATTCATTGTTATGTAGTTCTGCTTTCTGACTTTCCATTATGTGCTGTTTACATTTTCATAACCACAAAAAAAGCCGTTTTCCCCACTGCCTGTTGGAAACTCACCACTGTTTTTGCTGTTGTATAAACTACCTGATATACTACTGCATAAATGATCCTTAATGCCATATATTCTCCAGCTCCTGGCCCTTCATCAAAGCTGTATGACAACAACGCTCTACCAGAACTGCCCTCCGTTCCCGACACACTCCCCGCATCCTCTTTCGGCGGAAACACCACCACCTCAGATGACATCGACTTTGACGATTTGACGCGGCGGTTTGAGGAGCTGAAGAAGAAGACCTAATTGCTATATCCCTGGTCTATAAACACACGCACACACATACACAGGCCCCTGTTGTCACCTACTCAGCTCAGAACAAGAAAAGGAAAATGTTCAAGGCTCTCAATCAGATTGTAATAGTTCTCCCTCTTCCACGGTGAAGTAATCTAACATACATATTAGACATACATGTATTCTTACCTCATTGATATAAATATATGACCAGCGTACTGAGGATGTGGTTTCTCACTTGACCTTATCATTAAGCAGAAATCTAATTTCTGTTAGCAGTACCATTGAATACCATGTTTTAATTTCTTTCTATACTGCACATTATATATATATATATATATGTATAAAATGTTGGTGTTGACATATGTTCACTCCTGCTCATTTAAGGTCACACTGACTTTTAACTTTTCCCCTTCATCTGAGTGATACTTAGAACCGAACTTAGATTTTAATTGTTGCTTTTACCCGGGCTTTTGGGTCTGACAGATATTTACAGTACATGCCTTGATTCTACTTTGTACATGCTGTGTCGCTGTGATCTTTGCCACTGTGTCACTCAGTCCTATCTCAAACCAGTCAAACAAGTGCGACTGGCCGCCCCACTTTGGTGGATAGTTGGCGTTCATACTAACAATGGCTACAGATTGGTTCCTAGGCGAGGCTCCAATACAAGTTTTTTTTTTTTTTATTTTTATTTTTTTATACATGAAGTTATCGGAACAGATAGAAGCCATATTTTCAGTGTCTTGCGCAGTCAGTTTTGTCACTGTGGAGAGGAGATTTCGAAACACTCTTCACACTTCAAGGTTAATTTATACCAGGGAAAAAAGGGTGTATGAGTCCTCCAGGAAAAGCTCATGGTGACATGTTAAAGGGGTGGCGTGGCACAGATGTATGTGATGTAAAGTTATAAAACAGTGTATCAAAATCTGTAATATAATACATTTAAAACCATATAGATAGACCTATTTACACAAATGATTGAACTGTACAGCATAAAGAGTTCGGTAGTAGGGAGTTGACAGATCTGTTTTATATACAGTATCAACTACATTTTTCCCCCCTTTTTGTATGTCAGTTTTACCAGATACCTTCACTTTCTTATCATAGAAGAACTTAATTTACAAGTAAAATGTGTGCAGACAAAAACAGGCGCACAACAACCTTATTTGATTAGATGTAAATATTGAACCCAGAGGTTTGTGTTGTCCTCTTTGATTGTGTGTGCATGTGTCTTATACTGTATGCGTACCACTGCATCTGCCTTAGTTACCATCTCTCATCAGAGGCCTTGCCAGTCTACAGTAGGATTAGGTTACACTTTGCTTTATTTGCTTTACCCATAAACAATTCTTTAAAAACCTTTTACAGTGGAAATTTGCGTAACGGATGGAAAAAACTGTCGGTACTGGCAATATAGGTTGATGTTTTCATGTAGCGAGATCGGAGTGAGCGGGTTTCTGTTGCTGCAACCTAAGCACACCCAGCTCTGCTTGCATGGCAAATGGGACGGTGGCCTTGAATAAAATGATTCATCAATCTCTAGAAAGCTCATTGAAAAGCTTTCCAGCTACACAATAGACAGTTAATTAATAGGTTTTACACATGTTGGAGAAAGTAGAGAGAGATTATTAACACTACTGAACTGTGATCTGCTCACTGTCTTTTCTATGTTGGACTGTTCTTTCATGCTAAACCTTGAGACACAAAATGGTGTCTTGTTGCAAAAAAGGAGTTTTTTTTCCACTGTATACTAAACAATTTAATAAAAGATTATTTGAAACTGGAAACTGGTTTGTACACTATTTTCTCTAAGTGTTCACAACACAATGCTGTTTCACATTGTACCCAGCAGGGGTCCTCAGTGTAAAGCTAAAGAATTATTCCTAGAAGTGGTTTACAACAAACTTTATTTACAGATGCAGTGTATTGTGTATTGCCGAGGTTTACATTTTTTGTCTTTCAGATCAGTGTACTCTGTTTAGCTTCTTCATGGATCCTAATAGTTCTGTCTTGACTGTCCTGCATCATACGGAGACACATTTTACCTGCTTACCTCTAAATGCATGAAGATAAATGGCAATTTCTTTGAGAGGGCACAGTCGAGGGCAGCTAGCAACCATTTGCATTCAGGCCATTAACTTCCAGGCTTTTAAAGATGATCAGAAATGGCTTGAAAGGAGAGTCCATTGAGTAACACAAAATGTGGCAGATGAGCCATTTGAAAAGGAGAATCTTAGAAAACATCCATTAGCAAAATCAGCTAAAGAGTGAGACTGAAGGCCGTGGGAGTCATTTTTGTAGAAATTGTATTCTTTGTGGACTTCTTTTTTGGTAAAGGTCCAGAGTGTTACCTGAAAATAAGAACTGTTGTGTTTTTCGTTGCCTTAGAATGAGCTGTTTTAAGGCAGCGGATCCTCTCTCACACAGGCCATGTTCCTAGGCCTGAATACACAACCAAATACTTTGTCTCAATGGGGCTTTTTTTTCCTTTTTTTTTTGCGAGTTTTGCGGCCACTGTAGTTTTTGCTGCGTGCTTGTAAGGCTGAGCTGTATTCAAATGGTTGCAGCTTCACCTCTAGATGCCACTGAATCCTACACACTGGTCCTTTTAGGTCTTAAAGTCGGTATTAAAAATGTCTCAACTCTAGTATTTCTGTATGATCTAGAAGGACATTTTAAGCAAGGTCAACCATTCTTTATCCTCACTTTATTGAATAAACAAATCATATTTTCTTACATGACATGCATTTAATGGCAGACATAGTATTAGTCTTAATTGCCTTACATAAAGTGCATTCAAGAATGCAGGAACAAGAGCTAGATGTTATCAAAACTGTTAAATTTGAAGTATTTGGGTTGAAGTTTTTAACAGTAATTTAAGCCTGTGTTATGTCACAGTGATACTGCTGGCTAGTATGTCTGTTTCAAGGCCAAACAGCACAAAGGCATTTTTGGAGCTTTTTGCCACGCCATATCGCTGTGTGGTTTCTCCAGGCCTGCTATAAAACCTTAGTGTACACAGAAGTATTGACGACATCACCTTCTTTTTTCAGTGAATCAGCAATTTACTGTGGCATGAATGTGGGTCAAGCTATTTTGCTGTAGTGCTGTGAATAAAACGAGGGCTGCTGATAATGTTTGAGATGTTAGCTGCTGGACAAAGCTGGTATAACTGAGTTTTTTTCACATACTTCCAAAGGTTATTCCACTGACAGAACTCTTTCTGCAAAGGAAATAATCACAAGTTTTGTTGTAGTGGTTTCTGGTGTGATTTTTGAGGACTGACCAGTACAGGTGATGTAAGCCTCGCTTGGATTGGCCAGCCAGTCAGTAAAGTAGGTCAAATTGTGCCATTTCAGATTCTAAATCAGTTGCAGTTGCAGTTTTTCCATTGTATATTAATTGCAATTATTAGAATATGAACCCAATGTATCTGCTCTACAAAGACTAATGTAAAAATAGACTAAATATCCACTTGCATACATGTCATTTTAGATTAAAATACCTGCACAAACATGTATATTCAGCATCCAAAAGCTTATTGGTTTAAACAGAGTTTACAACCATTGATGCTGAAGCTCAGTTTATCTGAAAAGTTATCAAGAAAAATGTTATTATTTAATATTGTATAATAATAGTGATGACTGTGAGGCACAAACGGTGCTGTCAGATACTGTATGTCTGTAGCTCTATCAATTAAAAGGCACTAATAGATATTAAAGACATGAAGATTTTAATAGAGATTACTTTATTCAAGCCCACACATACATACAGAATCAATAAATCAAAACAATAAATAAATTATTAGTCATTGTTGATTAAATAAACACACAAAGCCTAAGACAGGACATTAATGTGTCTTCAGACCTGCTTGTATCCCAAACCAAAAGCACAAACTTGAATGTAGTTATGTCTGCTATTTAAATCATTCAAAGGGGAGGAAGGACTGAAGTACATAGAAGTAGGCATGTATGATGAAAACTTATGACATGCACCTTCAGCATCTATTACATTGAAGGAGGTGAAATGAAAAAAGTGATCAATTAATAATTAGCTACCATATGTGAAATTACATAAAAGCACCTTCCCGCTCCTCTAAAAGTAAAAGTCCATGTTGGTGTGTAATCGATGGTTGGTCATACACTGAGATGACAAGTCATGTTGACAGCAGTAGCTGGCTGTTAGGAGTCTTTGGATGCTGACCATATTGATATTTTTAGAGTTACTAATAGCAGATAAGCAATAAATATGGTAATTTTCAGGCTAAAGCAAGAAGGATTCAGTATTTTCCCTTTTTGGTGGGGCACTAAAATGGTCTACTGAAACTAAAATTAGCTTGGTACGTTTTTGGTAAATTTGGATCAAATGAACAAAATAAATATACATTTTGTTTACAGATTGTACAGACTTTTTATAGAGTATATCTGCACAGACTAATTCTAGCAGGGCTTCTATTACATTACTTGATTATGATTATTGGATTAAGGACATTTTTTCACTTTACAAATAACTCAAGGAGCTCATGATAGGTAGCTCCTGATGACATCTAAATCTGCTTCAATGATTCTTGAAGCTGTAAATAAATCCTACAGATTTTGTATATTGACATGAAAATAACAACATATCCAGGAATGATCAAAAGCTTTTCAATACAAGCAACCAGATAATTTATTCCTATTCACATACATCATAATAGAAAGTAAATGCCTTGAAGAAAAGCAACACTTTGACATGCAAGATCAATAGTTATTTAATTACAGATTTTCTCTGACTAACCATTTCAGAAAGGTTTCCCTGGCAATGGAAATTCTGCACACATACAAAACACCAGAATGTGTTATGCAATTTTCATATTCAGAAAGTAAAACTTCCAATAAGTGCAAAAGAGTGTTTAAGAAGTGAAGGTTGCTGTGGATTGCAGCTGTGCCCGTCACAGATGACAGCTTATCCCGTTAAATGCAGCTTCCTCACATTGTGTCCCTGCCAGAGTACCGTCTACACTTGTCTTGTTGTTCTGTTAAATGGAGAAGACAGTGCAGTAAGACTCACAGTACTTTACTGCTCTTTAACTGAAGAAAGGATGCACTGATACACTTAAGAGAGAGAGAGAAGTCACTTGGGAGGAGTCAAAAACTAAAAGGGTCAGTAGTTTATAGTTGTCAAAGCAAATATTTTTACTTTTTCATATGCATCATTACATAAGAGCTCTCTGCAGTCAACCTGAAACAAAATGGAATAGATACCTTTGTCTGTTTTTATGAATTATGAATACGTAGTTTGTGATAAATTACATTTAGAGGCTGTTTTTGCAAATCTGGCAATCCAACATCTCAGGCTTAGCCTAAAAGACTAAAATGTTTTTGCATGTTTGAACAATTTCAGTTGTTACGGATATTATATTCAATTTATAAAAGTTTATTTTAAGTTCATTTTTCCCCTTATGGTCACAGTTTTGAAGAAGAATCTATCTATCTATCTATCTATCTAATCTATCTATGCTATCTAAGTCTATCATCTATCTATGCTAATCCTATCTCATCTATCTATCTAACCGTATACTACGAGATTGTTTGATTGGCCTTGGCGGGCGGGGACACGCAGACCCAAAAGCGTGAACACACATTGACGTATAATCTTTAAACTGATAATGCGTTATAAACCAATTGCCTATTTACACATCCCGGTAGACATGGAGGCAACATGTTTCTGGCCACCAAGTCCAATATTCACTTTTTTAGCTCCTTTTTTCGTCTCCACCAACTCCTGAAGGAAATATCTATCTCTTTAGCTGCTAAATGCTCCACTATGTTCACCAGGTAGTTGTCAGCTCTGCATTAGTAACAAGAGAGGTAGTAAACAACAGCTTTTTTGCTTAAAACAGCTGCCTGCTACATCTGAAAACGTCCCTATGAGTGTGATGAGATTTTAATCAAAACAATAAAAGAGTCGGGCTGTAAAACCTGCAACACTGAGGTCAGGTGATAATTCTCAGTAGCAAATTAATGTATGTATCATTGTACATAGAAAGCAGACATGAAATCTTTTGAACATAGTACTTACTTTTACTTTTTTTTACTTCTAGGAGCTTGTACACCCACCACCTGTTCTGGTAACAGGTGGGCTGTGTAATGTTTTTCTTACCTAACAGCACTTGCTCAACTTCTTCACTCTCCTCCACAGCTACAGGTTTCAGCAGCAGGGCAAAAAACACAGCAACGCCTATCACCTGTGAACAAAAACAGGCCAGATGATAAATATTTAAAAAATATATCTTGAATGTTTAAAGGTTATTATTCCATAACTAGTGTGAACTATTGTAGAAAAAAAGACTTTAAATTAATAATTTGATACCGTTTAAGTTTTCTCATCTTTACCCACCTTGAGAGGCTGCAGTATAAAGATGCTCTGGAAGAGGGAGAGGCCCAGAGACATAACCCACTTGATGGACTTTTCTTTGCCATACTCAAAGCCGTACAACAGGGTGAAGAAAGTGGATATTCCACTGATGGACAGCAACAGGAACCAGCCCAGGAACACACACCACCACGGCAGCCAGCAGCTCGCTGACTTCTTCTTCTTCTTCACGGGAGGTGGGCTGCGCCAAGAAGAGGGAAAGAAGGATGACACATGAGATGGTCCAGTCAAATAAAACCAGTGGTGTTTCTACTCTACACAGTGTGTTGGTCGGAGTGCTGACCAGTAGACCAAGTGGCTGGAGAAGACCATCTCAGCCTTGCGAACCAGCAGGTTGGTGATGTTGAGTGTCTGCTGGTACTCGTGTGGACTCTGGAAGTTCTTTGCATCCAGTTTCTCGAGGCACATCATGAGGTGACAGAGACCAGCTAGGAGGAACTTGCTGCAGTACACCCAGTGGGGGTCGCTCTCACTCTCCCCTTTGACAGAATTGCATACAGACCAGCATATCATCATCAACCATCACATTTCTCTAAGTGCAAGACAAGCTTGGGAAGATAAAAATAAACACTATATGCAGCCTTATCCATTAAACCTCAGGATACATCTGTGCCCTAATAGCACACTGTTATGCTTTTTGTATCATTGTCTTATTCATCCACTTGCCCCATCATAGCCCTTTTGTATTTTTTGTTTCTGTTTCTATAATCTTTTTACCTTAATTGTGCAGTGCAGACAGTACAAAAACAATGTTTCTTCTTTTATCAAAGCTAACAGCCGGTAATCAATTCTTATTTAACAAAACTAAAATACTACCTTGCATAAGCTGGATGAATTCATGGACCCTCTCCAAGGCAGGGCCAAGGTCAGCGGTGGACTCCAGCCTGGGCATCTCTGACATCTTGTTCCTCGGACTTCTGCTCACCAATGAAATCACCTCCTCTGTATCCTAGGAGGGATGCACAACAAATACCAAATGCTGTATGTATACTATAAATGTATAGTATACATGATCTGATCAAATGCATAGAAAAGTACAAGTACATATTATACAGTAAAAGGTCAGCAGAAGTCCAAGCCACACAACACTTACAGTAACTGCAGCATATACTGAATGGAAAACATGAGCTTACAAGGTCATTGATGAGGCAAGTATGATGCACAAAACACTGCCACAGAAAAAACTGCTGGACACACTATCACACACATACATATAACATCATGCACAACACACCTTTAGCATACTTGGTACGGTAACTGCAGGAGGTCTCAAGTTCTCCTCAAAGTCTTTTTTAGATTTTGGAATTATGCGAGGTCTGATGCTTCGGAAAATGGTGATGATGAGGATGTTGATTGGAAACATGAGAAGACCACTTTCTACCCCCACCATGATCTCCTGCCAGGTGATCTGCAATGACCCTGGAGAGAAAAAAACAAGAACATAGTGTGAGTGATAAGAAGTATCTGATATTAGGCCCATTCAGGATTAATCCAATAACAGGGATTTTATGGCTATCCTTAACCTCATTAAACCTCTGATGAACTGTATGCTACCTGCCCAGCAACTGTTTGCTAAGAAGAAACTGAACAGGTGGCGATATGTCATTGTTGTGTTTACAGCTTGTAAGTGGCCAAAAATCACTTAATGCAGGTTTTACATGAAAACAATAGAAGCTACATTTAGAGGTTTAGAGCTATAGATTTAGACATGCCATTGAGTGTCATCTACAGGCAGGATAGGTATCTACTTCTGCAATGTTGACACTTGCAGGCAATGAGTTTTAAAGCTGCTGTTTTTTTCTAGCTCTAGTTTGTGTGTGTCCGTGCAATCATTCATCATTTGCTAAAATGTACCAAGTTTTGTTAAGTGGAGCATTACTGAATATTGAGCTTTAACAGTGCTCTGTGTCTGATTGTACGTCCTCTGTCCTGCTTACTTTTGGGAGGAAAAGGGTCCTGATCAGATGTTATTTGTCCATAGGAAAAAAGTCTAATGCCAGGTTTATATATTTTTGGAAAATAAAATAAATAATTATTTCATAAATTCTTTAAAAATTTTCATTTAGTATTGTAAAAGCACATGCTTCTCATCCCAAAAAAACCCACACAATTTATCCACAGGAATGTGAATAATTCTAGTTTCTGGTAACATGCAACCAGACACATGCTCAATGTATAAAAAAATTATAAAAAATGACATTCACAATGCTACTTGTATGCTTTTCCAACCACCTGCGGCAACACACGGGTCAAAAGGTGACTCTATTCTCTGACTGTGTTGCCACCTCCATAGTTGCACATGTGGAAGCAGAGGTGTTGAAGATAATACAATATATCAAGAGAGGACAGACAGCCAATTAACTTGTTTCTCAGATTATTCCTTCTGCGCTTGCTTGCATATTGACTTCAACCTTTTGACCTTTCATCCAAACCTTGAAACCTTTCATCCAAACCTTGAAAATTACATTTTAGATATTCATTAGTTATTTATGATCAATACTCCTTCTTACAAAACTGTGGGTTTGTTGTGCAAGTGACCTTATATTCTATATACCAAATCCATGAGTTGTTAAATGAACAATAGGCATCTTTTTCTAAAAGTAAGTTTTTAGATGCCTATAACACAGATATTATAAACCCACAAACAACAATGATTACATTTCCATAAAGAATAGTTTTCTTTCTGGAATAAATCTTTGCTCTTCAGGTCATAAAGCTATAATAATTAAATATTTCATAATTCACCGAACGAGAAGAGTACGGGGGAGTCCTCATTTACAGGAATGTTCCAGAAGGCAATATTGATGGCCATGGTGCAGAGGAGCAGGCTCATGCAGCAAGAGACCCGTTGGGCACGTGTGAATGGACTACGTGAGGGAGGATCCACTATAGACACCCAAATGTGTTCATCCCTAAAGCCAGTTGAAGTTCTGCTCTGGAAAATATTCCTGACCAGAGAAAAACAGAAACCCAAAACGACACTTATCAATTAACATGACTTTCTCGAGTTGGCTTATTCCAGCAGTGTAAAGTGGTCCGACTCTGACCTGAAGCTGGCAATCTCGTTGTTCTTTGCAGCATTGAAAGTCTTCTTGGTCATGCCGTCTCCATGGTCAGCACTCAGCCAGCAGCCACAAAAGTAGTGCCAAACCTGTCGTGTTTGGAGGTCTTGTACGGTCACCTTGTTTATATACCTGTTTTTAAGGGGAATTCATAAAACAACAAACATTATACATTTACCATAATGGTTTATATTAGTTTTTAGTTTTATGCAAGTAATTAAAATATTAGATAGTATGAGCATAATGTTTATATTTTTCATATAATGAGTATGTGTGCATGTGTACTGTATTCTCAAAGTGGTATTTAATGGTAGTGATAACAAGGTACTGCTAAATGATGAGGCATGCCTGACATTTCAAAGTGTCACTGTGAAGAAGCCTGTTCTGCAGAGAGGTGACAAATGCTACCTGTACACAGCTCTAACAACCCTGTTTACAGGTTGACACCCACCAATTATCCACAAGTTCAGCTGAATCAATCCAAGCATAAAAAACACACAACTATTTAAGTATCACTTTAAGGTGCAACCTAAAAATGACACAAATCTGCAAGTAAACTACTTTTATACTGGGTTCAAAACACATTTTCATTTTTATATATCTGCTGTAGACAAATTTGGGAAATTAATTAATTTCTGCTGAAGTATGTTCTGTCTAAGCATTCAGTACCATGATGGATGACCTCCAGAGTTGTCGTGCTGCAACCTGACGTTTCGTACTTCGCCCAGTGGGAAGGGTGTGGACAACAGGAACATATCGAATGCCCCTCTTTCAAACACAGGCTTGTCGGGATCTGTGAGATTGTGTGTATCACTCTCTCCCTCTGAGCCAGTCAACTTCACTGTCACCTACAGGACAGAAACAACATGCTGAGCATTGGGTTCACACATCAGTGTCCCGAACCAACCAACCAACACTAGTGTTTGTCCATAGTTTAACCCATTTAATACAATTTGTGTAACATCTTGACTTATAAATGAATGATAAACCATAGATTGATCTGTGCATTTTTCACACTTTCCAGGCTGGTTTTCAATTATTTCAGTACCTTTTAGTTTTATCTTATAGTTACAACATTGTTTGATAATATAGTTGGGGAACGCATGTAATATTAAGAATACTCTTTAAAGTTATAATTGTTCATATTTTCATGAAATCAAACCTCATTTTTGTTATTATCTATGACATTTTTTCAGCACTAGAGTGGCTGGGTCCACCATTCCGATGGTAGTATTAGTGGGAAGTTCAAACAAGTCTTGTGTGTTGGCCAAAAAACAACTTTATCAATTTAAGGGTTAGGGTAGCTTGGAGTCCTTCCTCCAGTTCATACTGTTCATATAAGCACCTTGCTATTGTTTCAAGACAGACTTTAAAAATTGTTAATCTATTTGTTAATGAAGCTACAAAATTCATCTTTTTCACAGTGTCTGATGATAAGATACTGCTTTTCATGAGCAAAGATTTTAAAACAGTCCATACTTAGAACATCATTAATGTGATGTGAACTATATTCATATATATAAACATGCTGTATTACTCTTTTGGTATCCTCAGTAAAGTGATTATTCTATGAGCTAATTCATTCATGTTAAATAGATTAAAAAGAAACAAAACAATTCTGTCAATAAAAGAAGGTTCGTACATTGGCAGTAGTTCCAGCATTCTTGCGATGGCCAGTCTGGACACCGATCAGATAATTGTACAGAGCGCCTGGGTGATTGTCCTCCAGCAGAGTCATCTTCCTCTGAGGGGTTCAACATAAAACATTGTGGTACATAAATATGAATGACTTATCAGGAACTGCTTTATTTGGGCACTAGAATGAATATTAAGAGTTTAAACAAACTATCCACCATTAAAAAAATAAACGTATACGTTTATAATTAGGAAGAGAATATACATTTTATTAATGTGGACTGATAAGTTTAATAATAAAATTATGATATAATACAAAAAAAACCAAACACAAAGACCTGTTTCATGCGTGGAGAGGCTGACCTTAGAGCGTGACCTGCGGTCAGCATAGCAGGCCCACAGCAGAGTGATCAGGTAGAGGCCAAAGAAAGCACACAGCAGTGCCAGCACCACATAGTTCTCAGTCACAGTGGCAAACAACTCTGCTGTGCGAGATATGTCCACGTTGTTCGGCATCACAAAGAAGGAGCTCCCAAAGAGAGTGAGATGGTTACACAGACACTGTGCCTGATCTGGTGTGGTTTTCTCTCCCACCTGAAAGAGAGCAAATCATTGTCTGATATGCAACTATTGGTGTTAGTAGAACATTACTGCCCATGCAGACACAAAGCAATCATACAACCATGTTTATCAGACTTTATCCAGGTTGAAAGTCACCTGGCAGCCGTCAGTGTTCCATGTCTCCATCTCTGTGTGCCAGTACAAGCACTTGGTGGTGAACGAACTGATCTTCAGTGTCAGGCCTGGCTCCCAAGTGGAATTGAAGAGTCTGATGTCAATATACCAGTCTCCAGGAGTCCATTGTAACATCTCTGGGGTTATCATCCAGCGATATCCTCCTGTTGCAAAAATCAGCTAACATATGATTTCATAATTTTTTTTTCATAAAAAAAAAAAAACATCTATCTGATATACTAATACATGAGAGAAGTGGGAGCACATACATCATGGTAAATAGGTGTGTGTTACTATTTTGTGTTATTACTCCTACTCTGATCACACTGGACATATTGCTACGCAGTGTTACAGTAATTTCTAAACCCAGTAACTTTAAAATGACATAAATCAGAGGTTAGGATATGAAGCAATAGATTGGTGCCTGTTGGTAGTGACAATTACCCGTTTGGCTTAATATGGTTGTGATGTTGATATTTGTGCTATTGGGAGGTGACTCATGAGACATTGCAAGAACCAGTGACACATTGGCGTTAGGCTCCACGCTGAAGAAGATGGTCATATTGGGGTCTGCGACTCTGATTGTGCTCAGCACTTGAGTGTTTTTCTCCAATTCAGCAGTACTGTTAGTCAGTGTTGTAGCATTTGGGCGAGACAAAAAGATCTGGAGAAACCACAGAAAGAAAGTTTGTATTACCATTAAAATCAAACTTACATACATATATGTTAATTATTATAGATAAAATAAAGATCTTTAGCTGCACAGTTAAGAATAGGTATTTTCCCCTGTATCCAAAAAAGCTCTGTAAGGATAAGTGAAACGCGAATAAAATATTTTTATAGGATTGTATATACTACAGTGAGCAAACATAGTTAATATTTCATGAAAAGGCTCAAAAAAGAAATATAAATTTGATCTGAAAGAAGGTGAGATAGATAGACTATTTAATGAGTGTACCTCTATCGGTTCTGTCAGGTTGGACAGCTTTATGTCTGAGGCGCCATCACTGATTACAAGGCTGCAAACAGTTCCTGAGATGTTGTCGTCAGATGGATGGGGATTCGATGAGAATGTAGACATCTAAGAAGGAGAAAAGCTAAGTTAAAAATGCTGTAGATGACAACAAAGATGCAAATACATAAATATGATAATAACTGGCGCACACCTGAGCGATGACTGTGCTGTGCCCTCCAAGCTGAGATTTAAGTGCTGAAAATGAGGGGAGTTTGATGAATGTACCGTCTTTCTCTGAACCGAGCACACCATTATCGAGGTCAGCAGGTTTGGAACTGGGGAGAAGTAAATAAAATTTAGAATATACTGTATAGCAGTTTTTATATCTACTGTTTTTGCTGAGATAGTTATATGGTTAAATATGAACGATAAGTTACAAAAGTGTTAATCTGAAACCAACCTCTTCTGATAGACTATGCCTGTTGGGTGCTTGAAAATAAGCGTCTCTGTGGTTGCCGATCCCACCAGCTCGGCGACCGCCCGAAAGATCTCAAACACATTCTCAAACAAACTCTGAAAAGGAGGGGAAAAATGCAATGTCACCTGACTGTAATGGCGACTAAATGTGTATGATTGCTTTAACAGCCACAGTCACACATTCTTTTGAGCTTACCGTGGGGTTTGGGTTAGCCTTGATGTCACACTTTGTCATTGAGAGAAGGAGGATGGCACTGCTACAACTGAGGATGTGACTGATTGTGTCATTGTTTTGCAAAGCAAATACTGGATCCATTTTTTTGGTGCCCGCAAGCAAATACTTAATGAATTTGTCCTGTGAAAGGCAAAAACAGACAGCAGACAATTGCATTACTGCAGTGGTGAACTCATCGCATCAGCTGCATGCGGTGTGGTACCAGCACACAGAAAGTTGTGATGCATTATCTTGAAAATTGTTTTATTATTTAACTCAGATTTAAAGTACAACTACTACACCTCTGTAATAAAAATATACAGGGAACTATTTAACCATGTAGAGGCCCTCTTAGCCAATCCAGTCTATCTGGCACTTCATCACGTTTTCTCCACTGGAAGGGCGCCCTAGAGGGCATCTTTTCCTGCACATCGGTCCACCTTAAAGGACACGTTATCATGTTTTATCTACCATGGGAGAATCCAAGAGGGCACTTTTACAGTTACACTTTTCCAACATGGGGGCACCAGGGGCGGGGGCAATCACCACCAGTGCAATAATAGAATTATTCCCACAGGCTTTCCAAAGAGAAGGTACCCACTCTGTTGTCATTTGTCGGCTCCCCTTCTGTCATTTCCATTCGCCGTAGTTCTTCATCTGCTTTCTGTCTCAGAAAAATAGCACTTGTGAATTCTGAGGTATAATTAACAAAAGGACATTTACTGCACTGTTCAATAGCCCTCAAGATCCGTGGGTCAAACAGTCTCTCACCTGGAGAAGTTGGCCAATGTTTCCAACATTCTGATTCATGTCCTCTACAGACCTTTTGAGCCCTGAAATAAAAGTGGGTTTGAGAAGAAGAGAAAGAAAGAGAGGCAAATCCACAATCCACAAATCCACTTCTGTTCTTCACTTTCATTGGAGATTGACATGATGAGACACATAATGCTGCAGTTTAACTTACGGGATCTGGTTGCATGACTGGACACTATTGTCTTCTGCAAAGAAAACATACACAAAACTAACATGACAATTCAGTCTGGATGTTTATATGGTCTTAATCACTGTAAAATGTATCTCTTACCTTTGTGTTTGATGAAGACCACAAATCTGTAAAACAAAGAATGGCACTTTTGACAAATACCATATAAAAATGTAAAGTGAAATTAAACAATAAAGTAATAATAAGTACTACAATTTACTCAGTTGTTATGAATGCGAGAGGAAGGAAGGAAGACAGAAAGGAGGGAAAAAAGCTGTTTTTACATACTGTGGGTGCAAAAGAAGCCTCGTCTCTCGTTGCAGTCAGATGTTACGATGAGCTGAAGAGGATTCAGCTTCACGTATATGCAGTTGCCCTTTGAAACGTCAACATTTTCTGCGCATAAACACACACACACCATTAGGAGAGCTTACGTTTTGGGACATCAGCTACAATAGCATTACCCTAAACCCAATGAGAACAACAACCATCAGGGCTGCAACTATTGATTAATCTGTTTATTATTTTTAGGACTGATAAATTAGTCCATAAAATGTAAAAAAAAAAAATAGTGAAAAATAAACCATCACATCAAGTTATCCAGTCCAGTATAAAGTTTTCAAATTACTTGTTTTGTGTAACAAATAATCTAAACCCAAAGCATATTAAATTGAAATTATATAATAGAGACAAATGCAGCAAATCCTCATGTTTTAATTCAATTCAATGTTATTTTTATAGCGCCAAATCATAACAGTTTAAACAAAGCTGGAAGCAGAGAATTTTTTTGGCATATTTGACAAATGACTTTGACCTGATATTATCAATTATCACAATTGTTGTCCAGTCATTTTCTATGTATGGACATTTTTGTTTATGTGACAAGATAACCAGTGTATGCTACTTAGAAAGTTGGAAAGTTTGAATGTTGTAGTGACATAAAACCCAAAAACTTTCATATAGTTAGGGTTATTTAGGGGTATTTCCTGATTTAAAAACATTTTGTTCACTTTCATACTGTATGCCGGTAAAGCTCTTGTACATGCATGTACTGGTGCCTTTGAGAAGTGTGTCTTATATTGTTAGATGAAATCAAATGTTTTTTTTAAACATTTATACTCCACAAAGGAAAGTATCCAAAAATACTGAAACTCAGATTGTGTTGGTCCTAAGAAAGTTGGGAACCGCCCTTTGGCTCATCATCATCACTTGAAGTAATTTTTCCCATGTTTGCCATTTTCTCTTTGAAATACAGAATAACTTCTAGTCACTGGTTTTAATCAAATCAACCAACCTGAAAAGAAAGTTTTTATTTTTTTTTCTTGAACTGTCCACCACAAGTCTGAGAGGTACAATTGATTTTAGGCATAACAAGCCAAAACACAGAAACCTATAAAAGAGATGCTGTGTATATATTTCACTCACTTTTGGCAGGTCCCCGGTACTTCCCTGGGACCCTCTCCCCCAGCCACCAGGTGAAATTGTCGATGTTTCTCTCTCTGGTGATGTTCTTCAATAGGATTTTGATTGGGGTGTTCATCGCCTTCAGGAGTTCCCCTCCTCGCTCCTCACAGCTGCTCCTGGCTTGGGACCAGGTTTTGGATCCCCCACCCAACTCAAAACAGACATTTCTGAAAACAAATTCACAGTGCACGGGGAGATCATTGCTGCGACAGGCCTCAGACTTTTCCGGTAAAGATAGAAATCCTACTGAAATCCACAAAAAGACAGCGTTTCGGAAAAACATGTCCATGGTTATTGAAAACGCAGCTAAATCACATAGTGCTGCAGGAACTGTGGCAGGAAAAGCATCTGAGCAAGATCACTTCCGTCTGTCACATGGAAATTAGGGAGCTTTCTCTAGAAAAACTCTGCATATGTTCTCAATAGATTAGGAAAATCACTGCAGACACTCAAACAAGATGCAAAGTGTGAAGGAGTCACTTGGTATCACTGAAAGTCATACTGAGGCTTCCTTCAACTGACCAAAGACTCCATTTTACTTTCAGTTATCATGAAAAAAATACAGTATATTATTATCATATATGTATTATAATGATGGTTTCTTTAAAAATAGATATCTTATTCTCAAATGAAATCACACTAAATATTCACTGCACTCATATAGCCTCTTGAGAAGCACTTCTACATAATTGAATGGGCAACATCTCTCCTTCTCCATCTACCTTCCACAGCAAGGGAGCAGGGAAATATCGCGAGAAGATGTGTAGGAAGCGGTAACCGCGTGTGTTTGTGTAACATGTTAGGAAACGCTTTCAGTGCCCTTTAATGCAATGACAGTACTGCATCCATGGCGGGACATCTGAAGGTATTTTCAGAGACAAGCTCATATGTTTTTGGGGTTGTTGTTTCAGAATGAGATGATTTAAAACGTCGCCAAGAACCGTGTGTTTTCTCTTCGATCGAGCCCATTGACAGCATATGTGAGGTTAAACCAGGAAGCACTCCAGGTTAGCTTTGCTGTGTCTTATGTGGACACAGAAACACATGCACTGGTGTTGTCTGTGCGATCAGCTTTACTTTCCCTTTGATAATCGGCACGGTTATTTTAAAAAAAATACTACACAAAACAGATGATTTTAATCCATGTGTTCAGGAGTATGCTAAGGTTTCAGCTATTACACAGAAAGCAGTAACTTAAGTCACTGTAGTCTCCTCCAAAGATTACCTGTAAACCATTGACAGTGTATATGAGCTCTAAACACGTATCAAGACACCAGCTGATAGTATTGAGTCAGTGAAGATGATGGACAGTTTGTGATACTTTGTACTTACAGTCTAATACATTTCAAATGTAGATATTGTACTTTTTCATTTCATTACATGTATTTGACTGCTACAGTTACTAGTTACTTTGATTTCTGCATACAAAACATATGATCAACTTATTAAATCTGATGCATGAGGCGCCCCACATACCCACACAGCTGTTTGCAGTGCAGTGCAGTGCAGGGATTTAGGGGAGGTCATTGTGTACAAATGTGATACATTTGTAAATTGTCATGCAACAAAACTAACAGGAGGAAAATCATTTCTATCTTATTTCACACAATAATAACTTGTACTTTTAATCTTTTGACACCTTGAAGTCTCCATAACGTAATGCTCTGGGCCATTTTGCATGTGTGTACTTATATACATTAAGTTTCTATATTTTGCTGGTAATACTTCACTCGAGTAGAGTTTCAAATGTAGGAACTTTTAACTAGAGTACTTCTACACTGTGGTACTATTGCTTTAAGTTAATTAAAGGGGTCTAAGTACTTTCACAGCTAGCAGGTTTTCTACTTTGTTTGGCTTTTCCTGTGTGTTTTGAGGCATTCACGTGACTAAGCTTAAGATTAATTAAGATACAACTGCCTCCCTCAAAATCTTAATAACAAACACTGTTTTTACCATTTTTCAACTCTCTAAACTCCATTAGTCTTTATATTACTTACATAATCTGTGTATGTTTCTGCTTTGATGTAGAAGTTTGCTGATTGCTTGTGAGTATGTGCTGTAAGGCAGATATCTGCAGGGAAAGTTGATTGAAAGGTATTCTTTTAACATCAGTGACAGACTTGCTTCATCAGCGTATCATTTAAATGCCACTTTCCTGAGTTATATTACACATCACATAATCATCATCAAACCGTGTCAATTCACCAAGCGCATTTAAATGTCCACTGATTATGCTTTGGTGGATAGAATTCCACTATTATCATGTAAATGACTCAATCTTATAATCTTTGAAGTCCATCCTTGTTCCGTCCATGCAGGTGTCTGCAATTATTCTGAATGATTACACCTCTTTGAAAGAAAGAATGAACCCACAGAGAAATAACACTATAGCTCCCTTTAAGCTCTACGGAGTACTTTATCATCCATTAGAGAAAGTTTTCCGACCTGTAACACAGATTTAGTGTAGCAGATTCTTTCCAGCGAGCCAACAGTTGCAGCATCCTGACTGACATGACCTGTCTGAACTGAATGAAAACGGGGTATTAATTGGTATCACTGGTAACAACCGCGTTTACTCCACCATTTCATGTCAAAATGGCTGCTGTGAAAAACGACTGTTTGAACTCCTTCAACTTGAAGCACAACAGACACCAACGAAGTCCCTCCAGTGGACCGTTTCCGCAGCAGACTTTTTGACTAGTCAGAGCAGGAAAAGCACAGGTGTAAGTAATTAGCGTTAACAATGGCTCAGTTCCATTGGTGTCCCATTAGCCTTTCTGGTGTTGCATGCACAATGTGGTGTGTAATGGCCATGTGGTTTGTTTTTCAGTATGCTCCAAACAACCTCTCTAGATATTAACCTGATATTTAAAAAAAAAAAAAAAAACTGCATACAAACTCAAGTTGTTGTGGAAACGTTACAAATCCTGTCATTGACCTATTACTAGTATATCCACATTAATTAATGTCTGACGTGAGTCCCTTTTGTAAACACAGTCTTGTCATTTTTCATGCTCTTGTCAACAGAAGCAATTAAAAGATGCAGTGAAGGTCATCAGCTCAGGAAGCCTCCTGTTTGCCTCCTACCTCACTGCGGTTGGAGATGAGCGTTTCTATGCCAACCAGCTGATGCCCCTTCTGCAGAGGATTGTGGGGGCAGAGACGGCGCATGTGTTGGCAGTGAAGATGATTGGTCTGGGTCTGGTTCCTCTGAACCGTTACCAGGACCCTGCATCATTGGTAATTAGGTGTAAATTTACTTTCAGCTCAGAGATATTTCCCATTGATCCTAAACACTGTTTAAAGACTTTCTGTGTCTACAGGAAGTCAACGTCCTGGGATTAAAGTTCAAAAACCCTATTGGGATTGCCGCAGGCTTCGACAAGCACGGAGAGGCTGTAGACGGGTTGTACAAAGTGGGTTTTGGCTTTGTTGAAGTGGGCACAATCACTCCCAAACCTCAGGAGGGGAACCCCAAACCACGTGTGTTTCGACTCACTACAGATCAGGCAATTATTAACAGGTAAGGTTGAATAGACAGTTTTCAGCTTTATAGTAGCAATTTATTACTTTTTTATCAACGATTTTTCGTATCTTAACGCCTGACTTTTCAGTTGCATCTCACAAAGGATTCATTCAATTTATATAACCATAAAGGAGCCACATTACTCTTAGTGTATGTTATAATCCTTGAGACTGGAAAAAAAGGAGCAGGAGGTGGTGATGTTACTGTATAATGTTCTCTTTCATATTGCTCAGTATGTGCAAGTATGTGCAAAATGATAATGCGCCTGCAGGGTTTAACAGGTTTCGCTTATTTTCTTTGCTGTTTTAATTTGCAACACAGACTTTGAATGAGCTAAATGAAGGAAAGCTTGAACAATGTTTTAAATTATTCCACATTCTATAGATGTTTTTATATATTAGGTTCATTCTAAGGATGAAAGTTTTAAAGTTAGATATCATTTATAAAGTGGTAATTAGTATATATGAAAGCACTAAAGCAAACGTGTAATGCAAAGACAACATGATATTTAAATAATCCGGCATCTTGGATGTCACTTTGGGTTCCACCTTTGGCTGTATGGGAGAGAATTCATGGAGCCACAATCATATAGAATCCACTTGCTCATAACTACGTTCCTTAACAACAGCAAAAGTTCAACATATTTTGGGCGCTATGTATTCTGGCGTTTATAATGGTATATCACGTTTGTGTGAATGGGCTTTTATTTTGGTTTATAGTGGTTAGTTTATAATGGTTTATAATGTCAGGACTACATAAAATATGAGAACATTTTAATGTCATTATGTATTTACTAAAGGCTTTGATTACTATAGGGTTTTCTTGACCTGAGAATGTAAACAATTTTAATGAGAAATTAAAACTAGTTTACCTGTTCATCCAGTATATCCCCCAACACTAATTTTTAGCCCTAAAAGGGAAATTTATTCAGTTTATCAACATGTTTACATCAGTATTTCATCATTATGACTAAAAAAAAAGTGTAAAAGGTGGTAAAAAAAGAATTATTTTTCAGTTTGTTTTTGAGTAGCCTCTGATATCTTTATCTCTGTGTGTTTCTCACCAGATATGGATTCAACAGCTGTGGTTTGGCCGAAGCACAACAGAGGCTGAAGACCAGGGGAGGCACACAGGAACAGCAAACTAAAGGTTAGCAGGTTCTGTGGATAATTAATTTCAATTTCAACCTTTAATTTTTCTAAAATTGGTGTTGCTTTCAGTTTTATTACTACAATAGGTCTGATATAAATCTGTCCTCTTTTTTTTTGTTGTGCATTTATTATTTACTGCTCTACTTATTCTGTTCTATTTTATTTTAATGATTTGACCTGTCCTTGTTTTATTGTGTCTGATCCATACCTGCTTACAGCTCATTTAGCACATCAGCAGCCTCTGCCCCAGTTGAGTCATGTGTCTGATGATGCATCCTGTGTTTGTGCTTGTCTGAACCTTCCTGTTCATGTGTTTGTATGTGTTTTTGCATATGTGTGTGTGTGTGTGTGTGTGTGTGTGTGTGTCTGTGTTTATAGCTGGCCTTCCCCTGGGCATCAACCTGGGGAAGAACAAGCTGTCCCAGGACGCAGGGGCAGATTACTTAGAAGGGGTGAGAGTGCTGGGCCCGCTGGCAGACTACCTGGTGGTCAACGTCAGCAGTCCTAATACACCAGGTCTCCGGAATCTACAGGGGAAGGCTGAGCTCCACCAGCTCCTACAAACGGTAGGACTGTCCGAATGTTCATGAATTACCCAGAGACCCAGAAGTGACAAAAATACATACAATCGTCACCTGGCTTCATTGCTCAGCCTTTACCCCTCAAAAGTGACTGAACTGGCCTTTTAAATTACAAGTGAAAGAAAGTCCATTGTCATATACAGTTGATCTTAAGTATAAATAATTCTTCAAAGTAATTTGAAAGAAAATAGCCAGCTGTTGTGGAATTTTCTGGAATAAAGAGAGATTTCTACACTATACTTATACCTATACTTCTGTACAATTACCGTCAGCAGTCACAGAGAGCTGTCTCAGGCAAAGTACAAAGCTTTATTCAGGTGATTAGGTTTTATACAAGATGTGATGTGGCCACTGTGATTTGAATGACTGTAACCCAGGTTTAACAGCCAGTTACAAGGTCTATTCACGTGTCCCTTATTTTAAAATTCTTTTGTGAAACGTTGCTTCCACAAATTGCAGTAAGAATGTTATATTTCCCCACAACCTCCAAAATACTTGATTCTCGATTAAAATAACATCTTAAAGGAACATAACAAGCTTGGCAAAATTAGGGAACCAAATCAGAAAGAATGAAAGAACTCCCTCGGAAACCCTGAAAAGGGGGGAAAATTCTTCTATTCTTGCTTTGAACTGACAATTTTCTGTTAAATTGATCCACCAAACGCTAAATTCACCTTCAGGTAACGTCACACATGCAGAAAAATTATTTAGTGGATATTTTCTTAGTGATGAAGTAGAATTTATATTATCTCCACTGTGTTGTTTTTACAGCCCACCGTCAGCGAGGAGCAAATGCCCTCGCAGCGAAGGGAAGAATGAGTCAGGACGGGGTTAATGAATGTCAAAGAGCAGTGACAAAATATGTGATGAAAGCCCTGCATCCTTTCAGCAGAGTAGAATACCCGAGGTTTAGGTATGATACTGCGTGAAATAAAAACAGGACATATCCCCACCAAACACACTACCTAAAAAGATTCGGTAAGGAATTCCAAAGGAAATGTTACCCCATCCCCAGGTACATGTCATGTCAAATATTAGCTTCTGAAATGAAGTAACTATTCTGTATTATTTTGTCATTTGTTCACCATCATCCAGTACAGTGGTCTTTCTGTGCAGTTTCCAGTAGTTGTAGCTCTCTCTGCCCCCTCACCTGATGTACTCACACTCTCATACAATCTGCTCAGGTGTTGAAGGAGCGAGATGCCCTGCAGGGAGAATGCAAACCTCCAGTCCTGGTGAAAATCGCTCCTGACCTCACTGCACAGGACAAACAAGACATTGCGGATGTTGTCACTGAGGTAGAAAGTTATTTTTTGCAGTCGTTTCATTTCCTATTTGTGCCTTTTGATTTTATTTTCTTGCTTGTTCTTTATTTAATTTCATTATGCTCTAATTTATTTTCATCCCTTTCAAATTTTATTATTAAATTCTCTTTAATATATTGCCTGATGGGATTGTTTGACTTTGAAGGAATAATTTTTTTTGGCAATCTGGCTAAATATCAAAAGAAAAAGCGCACATTCTGCTTTTATGGAATTAAATCTTGAATCTGTAGTGTTTTTGAAGTGTCCCTTCTGAAGAATACAGGGAAAATCATGGAAAATCATACAAACTCTTTGCTAGAGAAACCAGAACTCAAGTTCAGGTCCTTTCCTGAGGCGACAGTAGAGTTACCCTTGTCAGATGCTCGTATGCAAACTGCACACACCCGTTACCAGGGTGCAGCCACCTTCTTGTTTGAATGACAGTTGCGTCGCTGGTCAGATAAATGAGACTCGGTTCAAACAATTGAACTTTGGCATCACTTAAATCACCCTTTAGGTACTACTAACTAAAAAATTATAATAAACTTTAAATATACAGCATTTGTTGTTTTGCTTTAAAAGGTGAAAAAGAGCACTACAATTAAATAGAAGTACAGGGAATTAATTAAAATAAGATTTAAAAAAGTGTAATCAAGTGTAGAGGGTATAAAAGGCAATCCTTGTGATAAATCTTTTGTAATTTATTTAAAAAGTGTTCCAGATTCTTCTTAGATCCTCAAAATGGCTGCTATACAATCCAATGCAACTACAATGATAAAACTGTTACCTAATATAACTTTAGTTACATCTTTGCTTTGCACAACAATCCTATGGTAAATAAGAAATATATATATATAACATATATCAGTAAAGTGAGACCTGTAGTTGTTTAGTGATTAAATGTAAGGTTGGCTTCACCATGTGTCGGATGTCTTCAGTCAAAGGGGACTGGTGAGCTTTTCAACATTATTAAGTAAGTCACAATTGTTATTTGCTGCTCCTTACTTCAGCTGACTGTTTTTACTTACTATTACAATTGGCTTGACAATTTTCCACCTCAGCAGAACATTGTTTAACCACACACTGCTAACTGGGACCATTTAAAAACATCTGGCTCCTCTCCTCCTCTCTGTTAACCTAATCACCACTTCAGTAGGTTGTGTGTTTTTTAAAGAAAATACAGAGTGGTATTTCTATTTACTGGAGCGAGCAGGAGACAAACCTTAATGGAAGAGACATCAAGGAGGACAAAGAAAGCCCAATTTAAACAGCACTTTTTTTTTGTCACAGTACATTTCACATTAGAGGTCTGTGTGCCACATGCATACATACTGTACATACATCAGCTCTCCTCCTGACATAGACACATACATTGCTCACTTCCTGTCCTTTTTCATACATTCTATGTTTTCAGCTGGGAGTGGATGGTTTAATGGTGTCTAACACCACAATTTCCAGACCAGAAACTCTTCAGGATCCACATAAGTCTGAGGTTGGTGGGTTAAGCGGCCAGCCTCTCAAAGACCTCTCTACTAAGACTGTGAGAGAGATGTACAACCTCACTAAAGGTACGTATTTACACACCTGTGTTTTCTGTCCACTTTTATCAAGCCAGTGCATATAAAATACACTTGTAATATTTTTTTTGTAGGTAAAGTACCAATTGTCGGAATCGGTGGTGTGGCCAGTGGGCAGGATGCTATGGATAAGATCCGCGCTGGTGCCTCACTAGTTCAGCTTTACACAGCTTTGACCTACCAGGGTCCGCCCATAGTGAAGAAGATAAAGCGAGAATTAGAACAACTTCTTAAGTGAGTATGACTCTGAATGGGAATTAAAGTCAGGGCAAATCTTTCAGTTGAGATTTAAGGATCTTTACATGGGTTCCTTTTTAATAATGAAAGGTTTGTTGTTTATTACAACATTGGAGTTATTATTGGAAATATCATCCAATGATTTGCTGAAAAGTCTGCAGAGCAAAAACAAAAGCACTCAGACAATTAGACGGATTTTAAACTAACCTCCATTTATTATTATTATTATTATTATTATTATTATTATTATTATTATTATTATAATGGCTAGCAGATAG
>NW_023339663.1:11774965-11782006 GCF_004916995.1 Morone saxatilis | reverse complement strand
GATTACAGAGGGGAAAAAACTTTAAGGATAAAGTTTTTTCCCCTCTGTAATCTTCGATGCAGCTTCGATGCAGGAATTTTGTTTACTAATGCAAGACCATTGAATTGATTTTAGTCATTTTAATGAACTTGAAGTGTGCTATGTGCACTGTATAATCTAAAAAATTAGATTGGGACTTGGCCTCGGTAGATACTCAATAATAAAAGACTCAGATCAGAAGATCAGATCAGGGGCTAAAAAAACCTGATTAGGACATCCCTAATTATGATTTGACTCCACAATAGAAACGTTCCACAAAGCTCATTGTTGCTGGGTTAATAAATATAAAGCTACTTGGTGTGCTTTGGTATACCACAAGAGAGCATTGTGCCATTTGCAGATGTGACATTACATCATTTCATTTGACATTTCTGATGTTTTCAGTTTTACTGCTATTTTAAGCTGACATTGTAGAAAGCTGCCTAATGTAGCTATTGATTCAGTATTGTGTGTATATAAATGATATTTGATGCAGTGTGGGAGATCCACAAGTGGAATACAACTACTGTTATAACACAATTAATAAATAAATAATGGTGCTTTTCAAAGACTTCTGGGTAATCTTTGAAGATTTGAGAGTCACTGAATCTGCTGTATTCATAGACCCCAGAGGATGAACCATACCAACTGCTTGATCTGCTATGTTGCCACCTTTGGTCAGGTTGAAGTTGGCTGTTTGAAACCAGTCCTTTTTTCCTGCACCAAACAACCTTGAATCAAAGATGAAAGAAACATGTACCTTTTAGAGAGATTACATTAATGTTTTGCCTCTTTTCTCATTGTATTACAGTTATAAAAACTCAGACTGTGAGAGCAGGGTTGGAATAATGCACTCGTGTTGAATATAAATGCACAGTGTAGTGTCCCCACATCTCAACAAAGTGGCTTTTCTTCTTGTGTAAATGTGGAGAACAGAATGTGTTAAAGTGAATGATTCACACAGACTGGAAGATATGCTTTAAGGTACAACTAAAGTAGGTTACACAGTGTAAAGAACTGCAGTAGCTTTTACTTGGAAGTACAATAATCATTTTTCACAGTCCTGAAGAAAAACTTGAGCAGAGTAGTCAACTGGTCCTTCCTAATCATCTGTAGCAGCAGCAAACACAGCAGAGTTCTGATGCTTTAAGTGATTTTTTTAGCCTTGAAAGAACTAGGATGACTTTGCTATGTTCCCTCCAGCAATAGAGAAAGCCCCTCAAGTCCTCTTCACCTCAGCTGAACTCTCACTCCCCTCCTCTTATTAGCTCTGGGTATTGTGGTATCATAGCCTCCCATTGATGGAGGCTGTTGCTTTTATTGTTATTCTTGGGTTTTTTCTCACTCGTTGACATATTGAGATGCCTTCCTAGCCTATCACAACACCGCCTGCAGTGGTCATTAGACATACCCAGTGAAGGCAGCAGTACTGTGAGGATCAGCTGTGAGCTGCCAGGCGCTTCCTTCTCCCTCTCCTGGGGCCAAGCGCAGACTGGCTTGTATCCCGTATGTGGTGTCACAAGGGGAGGAGAGGTGAAGTGAGGCCTGGCTTCCAGACAAGCAAAACTTTAAAACTGATGGCCACATAAATGTAGTTTCCTCATATAACATTGATCATATCTACGAGGCAGCACTTGCGTGTCCCTGAGATGCTATTTGTGCCGTGCTTTGATACAATCTGAAAAGCTAATAGGAAAGGGAAGGTCAGGAAGGGTATAATATTTATCTACTATTTATTCACAAGGTCAGTATGACGGCCAACTACCCCAAACATGGTGACTTACCAGCACACTAATGAACTGTTATCTGTGGACTGCAGATGTCTTGGATGTCTTGAATACACATACAGCCAGTGAAGAGGAGGGAATTAGTTCTTGTTCGACTATAGAAGGAGAGAAACGAAGACAGAAAAACACCAGAATAAACAAAAAGGCACATTCTGCCTTTGTAATATCTCTATGCAACACGTGTAACCAAAACAATGCTAATGCAGAAGAACAGAGGAGGGAAAAGAAATGGACTGATTGTCTACATGGCTTGGCTTTCTTCCTCACTAAGTAATGAAGCTAAATTAGTCTGCCAGGGCTTAGTAATTCGTTTTTTTAAATAATTGCTCGTTTTATAAAATTTCGGGAAAATTGCAAGTTCCCAAATGCTAAGGTTATCTCTTCCAATTGCTTGTTTTGTCCGAACAACAGTCCAAAAGCCAACGTTTCAAATGAAACAGAGAAAAACACATTGGAGATAATTGGAACCAGCTGATGGTTTGTGTCACTTTGCTGCAAACTAAATATTTGAACTGACAGAGCTGCTAGCATAGCTATTTTCGGGTGATTGATTTATCTATTAATTGACCAAATGCTTCAGTCTTGCCTCCTCACTACATACTGTTGTTATTCAGCAAAATCAAACGTGGGATGTTATCAGAACATTACAGGACTGGGATAACCCCTTTTGCTTTTTCTCCCACTCAATCCACTGTGAACCCAAATATTTATTTTGACATTTAGACTCTGGGGCAGTTTGTCTTTTTACTTGGCAAAGCTAATGAAGCATATTGTTTAAGTCAAAGAGACTACTGGAGATTTTATAGGCTTGAGGAGGAGGAGTCATCCAATGCCTTCTGGGTCTTTGGTCACAAAACTAATCAACCCTGAATGTTACAAGGTATAGCAAAGATGGTTTCTGGGTCATTGGTCAAATTCAAGAACAGGATTTGAAGCTTTCCCTCAAAGTGAGAAAATACTATTTATAGGGGCATTTTTTAATAAACATAGAAGCCCAGTGAGTGCCACTTAATCTAATAAATAGATGTGTTTAAATGCTTGAATTTACCATTTTGTCAAATCTTTCATTTTTAATTTCAGTTAAAACATGTACGTGGACCTCAGTAAAGAATATAAATATAGATAAATCAAATGCTATGAAGCATTACATACACAGATAGCTGAGTTGGTAAAGGGCTTAGAATAATAATTACTGTTATTCACAGGTAGAACTTAACTGTGTAGGATAACTCAAGAAATGCTTAAATAGATTTAGTACGTACATTGATTGGTTTCCTCATGATTTGTTAGTTATATGACAGCAGTAGATTTCCCTTTTATTTATTTTTATTTCATTTAGAATATTCATCTGAGTTGAGTTACATAAAGCCTTACCAAACATAATTTGTTTGTTGTCAGTAGGTCTAGGGAAGTGCACTTTAACTGTTGGGACATCAGCAGACCTAATAATTTAGATATGAATAAAACACGAGATTACCAAAACCTTTTATATGTTAAAAGAAGAAAGCAACCTCTGGAAAAAGGCATATAACAGCCTGGAATTTGTTAAAAGACATTTCATAGGGCAAGAGATAAAAAGGTTCTTGAGTCTGCTAGAAGCCAAGCATGTCGAAGCTTTCTCTGAAGTGTGCCAATGGCAGCATTATCCCATGGGGGAGGCATGTAAGGATCAGCCCGAGTGAATTAAGACAAATATAGGGAAATTCTTGAAAGGAAACCTGCATTACACTGCCAAAGACTTTAGACTGATAGACCATGCTAACAGGACTGTGACTGCTAACACACAGGAGACATCAGCACTGGAATAGCTTCATAGCAACATCATGAAAGCCCGGTAGACACACATGCCAAAGCTCCGACTTAAATCTAATTGAAAACCAGTTAAATGATCTGGGTGAAAAAAGCTGTTTACAAACCTGTGAAGAAGGCAGAGAAACCCCCCAAATCTCTAAGTGCTCAAGGGATACAAATGTATCCGCTTTTACTCAGCGTAAGATTTGCTGCCAAAAGCATTTCCTCTGTGCAAGGTGGTGCAAGGCTTCTTTACTCTACTGTATACAGTGCGGTGCACATACTGTATAACTGTGTGTGACTTTAACCTGCATATGGAAACTTCAGGAAATTGTGGCACTATTAACTGTGTTATGTTGAGAGCAGGTCTTGCATAACCTCACAATAACCTCATAATAATCGGTTGTGACTCCTATTTGGTATACAATGGTGAGGTTGCGTATGCCACTAAAAGGGAGTCCAAACAAAAATGGATTTACTTAAACCTTAGTAATTATATAGCCATTGCTATATATATTGCTTGTGTTGCTTGTAAGTGTTTGTTCATTTGCATACTGTGGTTGATATAGATCCTTATTTTGAAAATGAATTTATAATAAGAAAATTAGTAGGATTTACATAGTTCTTATTAACCTGATGTAGCATATAACATTACTTTCAGTATGTGTAGCAGGCATTGCATGTCGAGCACAAACCTCCTGATTCACATAATCTCTGACTAATCTGTCATTTTATTCCACCAGTGAAATGTGGGCAGAAGAAAGCGTACTCTCATTTCAAGTGGCAGCATAATGGGATTTATAATATTGATACATATGGGCATATCATATCCAGTGTTGCATAACAAACAAAACAACAGATGTGACTGTTTGCTTTCTGCAGACGCCAGGCTAATGATGTGCAGTGATTTGTTCAGAAGCTCGTTTAGTTTTCCAGGGTTGAATTTTAGAAACGCTGTTTGCAATATGTTCTTCAACAGCAGGCTCAGCTGAGTCTTTTCAGACGACAAGAAGTTGAAGTTGTACAGTGTTGCTTCAGTTAGCCAGACTCACTTCCCACAAGGGTGACGTTTTTGATAAGTGGAGTTCAGAAGTTGCTCCAGCTGATTGTTTTCTATTTTAAGCTGCTTGATGTCTCCTCTGCCATATGCTGTAATTCTGCTGTCAGACTTTGCCGTTTATTCATCTGTCTAATGGGGACGCTGGTGCTGGTCACACAAAAAAGAAGCACCATCAAAATCACAGTGAAAATAGCTGGCCAACTGGATTGCAATCTCCTCATGAAGTTTTCTTCATGAGGTCTCTCCTCTCCTCCCCATCTCATCTTCGACTTCTGTGGCAATTTTTTCTGGTCCATCACAAGATTTCTCATCTGCTAGAACACTCATGTGTTTACTTTGGACACCATTTGCTAAATTGGACCGAGAAAATAATACCAAACATTTGACTTGAAAACTGTTGATTTTTGCCCCCAAGTTACCATAGCAACCTTCTATCATTCTCATCCTGTGCTGAACATTGTGACTCTGTATATTGAGGAGTAGCATCATCAGCTCCTCAAGGCGAGAGGCAAACACAGATGCAGCAGCTGACGGCACTTCTGCAGTGCCTCATCATGGCTTATCGTCATTAGTGGCATCCAATTTTCCACAGCATTTATGCTATACTGTCAAAAAATATTTTTAAATGACATATTGTATATAATTGAGGTACACAGTGGGATGTTACAGCCTTGAATGAAGGCAGGCTCTCAATGAATCGTATCTAATTCTGAAAAATGGGTGAAACATATCAATGGACAGTAGAGTGATGTCAGGCAATCATGAATATGTAAGCTTGAGTGCTGCCTGTGCAGTCGGAGGTGTTTGTTTGCCATAAGGAGGAAGAGGAAGGACAGCTGTGATATTGTTGTCAGGTCAACCAAATAGGCATAAATGTTCTTCCTGAATCCTGATGGTGATGCAATCTTATTGGGATGTTTATATTCAATTATTTTAGACAGAAATAAACATAGTAAGATACAAGTGGTGGTGGATTATGTGGGTGTGAGGATGTTTGATGAATTAGATGCATTATTTTGCATTAATAACCTAAAGACGTGCTTAAACGTATGCATGCTATATTCCTCAAGGATTTATACATATTATATAAACAGTGGCAAACATATGTACTCCAAATAATTTAAACTCAATAATTTATATGTATAAAAAAGGAAAGTACATCTCTGGTTACCACAATCAATGAAATACTGTAGAAAGCAGGTATATTTATTATTTCTTAAGTTTCTTTTACACATGTAACCTTCAGCATTGTAGGTTTTAACATCCATCCATGAGCCTGGAGTCAACGGCTACTTTTCTTATGTATACAGAATACAAATATGTGAATGGCACATTGTGACTATAATTGCAGCATGAGGACAAGGCTTCAGTCTTTAATTTAATATGCTAGAGAACAATGTTTATGCCTTCTGCTGCCTATTCTACTCAGTTCTATTATACTCTAAACCGCTCGTTTGTCTAAACTGAAGTGGAATTAGTGGCTCACACTAAGTTCCTAATGGCAGGTATGGCGACGTGCAGTAGTTGATTTTTGGCTTCTCTTTCTGTATGTTTATTTAACAAAATCCTTCAAATACAACAAACAAAAGCACCATTTTCAACACAACAATCCCACTTAGATGTCATAGATTCTTTGTGGTGAAGGCACCAACATTATTCGAGGAGACTGTTTGACTGCATGCTGCCTTGTGGTTTGCTGATCCCGTAAAAGATGAGAATTTTTTCAACCTCACTGACCAACGCACATCAGCAGTGGACACCAGCGTCACCACACCCTCTTTGTCTTTCATGCATCACTGTACTTCATGCAAATATGAGCTGAGTGGCACCAAGATGACTAGTTTTAATGGGACCACAGTGCAGCCATGTTGCAAGCACTGGCGACAGGGTTTTTTTTTTTTCCAATATCAGAAGATTGTTTTTTGGATCTTTTTGAAGCTTGGAGGATAAACAGGCAGTCTTGTGGATACACAATGTACAACAGAGAAATGTTGCCCAAATGTTTAGGTCTGAACATATACCAAAGAAGATTAAAGCCTAGAAGAAAATAAGTTGAATTTTGTGTCACTACATCTGACTTGTCGTATATATGAATGAATACACTACAATAATGTAACCGTGAAAAAGCCTTAATGCATTTTGAGAGCTGAAGTAGCTTGAGTGCTGTATGTCTGTAGTGCAGTGTGACTGAAGTATACAGCCCAGTGTCCTTCTGCAGATGGCTGTTATGAAAAGCAGCCTCTGGCTACAGGAAGTCACAGGTGTGATGGAGGCAGACAGAGCCATAAACGACACACCACGCTGCCAAAGCCGATTACCACTGATTGGAGTGTGTGTATACATACAAGACAAACAGAACGTGGAATAGATACATACAGCAATATA
>NW_023339663.1:11770587-11774865 GCF_004916995.1 Morone saxatilis | reverse complement strand
GGAATAGATACATACAGCAATATAAATGTTGTTAGAATTCTATTTTCCATTAAAAAAAATTACAAACATTTGAATGTATTTAATATGGTTCCCCTTTTATTTCATAGTATATAATTACATCTATGACAAACAGTAAATGGTAACACTGTACTGTTGTATATGCCAGCCTCCACTAATAAACACATCTGCATACAACTACAATATAGTGTGTTTCAAACCATGTATTAAATGTTTGTATAGTGCTTATGAATGCAAAATAGGGGGAATTAAAGAAAATCATTTTATTAATTGTATAACGCCAAGATAAGAACCCAATGCAATGTTGAGTGCATTTTTTTCGTGCAGTGCAGGTTGGATTCCCCAGATTTAAGTCTGTGAGTATCATTAAAAGTAAGGAAAGGCTGAAAATATAAATTTGGCCATGACTTCATTTTATATTTCTGTACTATCCTGTCCTAGCTGAGAAAAGGTCTTCTTACCAAGTAAGCGATTTGAGTTTAAAATGGAAAAGGATGCAAAAGTTCTTCATAACATTAATCAAGCTATTTGTGACTAAATAAGCAACAATCAAAGATAAAGTTTTAATCTGTTTCATCATGTTTGGGCAACACAAGCAGGGAAAAAAAGAAGTAATTTGATGCGTGTGACTTATGCTGCTCCAAATCAAAATCTAAATATATAAACAAATTAGATATACTTTTGGATCTGTACATAATAAGTTTCACAGTATGTATCAAGGCAAAGGTGCAAAGGTTTGACTAAAGTTTCTTCCCAAATATTAATATTTCACTTATTCTATTTTTAGCATTGTCCTACAGTTGTTTCAGGGTTTTACATAACTTCAACTTGCAATAAAGTAAGCAAACACCCACTCACTTTCAGCCATGCAGTAAAGCCATATGGGACTTCAGCTCACATTAGCCCAAGACAGCGTGAAATAAGTATGCTGAAAGGCATCAGAGATAATCATCATTCCACCCTGCTCTACAGCTTTTAATATGATATCCTATATATATATATATACATATATATATATGAACTCTAAGTCAAAAATACAACAGAAAACAAAAAACATTCACATTAATGTGTTAAAGATGCCCCATATGACCTGTTGTGAGAAACACTTTATCTTTATTGACACTTGCACCGAATTTGATTAAAATATAAACAAAGAAAACTAAATGATAATTAGTCAGTAGGAAGGTGCTCAATATTTGTATTGCCGTGTTTATTAGTCATGCATTTAGCATTTGTTTGGACAGATGTTACAGATTGACAATACATTTTTAAAGCCTTAAAACTTAAGAAGTTCGTATTGTGCCTCTCGCTTGAAAACGAATGATTTTAAGACCAATAGTTGGGTTATTATGACACCTTCAAATGCAGTAAAACCCTTGTGATAAATATTACAGAGCAACCTCTCTGTGTGAGGACAGGCTGCAGTGACAGGACCACTCAAGTTAAGTGCAATAGTGAGTTTATTGAGGATCCTTTGGATGAACTGTGCAGGTGGGTGTATTTATAGAGGACAATGTCACCACAGGCTCCAGGTAGACCTGACACCAGACCAGCAGTCTGTACACTCGACTGAGGCTTGGTCTGCTGGGCGGGTGGCATGACTGCGGCCACACTCTAAATGTGTGAATAATCTAGCAGACATAGTGTGGGACTGAGCAAGATGAACCATCTGTGTTTCTGGACTCTCAAAGGATCTTCTGCTCTTTTCATCACATCATATGAGGGTATCGTGAGATCGCCCAGTACCAATTACACACTTCAATCACGCCAGCCCAACCCTTTTTCAATTTTCCCTGCACTCCATCTATGCACAGCAGTTCAGCACTGAAATGATTGACATATTTAATATTAATGAATGAATCATTTCAAAATTGGATTGCTAGCAAACAGATAAGCACTTCACTTTGTAGAAATTTGGAAAGCAAATTACAGATACGAGGCAGCAGGCAATCAGTACATGTCCGGGACTGATTATCCTTCTAGTGGTTAAGTGAATAACTGATCTGTGTAGCCTCTCTAAAGCAATCCACATGATAACTAGACAAAGAATTCAACTAACATGTCAGAGTTTTTATTTCCTTGTCCTCTTCTGACCTTTGATTGATCCTACTCTCCGTCAGAAAACACATCTATATCATCATATCTCACGTGGTAATCACCAACTCAGTTTTCATGCCTCATGAAAAAAACATATTTATTTATCTTACTAAACAACGTTTTTCTTTCATTTTTAATACTGAGTGGCAAAATACATGATCTCAACTGGTTGCACTGTTTTGGTCACAAACACAGTACCTCCTAAAAAATGCGTCTTAATCTTTTCCTTATTGAAAAACACCTCAGCAAATTCACAAACAAACTTCACATGTCTCTTGACAAAGATAATTATCTCTAGTCAGCTTCTCACACTCAGCTTTAATTGTCAGAGGAAGAACAACATTTTTCAGCAGAGGATGGGATGAACAAGATAAAGAGATGTGGGTATTCGCAGTTGTTCAGTATCATTTTACAGATTATTTTGACTCCTGCGAACCTGGAGTGGACGTTGCTTGCTGTTGCCCCTGTGGAGAAAACACAGAATCGCTCCCAAACCCAGCCCTCCCTGTCACCCCTCTCAGCCATCTCTGCCTTTGCCCTTTCCTCTGTCGAGCCAAAAACAGGCACCAGCCACAGGTGGTCTCTGTGCTTTATTGGTTCTGACACACATCTCTTGCCTTAAGAGCTTAGAGAGACAATTAAAAATTCATTAGGACAATGAAACGAGAGAGGATAAAAAAAAAATAGGACAGACAACAATACATAACCTTGCTGAGGCTCCAAAGTGCTCTGACCTATCGTCTGCACTGTCTCTTGCTGGCGGCATTGTTGTGTGTGCGTGTCTGTATGGTTGTGTTGTGGTGTAACTAATAATATAGAAAATAAGGCAGCCCTGCTGTTACCCTGAAAATCACATGACAGAAGGACATTTATTTAAGCAGCACTTTGTTGTTTGGTGCCCTGAAATTCACAGCCACTTCTGCGTTAAACTTCTGTCTTCAAGAAATTTGACCATATTAAAATGATTCTGACTAACAAATAACCATCATCCCTGTGTTTTGTTTACTTGCAAATTAGGCATTTATAAGGGATAGACATTGTATTTTGCTTGTTGAATCTTTCCTACTTTAAAAAATGCCTTTGATTGAATGGCCACAATATTTTCAGTCACAAGCTGTTATACATCTGTTATACATCAACTGCAGTATTATGCATACTGCTACAACACAGTCGTTGCAACACAAAAGGGCTGTGGAAGCCTTTTTTCTACAATTCAGTACATTCAGTATGAAAAGTGGCTTTCTACTGCTTCTGAAGTGGCTGTGTGAGAGCTAATTGGTTTGGAGTCCCATGTTTTATGCCCTGCCCATTAAATTACAAAATAGCATTGTTGTATTGTCCCTGGAATAGTTATCCTTATATCTTACCTCAAAATATAAATAATTTTATTCTAGATTCTTTAAATTCCTCAATCTCTAAATTCTAGTCTGGTTTTCTGTCCTGTTCTCTGGGTTCTTGAGACCTCTTGAGATTTTAAACCTGTAAGTGGATCTGATTGTAAGAACGTGTTTTTCAGGTTATGAATTGTGACCTTAATCACACGTTAATTACATGTTAAACACATGTTAATCACACGTTAATCACACGTTACACAAGCTTGTGAGTCTTGAACTGATTTCTAAAGCTATCAGCAATGTCCTCAGATGTCAAATGAAAACAACCCTGTCTTAGAGAAATTACATTTCTATTCTACCGATTTGTCTTGCCATGTTTGTTTTGCAAGAAACATAATAACATACATACAATACATAAATTATGTGCCTCTAGTAGCACTATGGAGCGACGTTTTTACGAACAGGTCCCAATTTTGCTTGTATCACGCATGAGTGCACACATGCATGAGCACCTGGGCGGCATTTACATTCTGCCATTGGTTTCATGCTATTCTGCTGATCGTCATTTGGTGGTGTAATGGCCCAACAAACGTAGCAATGGGCCAACAAAAACAGTGAAGAAGAAGACTGAAAGCTAACAAACATGAATGTAAACAGTGGATATTGTAAGGAAAACAAATAATATATTGTCAGAACGTTGCATACATTGGATGTTATGCTGATATGTTTAGGATTTTGCAAATTGTGAGATATCGTCATTCATCATAATGCTCATTAAGAACGAAGAAGAAGAATTCCTTTGCTTTGTTTTTCCTTGCCCCCGTCGCCA
>NW_023339663.1:11725362-11770386 GCF_004916995.1 Morone saxatilis | reverse complement strand
CTGTTGCAAATTAGCAGTATATAAACATCATTTTTAGGATATAGGGTTGCAATCACCTTGACCTCAGCCTGGAAAAAGGTAAATCCAAAAGGCCCTGTTCAGAGGAACCATGAAGATCATGTAGGATGTGAAACCAAACATCACAAGCATGTCAGACGTTGCTTCATTATCTTTGTAATTTGAATTGCTGCCTTTGTGAGACAAATGCAGCTTAAAACATTTTTTATAACCTGTCAAGCTGTTAGAAAGACAATATAAGAACTACAAAGGGACTTTAATGCTTTAACACAAATCCCTAGACATGCATGTGGTCAGTTTAAAAGATATGTTGGAAAGTTGCCACCTCGCTGCAGCAAATTTAGTAATGTAACTATGAAGCTGACTATTCCAAGCTCAGGAAGTGATGACAAGGACTGTGAAGTGAATTTGGAATTTGCTGAAAAGCCAGTGTTACAATATAAAAGCTGGTCCAGTATGGGAAAAGTTTAGGCCTGGTGGCATTATTGCAGATGGATGATGCACAAGGTAGGCAGACAAACGTTTGTTTATTATTGTGTCACATTCATAAATGAGACATTGGCGCTAACAAAGTTAGAAGTTGCCACCTCCCTGCAGCAACTGACTTTCAGTATAAGGGCTTAATGTTCTGATTCATGTATGTATGAGTGTACTGAGTCTGTACTGCAAATGAAAATCAGGCTGTTCAGATGAATATGCAGTAATTCTTAATATGGTGTATATATGACTCATATAAATTCATACAAGGATCTATGATTTAATCTATATTTTTCATTGTTTCTGTCACTCTCCCTGCTCTGTCTCTCTCTCTGACAATCTCTTGTTTCTCATTCTTGCTCTCGGTCACATGAGCAGGCAAGTGTCAGATCATTTATTTCATGGTGGGACTGGACGTTGGAGTGCGCTTTTATCACATCGCTGCTAACATTACCCATCAGCCTTCCATTCACCCTCTTCCATGTGACAATGTCCAATGTCTTCTCAAATTGCAAGATCACACTCTAACAGAGCAAATTAAGAAATACAAATGATTTTCTCATCTGTGCCACACACTGCTCAAATTACTATTTGGGTCACTAGGTGTCGAGATCTCTTTTGTGTCTTTAGGCTTTTAAGATGTGCTATTTTAGTTATTTGAGCGGAGAGGTGAGACCTCACTCTGCTTTCTTACCTGCACACTATCAAAGATTCCCTCATGCTGGGTATCCAGGTATCCTGCGGTGTTACTGCAGCTCTTTCTCCACATTACATAACATGACAAATTTGTACCTGTGGGATCAAGCCAATAATACTCCAGAGAACATGGAGACATGCTAATGTGGTTTTCTAACAGTTTGTGCAACTGCTGAGGCTGTGAATATTACAGCAGAGAGCTGAGTGCATTACTGTCACACCGAACCCCATTAAATTCACAAATGAAATGTTCCCAAATACATTTATTTTTACCAAATCTGATGAAATCACCATTGATGGATTATGCACTACTGATACAACTCTGTACAGTGATTCAATATCAGCACAATAATAATCACTTGTTTTCTTACACAGAACCAACAATGATTAGGCTGCTGTAGATTACAAACTTTTCCAAATTTTTTAAACTAGAAAAATAATGACAGTTTTTGCTGGAAAACAGAAAATGCCTGTAAGTTTGTACATGTAAAATATTCATTCATTCAGTGAAGTTTGCACATGTTAACATATTGTATTTCATTTCTTTTTGTTGACCGTTAAATTCCCTGATGTTTGTTTTTGGGTCAACTTGTAGCACATCACAGCACCCTTAACATTAAAAAAATGCTTCCATGAACATGCACTGGATTGTCGATCAGCTGGCTTTAAAGGAATAGTTTGACATTTTGGGAAATACGCTTATTCACATTCTTGCTCAGAGTTGGATGAGGAGATTCATACCACTTTTGCGTTTGTATGGTAAATATGAAGCTGCAATCAGGAGATGGTTAGCTAAGCTTAGCACAAAGACAGGAAACAGGGGCAACCATCCAGCTTTGGCTAGAAATGCCAGTGTTATCGACCTTCTCATCTCAAAAATAAGCAAATTTTTCAAAATGTTGCACTAGTCCTTTAAAGGACCAGTGTGTAGGATTTAATGGCATGTAGTAGTGAGGTTGGGTTAGGGTTAATGATAACCCCTCCACCTCCCCTTCCAAGTGTGTAGGAGAACCTAAGTTTTTTTTTTTTAAGTACATTTTTTTGGGCTTTTTATTGCCTTTATGATAGTGACAGCTGAAGACAGACAGGGGTAGAGAGAGGGGATGGCACGCAGCAAAGGGCCAAGAGAACCTACGGTTTTTGGTTTTTGGTCAGTTTGGTTTAAACTGATGATTCAATGATGGACTCGCTGCCTCTGTCGATAAAAAATGTCTAATTTTGAGGTAACGAAAAAACATTTTCAGGTGATTATACACTAATGAAAACATATTTATGACTATTGTATTTCTGCAAATAGATCACTAAATCTCACACACTGGACCTTTAATGGGCACTTCATGGTAAACAGGACAAAATGTCTTTTTACTAACTACATGTCAGTTGAACTATAAGAATAATTTTAGAGCAATAAATGCCAAGAAAAACACCCTCTTTATTGTGTTGTTTAGTTTCCTCTTTTTTATCGATTCTCTTCCTGAATTGTTACCACATCAAAGGCCTGTCAGTTATGAAATGCAACCATTTTAAAATGAATGGATATATAATCGTTTTAAGCTGTAAAATGCTCTTTTACCTCATTTATATGTAATTACATTGTCAAATTGTACAATACAGAATTCCAAACAATACACAAGACTTATAGCTGACACACAGATGAGATCATTTCATGTTACAAATACATTATACCCTGAAAAGATAGATCCGGATAGAAGGATAGATCCGGCACAGTATGAGGGTCTGCTATAATCTTTTTATACTAAATCTCTGTGGTTGGCATCCCATTCATTTAGTCTATACTGAATTAATAAATATACAGATCATTCTTTCAATTCACATTAGCTTAGACAAAAATAAACAAATATTATAAAACGCTAAAAAATAAAACTTACAACAAAATTAACATTGTATGACACAATGCAAATGACTCATGTAGTAACTGATAAAGTGCATTTAGGATACTTGAGGCAGATTACTTATCACAATAGATTGAAATTAGATGCTCAAAAATAAATCCCACAGAATCAAATCAATGGTAAGAACTTTTCCCTTTGCCAAAAAACTTGATTTCTGAACACATAAAATCAACAGATGATAAACCCATTTATGATATAAAAAAGTGGTTATTGTGGTTGTCAGTGCAGTTCCTGGAGATACAGTAGGTTTGGTTCCTGAATTTGTTGAAAGGCTCATAAAAAGCCCCCTGATGAAGATTCAGGAAAGAAGTTTGACGATGAGGAAGGCGAGACAAGGACACCAGAGCAGAAGATGTGGATTGGTGGGGCAATCGAATGGCCCTTTTCTCCTCAAAACCTACAGTATGTGTGTTTGGTCCAGTCCTGAAAACAGTTTTAGCATGCAATGCATAGATATAGGTTTGTTTGTCGAAAGACAAATGTGGAGGGAGGCCAAAATTCTGACATTTGGCTTCCATTTACAATTCTCAGTAACAAAAATGTTCAACCCTTTTATGTTTGTAGTTTACATTTGAATTAAAGAAATTCTTTGGGACATGCACTTATTTGCTTTGTTGCTGAAAGTTTGATACCACTATCATTAATTTACGGTGAATATGAAGCTTGAGCCAGGAAACAGCTTAACATAAAGAATGGAACTCTGGCACATAACCTCCTGTAAAACCGAGTTTTACACTCTTTAAATAGAGAGCTTTAGAAGTGCTAGTTGGCGTATTTTGTTACCTTTGGTCTATAGGGCTAGGCAAGCTGTTTCCCCCTATTTCTAGTCTTTATGCTAAGGTAAGCTAACCAGCCTCTGGCTCCAGCTTCATATTTGCCGTACAGAAGAGGCATCTATCGTCTTGGTAAGAGAGTAAAATCAAATTTACTGGAAAGCATCCACAAAACATATGCTTGCTGCATTTGAATTCATGTATCCCTCAGGTCTTCTCGCCATGTGGGGGGGACTGTTCTCGTTGGAAAAGCAGGGTCACACCCTTCCTGAAGCGGTGGTCCCTGACACTGTAGATAATTACATTACAGCAACTGTTTCCTGTCAGAATCCAGAAGGCAAAAAAGGAAAAGTTACACCAGGTGTATCCCACCACGTTCCCAAGCACAAACACTGCGATGGGAGTGAAGGATGCTGTGAAGGCAAATGTTAGTATGCCAATTGTCTTGGCAGCTTTGATGTCTGAAAAGGAGGGCCTGTGAGGGCACCCTCCCCCTCCTCCTCCTCCCCCTCCGTCAGTCAGACTCCCCTCAGAGAGCAGTTTGCGTTTTCGGGTGTACCGTCGGATGCTAGTAAAAGACACAATGTTAACTGCCAACGTGCCACCGAGCAATGTGAAGTCAAATGCTGGGAACGACAGCAAAATGTTGGCATCAGGTGGCAGCTGGCTTCCAAACAATAGTGGGGTGTAGTTGCACATACGACTGCACTCATTGTACTCCAAAGTGAAGTTGCTGCTGAAGATGAGTGGTGCGAGAGCCAGCAGGAAGCTGGCGGCCCAGGAGAGCAGGATGAGGAGCAGAGTACGTCTCCGGGTCACCAAGGCGTCCTTGTGGAGTGGCCGTAGGATGGCCACACTTCGCTCCAGTGTCATGAGGAAGATGGTGCTGATAGAGACAAAAGTGCATCCAGCGAACACTGGGCCAATCAGCATGCAGGGCTGCCAAGGGCTAACTAGTCCTCCAAGAGAAGAGGAGGTGGCTGGGGAAGTAGAACTACCCTGGTACCAAATTGGAGGAGTGCTGGTCACCATCAGAGAGATCTCGGTGTAGACAGAGAAAGGGACCACAAGGACACCGACCATCATGTCTGCTATGGCCAGAGAGACTGTCAGAGAGAAACAATACAAAGTGAGCTAAGGGGACACATCCAGACTGTTTTCTTATCAGTACACTTTAGTTAAAATGTATTATAAAATGAAAAAGCACATATTCGTGTTACAAATATTTTTTAACGGTTGAGAAGAAACATTTTACTTGGATTGTATTAAATAAACTAGGTGTTTTGGAATAAAAAAGTGTGATGAATGAAATTATGATCATATCTTGTCAGTGCAATATAGGGACGATTTAAATTTGACAAGGCACTTTCACCAATAAGCATTTAGTCATGAGAAGGTGAGCAACATTTACCTTTCAGGTATCCCTGTGGTGTTCGGGACTGCCTCGTTTGCACAAAGACAGTAAGGGTGACAACATTTCCAACCACAATGGCAAATGCCAGGCTGACCATGAAAATCACTGCCAAGGTGCGATTGAGAAATCCACAGCAACAATGTGTGCAGAGAGGGGCCAGTGACTGGCCTGAACCAAGTCCTGCCAGAGCAGCTGCTGTCAGGTTAAACGGAGAGTCTGTAGTCGGCAGCAGAACTGCTGTACTCTCAGGGACACTGAAGTTGGGTAGCAGAGCAGTCATGGCCCAGGAGTGACTGGTTTTCCCCTTTGTGGTGTGTAGGTGGTAGGGCTGCTCAGGAAACCATGTCCTGGACTAGGAAATGCTGATGAAAGATAAAATATATATATCCAAATGATGATCCAGTCTTATAAAAAGCAGCAAAAAGCCATTAATCTGGCTGTCGAGCACATTTAGTCACAGTATTTTGTGTATACAACTTTCTCTCCACATCAACAATGCAGGTAAAACATGAACCAACAACCACTCATCATACAATAGTGTTCACACCCCATCTATTGCACATTTCAACCGATAAGTTTTCCAATTTAAAATCGCCCTGGACAAAAAAATAACCTTAAATATATCTGAAAATATCTATACCTGAAATATATCCTCTGATTGTCATTAGAGTTATACTTATTTTTAAACTTATTCAACCATGAATGACATTGCAAGTTAACATTTCACATGAACACAATTACTGTACAATAATGCATTATCGCCAGATTTAGTTTTTTCAAGATGCAGATCCCCATTGGTTTGGTTTAATAAGGGTTGAACTGTGCAGATCTTTCTAATGGAGAGTAAACCCTAGACCCTGTTAAGTATTAATCACTGAAAGAGACCAAACCTTTCAACGTCATCAATCAACAAAAAGGTGAGTCAATAACACTTACTTACTCTCACTTACTCTGCAATGTGTTTCAGCTATAAATGTCCACATGTTGGGTATTCATTAATTTTTTTTAAACTAGTCTTGCTGGTTGGGTTTTCGCACAGATTTTAGCCAAAAAAACATGTCCCCTCAAGCTAGTGATTCATTTGGAGTAACTATTTTGTAAAGAACCTTGTGTTTGACTGATATATAAACTTGTATAATTTGCATAACAATGCAACTTTCTTTGACTGTCTGACTTTAACATACACTTAGCTGCTATTCAGTATTTCAAATTTCATGGCTATACATTGATTATCTCTCAAAAAAATACATTTGATTTATTGTTTTACTGTGATGTTGTGTCATAAGTCAAGCACATATTGTAATCCAATAATATATAGAGGGTGCAGAGAAGAAGAAGAAGAGCTATGTAAAGACTTAGGGTATCTGCCATGTTTTAAGGTAGAAAGGTGGTGTGTTTATGGTGCAGTTTTCCCTACAACTGTTTTAGATAAAAGGCAGGTAGTCTTTTTTCCAAGATTTCCAAACTGAATAAGGACAGGGGTTTTGCCTTTTTTTCTTGTGTGTTCTGGTTACATGCTGTTCTTGTGCCCTAACACTGTTGGAAGCACCTCGATGCTGTCAGTACCCATGCAGAAACTCTAAGTTCAGTACCAAATGTCTTTCTCAGCTGACAACTAAATACACTGGTCCTTCAATCATTTATGCTGTTCACTGGGCTGGAGAGCAGGAAGGTACACACATCCGAGGAAACAAAGGGTAACAAGAATGGACATATTCAGACCAGAGCAAAACCAAACCAAATCCCATGTTCTCACTCTGGCTTTAGGCGCAGAAACACAGTCAACTTGAAATCCTCTAACTTTTATCAGCAGTGAATTAACCTCAGAATAATGAGCGTTTCTTGTGGGTGTCCATTCTGTGACCAGCATATTGTTCAGGATTTAATGAAGAGTCAGAGGAATTGCATATGAAAGCTTGTCTGCCCTTGCATCTTGTTCACACTCGCTTGATTACTTTGGATTTGAATATCATTCTTCCGTCCACAAATTAAATTAATGGTAAAAACACATGGGAGTTATCGCTACAGAAATCCACTTAATTAATTCAATGTAAGCATCTGATAGAGCCTGAGAATAAGCATATTCACCCTTGAATGTAATCTTTTTTCTTTCATTTTTTCATTTATTTTTCTCTCTATTATATATTGTGAGATCCAGCACATTATTTCGTTGTTATTGAGCATACTGAAGTTATTATCAGTACAGTAAAGTTGGGTAATCTTATATTTTATAGTTTGCTGCATTTCATTCTTTCTTGCTGTTTTATTTTATTTTGTTTATTCACTTATTTTGTGCATGTTTATCATTTCTTTAAAAATGTAAATATAATAAGATATAATACAACTTGACAAAACATATTTATATACATTGCTAACAACGTAGAAAATTAAATGGCTATGAAATTGTTATATGATATCTTTAATCAAACATTAGTATACAGTGCTTATAAAAAAGTATTCACCTACCTTAGAAGTTTACATGTCTTTCTGAATCACAGTAAATTTAACGTGGCTTTCAGACTGGTCAAAAGAAAAATACTCTTTAATGTGAGTTAAAACAGATCACTACAAAGTTGTGTGAAGTAATCACAAAAACATTGCTTCCTCTTTCTTTTTGTCATTCAGATAAAGGTGTATTTTGTGTTAATGTTCCTTACAACTTTAGGCAGCAGAGGAAGAAAAAGCATCTCAGGCGAATTTTAAACCTTATTTTGTCATTGATGACCGTTTTAAGAGTGAGGGACACCTGCCTCCCCTTCTCACAGTGAACCTACGGGTAAATTTTCACATCAGTTTCAGTTTAATGTTATTAAAGAGCGAATTTTGCTGCCTGTTTTAGATTTAGAAGCATTATATGACGAGATGATAAATTGTTACTGTCGTTCATTTCCTGTTTGCTCACATGCTGTATATAAAGTGTTTTGCTGGATATTCATTTATTCATCCACATCACTCACATGAATGAACACTGAAAATCTGTGAGAGAATTCACCTCTTACAACTTAAAATTGGCTCCTTTATAGTGTTTCTTAGTTCATTAAACTGATTTTATTTTCTTTGTGCATAAGAGAAGATGATTTAGATAATAAATAAATTAAAGTGATCTTAGAAGGGGGAACAAGGTGTGCATTTCTCTCTGCATGTTTAACCTCAAAAGTGACATGGAAATTTTACTAGGTACTAGGTTGCTCTCCAATATGTGACAAATATTTACCCCCTACAAGTGAGTATTTACAAGATGCACCTTTGGCAGCAATAACAGCCTTTAGTCTGTGTGGATCCGCTTTGCACATCTGGTCACACCTTTGTGGAGTTTAATTTAATTTAAACTGATCACTTCAGTCAAACTATATTTATGTGCAGACAAGCTGCAAAGGTACCAGCGTCAGACAGGCAAGTCTTTCACAATCCTAGTCCTTTCTGATTTCTAAGCAAAGCTTCATGTTGTCCTTCATGTTGTCTCCTTAGAAAACTGTGACCACCAGTGTAGCTTCTAAGTCTTGTAGTACCATATTCCTCTGCTTCCCAGAGGACCCCTCTGGTCCCAGTGCAACTGGCTTGCCCACTTTCATCAGTCCATGGCCTTAAAATGAGCACACAGCATGGATCCCAGTTGGCTGTGTTTCTGCCTCAGGTGAGAATACAGCTCAGGCAGAGACTGTGTCAAATCACTGCTCAATTGCCTGATTTCTACTATTGTCTGTAGCCTCTACTGTTGGCTTGGTATTTACTTGGCCATCATACTAGCATTCAGAGAGTGCAACATGAATGATGCGTCTTCTTGCAAGAGTCTGTGCCTTGTCCTCCAACAGACAGTGACATCCATGTACAGTGCCTTTGATTAACAATGCTGCTCAAGCATGCTTAACTAAAGGCACAGCTAAAGCTCCGCAAGAGTTAACCCGTGTGTTATGTTGAGAATGGCTTACTGCTGGAAGACATAATAACAATAATTGCAAAATCAATTAGCTTTTTCCTTTTCTTTTGACAAATATGTAGGAAAGTACTGAAGTGATAATCCTTCCCTTTGCCATAAACATGGCTTTCACATTTGATGAAGGTGACATTTCTTATGTCTGTGGTCAGTCTTCAGAAGTCAGCTTCTCTCTCTCTCATAATCCTAATAGACTAATTTAAGATCTTTGTGATGGTTAATCCTGTATAAATAGTACTGGCAACTGTAAAACATCTAAAAATTCAATGTATTTAACCATGTCTCTCTGAGACCCCAAAAAGAAGATGAAGTATTAAGAAAGCAGTCAAACTAACAAGTAATACTGTCTTTTTTTAACGATGCCAAAGAGCTTTCAAGTCACTTTTGTTGCCTAAACTTAGAGCCTGTACAAGGAACTTTGAAAGAATTTTTTTTGCTGATTCTGGCCACTGTGGACAAGGGCTGTAGTGTTTCTACCACCTCGTTTAATTGATTTCAAAGGGAATCCAACCAAATCCGACCCTGTGGCAGGCATTAAGAATAACAAAATAGAAATAGCCAATCTTCTCACTGACGGTCTTGTTTGTTATCTATCAGCATTAAATTGAGACTATTTCATAAAAATTCCTTGTGAAACGTTTAACCAAATATTCATTCAGCACTTTGATATTCAGATACAATGCAAATAAATCTTGTATTTTGCAGAATTGTCTCCTATTGTTTAGTTTGGTGAAAGTACGATTGTGACAAAATCCATTTGTCTTTGTGTTTCTCACTGCACCTGGGTATTCACGTCATACCTGTAACAGTAATCACTCAAAGTGATCTTTTTTTGTGTTTTGAGTGTTAAAATTATGAAAGAATCTTGCTGAGATAATTAAGATGGTTGTGATGAAAAGGCAAACATATTTTGATGTCAATCAGTTTATCCCTATGAATCTTTTTTTATTACTCTTTTATTCAACTACATCAAGCAGAGTGAACTGAAACTATATCATGAAACGAGTACCTAAATCATACACATTTGACAATTCTAGCTTGTAAAATGGATAGTATTTTTTAACAGCTTAAGGCAATTGTTTTCATGTCATAACAGAGGAATTCCTTTTACTTTTTAGTTGTCTGATGGTACTGGTGCTGAAACAAAAGAAAATGTATTTTGGGGAGGATAAGATGAACCTCATTAAGGGGGGTTTGCTTTTACCTTGAGTGAAGATGACAGGCGGAAGTATTCCCTGTGGCAAGACCTCAGGCGTAGTGAGACAAGCAGCTGACAGCAACAACAGTGCACGCACGCAGACACACGCAAACACACACAGTTTTACTGTTAGAGAGATACAATCCTAACATCTTCCCAATCATTTCAAATTGAGAGATCTACCTGTGTTTTGAGCGAGGGGAAAATGAAATACCACACAGTACAACCTGTCCTACATCTGTATTTTATATATATTATATAATAGTTCAAAAAGTATATTCATTTTTTGAACTACGAAAGAAGGCTGAATGATAGTTCATGATTTGGGGTGTGTGTTGGCTTTTGTAAACCCTGCTCCCATTTTCACCAGACTTGCAATCTCAAGATACCAGTCAATGTTCATTTTTCAGCTATAAGTCAGTTCTGGATTACAAACAGCAGTGCCCCCCCCTCAAGACACAAGTGAGACCACTTAACACACTCCTCCTACTCCAATGTCAAACAAATATTTATAGTGCAACATGAAAAAAATAAACTTTAATGGATTTTGTCCCTCCTGTTATCATGCCTGGTCTTCCCAAGATTTGGGGGCCAATCATAGTTAAGGAACTATGGTTCCCATAATGCTCTGGGAGAATAGGAAGTGAAATTAATGTTGCCTGGTTTCAGATGTGCGCTACAACTTGAGCCCCTTTGTAGTTTAGCAAATTAAAAGCATGCCGAATTAACTGTTAGCTGTTCCTGTTAACAATGCATTCATGGATGCACACACAACTATCACTGGATTACTTTAATACTGAGGAAAACTTAAAAACGTGGTGATTTTGAGAAAAGTTCCGGAGTCATCGTTACGAGGAGCGTCCTTTTTTCTAGGATTTCTAAGTGGATTTATGGACGTTTGTTCACGATGGCCATCGGAGAAAATTACATCCTCGGAAAGGGTAAGAAACAGTCTATCTAAAAATGTGTGTATCACGTCTGTGCTCAGGTCTGACCGATGTATGACTCAGATAAATTGCATGAATTCTGATGCAAATTGCGACATTGAGGCGCAAAGTTAATGCAAAACCTGCACCAGGAATTTCAGCATGTCAGTGTACATTGTTTTATTTCACTAAAAACTTAAGATCATGTTCATTTGTGGTGTTTTCTTCCTATTGTGGTCTGTTGGTCACTGATAATATTGATCAGGCATTCAAGGTGCATCTCATCACTGACTGTGATAATAAATATTCAATTAAAATGTTGAGATGTTGAATGTTGGGGGGAGCTGTACCAAACATGTTTTTGTCTGGAGGACAGTATTTGTAAGCCAGTGCATCTACTATTGCTACAGTGTTTCATTAAATGTTTCTGCTTCTGCAATTTGCATATTGCTCTTGGACATAATGTGATTGTAATAATATGTTAATTAAATGTGCACCCCTAAAGAGTAGCCACATTACTGGGTTCTCATTGGCTGACAACAGTAGCCCCTTTAATTCAACACAAGCAGGGTGTTTTAAGTCAAATACTGCAGACCTGCCTTACAGATTATACAGAATATATTGACTCTTTAATTGTCCCCTTGACACAATTATTAAGTGTGTTAAGGGGACTAAAACTAAAGTTAAACAAAGTAAAGAGTCTACCACCATGCTAGCAGCTCTGTGAGGCTCTACATAGGCACAGCAGTGCTGTAAGCTAAATACTACTGTTAGGATGCTAACATGTAAATAAAAACAATGTTGGCATGTTGATTTTTACCATCTTCACCGTCTTAGTGTTTTTTTAGCATGCTAACATTTGCACTAAACACAAGGTAGAACTGAGACTGATGGGAGTGTCATTATTTATACATATATCAGGTCATAAATTAAAGTATTGGACAAAAAGACATTTTGTCTCTTTGATTGTACCAAGATTTCATGGCAATATATCCAAATGTTATCAAGATATTTCAACAAAAAACAAAAATGTCAACCCTCTGGTGGCTCAAGAGGATCACAAAAATCATTGGAATACATCCTCTGGGAATCATGAATGTTTCCCATCCAATAGTTGTCAAGATATTTCACTCTGAACTAGAAATTTCAACCTCATGGTGGCACTAGAGGAAGAGTCAGGGGGATAGTGCCCAAAACTCACCAGTACTGAGTACCGGCACTTCTGATTTTTGTCCTTATGAGTATCATTACTTCTTACTTACTTAAGTAATTTCCCCCTGGGATTAATAAAGTATTTCTGATTCTGATTCTGATTACTGCATAGCGCCACCTCTGGTGAGTGTAGGTGTCCCTAAATGCCCATGCAACTGTGTCTGTGTATAAACGTTGAATAGGGGCCCCCTTTGATGGTGCCTACAGTCTGTCGTTCTCTGGGATCAAAGTTTAGGTTGTTGTGCATGCATGCAGTGAATTTCCTTTGACAGGGCTGTGTCCCTGAGTGACAGGTCAGGCATATGTAGGAAGACCGTGGGGGCTTGGTCAGGGCTCTCAGGCCAGGTCGCTTGATGCACAGAAGGGTCATGTGCAGTAATAATGGACAGGCTGTCTCAGAGCCGCCTGAGGCTGACTGCCACAGCACATGAGCAGGAAGACAACTTTCTCCTCACATCTTGGCCTGTCATTCTGTCTGTGTTTGTTTCCCTTGTGTTTGTCAGATAACTGCACAAGCAACACATTCATACACACGCAAACGCAGATACAAACACGTAACTAGTGTTACTTTCTTGTCATTGTTGTGTCATCTTTCCCTGTGTTAATGTCTCGCTTACAACTGGGAATATTTTTGTTCTTGTTTTTCTTTAAAGTTTCATCAGGCAACATTTATTCTTGCTGTGCTTCTGCCCGCCCAACAGTCACTCTAGTTTTTCCATTTCTTAATAATTTCACCCAGCCTGTGTGACCTTTTACCACAGTTGTCATGCAAAGGAGCAAAACATGTGGAACTTAAAACCACAAAAACACAAAAACACACCCTTCTTTGCAGGCTAAACCCAATATTTTGTTCCCCAGCAATGACAATAATGTAAAAAAAATTGAAAACATTCAAACTATATTTATAATAACAACACCTTTTTAAAAACTCTTAACATAGTAATGCCATGTCTTGTAAATATATCGTAATGCTTAAATAAATTATAATAAGTTTCAATATGAAGTTAATTCATTGTTCCTGCCTTGTCATATTACTACTATAACACTATTGTACTCATTAATTAAACGCTGCTACCCCGTGTACTTACAATATTAATTACACAGTGCTTGAAGTGATTGCTGAAACTATATGTGTGTGTGTGTGTGTCCGTTTCCATCGTGTCAATGCGTCCCAGTCTAAATTACACACTGCTAATGGACGTCACACCCACCTCGCTTCACTCAGTGGACAGCTGCTGCATGCCTGAACCATTAAACATCAGACAGAAATCCACCTGACAGTTTCATCCTCAAACACTTTTAACTGATTTCTAGCTTGGAAATAAGAATCTTGAAGGTCCATCAGAGGTTGAAATGTATTTTAATGGAAGTGTCTTCAAACAATCTCATATTAACTAATTTTAACAGGAAACACTTCCCCAAACTGCGATTTTAAACATTGGAATAAAACAGGACAAATAATATAATTATACTGACATTATTAGGACATATTTCATATCTTGGTTAAGAAAACACTTATGCTCATGTATTTTCTGAAAATAACTTCATATTGAATCCTTCTTCTTGGTGTATCAAAATGCAAAAACAGTAACAACTGCAACAGTTTCATTGAAAAGTGTAATTCAAATTCAACAGGACAGAACTAAAGAACACACTCTGTGTCCACATGCAAACATGAGCCAGTCAATGCATGTGCATCAAGAGACAGGAAATGCAAATTAGTTATTATATATAACATCTTCCTGTTACATTCCCAGGGATTTCCTTGGTATATAAATATGTCTCTTAGGCTTATCAGTCACTTAATTTAAGTGTTTTGATGGCTGATATTGCTGTACTTACTAACACTTAAATTTATCTAACAGACCGGGAAGGAAAAACAAGATACATCAGTCTACTTAAGTAGCAATAATATAGAAACCTTTTACTTGCAGTACTTACCTAAAATTGCACATATTGCAAATTACAAATTAATATAATTCAAGACCACTAACAGTTAAGAATTCTCACCAAACAAATTATTCATATGTAAATGCACACTTAAGTACAGCCTGACACACATCCATTCACAATGCTCAAGTTTGGCATTCTTTAAAAATACAAAAAAAGAACATAGGTAGAAATGTTTTATCTCCTTGTTTGGTATTTACTATGGAAAACTATAATTGTACTATAATACCACACACACGCACACACACACGCATACAAAAAAAAAAAAAAACGGATCTTACCGGCATTCCCACTGTTATGGACCATGGAGCAGTTGTGCAGACAGAGGTTAATAACCGGAAAACATTCCAGTATTAAAGCACTGACTTAGTGGAAGTAGAATCCATTTAAAAATTCTCCAGTGAAAAATTAAGTGGAGCTGTTGTCCTCTCATCAGTCATCCTCCTGAGAAGCACATGAAGCACAAAGCCTCTCGCACACTCCAGCTCTCTGTCCCTGTGATTCAACCTCTCCCTCCTCCCTCCTCCCTCCTCCGCCTCTCTCTCCGTTATTTGGAGCGCTCAACCTCTAGCCCCCACTTCACTGCTTCCACCTCCCCTCTCCTCCCCTCACCCTCTGCATGGCTTGCAGTCCTTATCACATGCACGCGCTCTTCCCCGAGAGCTTCAAGGTAAAGTCTACAGCAGCGTTTTACTCTCCTTTTGTCATTCTTTCCTTCTGATGTGCCTCCCCCACCACCTCTCATCGGCTACGTTCAGACTGCAGGCATAAGTGGCCCAAATCAGATTTTTTTATGTGTGACTCAGACTTTTTTTTCATAACCGTATGAACAGCACAAATCACATAGAATCGGATCTTTTCATTTATGATTTGGGCCACTTTCATATGTGGTCCTGAATCAGATACAGGTCTGATGTTTTTGCAGCATGACCTCAGTGTGGACAGTCGTATCTGAATTTATGTGACTTTCAAGTGTCTTGTTGTGAGTCTTCTAGAGATGATGTAGCAGATGTAGTTGTATCTCCACAAAAAAGCCATAATTAATATCTGTCTCAATGCTCATGAATTTACTGGCTTTCACTGCACATCAAGTTATAAATGAAACCACAAACACTGACTTGAGGGCACTGCCATGTTTGCTTCTGTGAGACAGTGTGCTGCATGTGACCTTGTATGACATGCTATTGTTCTTTTTTACATGTGGGTTAGTTCAGTACCATGAACTGCTCTCACTGAAATCTGGCTGTTATTTTAAAAATGTAGTCAATATCATAACAGATCTGTTCTCATCTGAGCAATGAATATGAACTGAGCAGTGTTCTCCCCCCTGTTCCTTACCATTTCAAACATCTCCAATGCTTTGTATCTTACAGCTTCCATCACATTTAAACTCTTGCTTTCAGTCCACACTTCATTATATTAATTTAACATTTAACTTAGTAGTAGTAAAAAAAAAAAGACGGAATGAATGAGAGACAAAGATAGAAATAGAGTCAGAGAAAGATACTACATGGTACTAATAAGAGGTGACTGTATTACAGTATGAGAGGGGGTCATATCCATCCATCCTCTCTTGGGCATTTGTCCAGCTTTGCCCCTGATGGCCTTGGCCCGTGTGCATTTCTCTGATGATGTCTGGCACACATCTCATCCTCTTTGTTGTCCGAAGGGAGCAGAGACTACAGCACTCAAGTGCCCTGACCTCAGACATGATTGGAAACACTGGACAACACATCGCTGGACACATCACTGATTTGCCCTTGCTTTGACACTACCCCTGTATTCAAAAATCTCCCTGAGACAGGCTTGAGTTGTTTAACAGTAAAGACACTGAAAATGAAATGAAAATTGAAGCTCACATGTGGCGTATAAATGCTGAAGAAATGTTGATGAGGCCAGAGCGAAGGAATAAACAGCGATGTGTATGCAGAGCAGCATTATGTAACTTAATCCCGAAGGGGTTTTGTAAACCTGCCAAAGAGATAGGACATATTTCATGTTATAGTAAGGGTCACATTGTATGTCTAATTCTGCTTTCCAATAAGATTTGACCTGACTTCTCGTTGACTATACATGGGGTCCAGTAGCCTGAGTGACTGGCCTTGTAATGCTACAGAACATAACATAAAAATACTGCATTATAGCCTGCTGCCAAATAGTATGGCATAAGCTGCGATAGAGGTCATGCTCTGAATACAACAGAAAACAAGCAGCATACACCTGTATGGATTCTCTCTGGGGTGCCAGGTACAGTTTCATCTATCCTGTAATTTCTGTAAAGCTAAATTGTTTTATTTAATTGCTACTTGTATGGGGATTCCTGGTGCCTAGGGGTCTTAGATGCCAACCATGTAATCACAATGACGTCAAGTCTGGACAATTTCTGGTCTCATCTCTTTTGTCTATTGTCAAATATAGATTCTCTATTCTTAGGGAAACAAGACTGGGAGTCTACAGCCATGCTAACTGCTGTAGGCACAGTAGTGCAGCTAACTAAATGGTCATCACGCTACTGTTGAATGCTCACAATAACAGTGCTGACATGCTAATGTTAATGGTATAATGTTTAGCCTACCCTGTTCACCATCTTAGTTCAATGTGTTCAAGTTTTTCAGATATTTAGTTATAAACCATTGGACAATTTTTGACCAGATGCTGGCCGTGGTTAAGTTACAGATTGCAACTAACTGAATAGCACTTGTATCTGTATGTGACCTGTGAATGACAACGGGCTGTGAAGTGTGTAGGAGAAACTATGACCTACAGCCATATTCCATTTCTGCCAATAGATCCTCCTAAATGTAATACACTGGAACTTTAAATGCTACATTTCAAATGTTTAACCAATTTTTTGTCATCACACAATAACACTAAGATGGCATTGTAGTTGCATTGAACTTACACTTTCTTTAGTGAGAAACATGGACTTGTGCTTCACTGAAGATCTTTCTCTGTGGCAGGGAGGCTACTGCAGTGATCAAACTCTTTTCCAGGCACAGTCTTCTTCTGTCAGGTTTTACAGTTAAGAATGTTCAATATAAAAAAGAATCTCACATACCCCCTGCAGTACTCCAAAGTAGGGTGGATTTGAGAAACACTGATAGATGTTTAGAGATTTGAATTAGTGGACCAAAGTCACAGGAATTCATCCTCTGGGAAACATGAATGTGTGTTTAAGTTTTTGTTGCAATCCGTATAGTTGTTCATATTTTAGTCTGGACAATGTAGTGGACCAACCAACTGGCAGACATTTCCTTCCACAGTCATGCAGCCAGCATAGCTTAAAAACAGCTGCAACAAACTATTAAAAAATATATCTATAAATAGTTCTTACTATGGTCTAAAAATAAGTGTAGTCTAACAATGTCATTTTAAATAAAATGATGACTATTAGGTTAAAATGCTGATTTTCAGAGAAGAGGAGTGCTTCTTAAATGAACAGCTTCTGTGTCCAATCCAGTTAAGGGTGCACTTGCCTCGGGTCAGTGAATACTGTACAGCTTGAGTAACGCTGCCACCATGAAATTACTTGAAATCAGTGTTTGATTTTCATATCAAATAATATGCGTACACTGATTGCTTTTAATCAATCTGAAATCTTTCTAGTTAGGCTTGTTTCATGTGTTTCATGTGTTTCATGTCACGTGTACAATCACAGATTGCATGAAAGCGGAAGGGAAACCTTTTGTACACTTTCTTTGTCACTATTCATGTACATACTGTTACAGTTGCACACACCAGTAAACCAGTTAATTCTGACAGTGAAAAAGAAAATGCAAAAAAACTGCGATTGTAGTTTCTTATTACAAACACTATAACTTGTGCATTAGGATGTAAAAATATATTGTAAGACCGTTAAATCGGTGAGAGGAAAAATAAATAAATAAAAATACTCCAGAGGGCGCTAGCTACTTTTACATTTACAATCTAACATCGCTCAGTAGCTGTATCAAGGCACAAAGACATCAGTTTTACTTTTACAAAGAAAAAGAAATATGCGGAAATAATAAGGAATATTTTAGGAAATATTTTTAACACCCTACTTCAGAAATAAGGAACGGATTCTACAATTTGATAAATATAAATGAAAATATATATTGTATATTTTTGTATGAGAAATAAAGGACTAGTTTTCAGTCATAATTTGTCTTAAATCACATTCTCAAATAAAGAAAATCATGTTGTGAACCAGTATCGTGAATAGTATTCACATAGTGTATCATTATATCCCTACTGTGCATACTACTGTATTATGTGGTAACATTAACCTTAGAGTGTGACTTGACAACTGCAGCATTTTTAAACAATCCATTGCATTGTAATGTCAGATGCTAAATCATCAAAGCAAACCCTGAAATTAAGTTATAATTACAACCCTCTACAACCTCTTTGTGACCTCTTGCAAATATCCAAAGCAGTAATGCTGGACTTTCCTCCCTGCGGCATATCTGACCTACTGGTGCTAAAGTTAACTATTTACTGCCCTGTAAATAATGAGGCAATACGTGCCTTATTTTCTGTAATAAATAAGAAACATTGCAATGTGTTGCCATATCATTACATTCTTATCCACAAGAGAAAATCTTCTCAAGTCAGTCAGCCATGTTTACTTTTAGTCATCTATGATGCAAAACTATGATGCAAACAGTACAAACTGTTAGTGACTGTAAGGAATTATAAAACACTGACTTCTGAAATGGTTTCCTTCTTAAAAACCTCCATTCTGACTGACAACTGAGCTGAACAGTTTAAAAGTAGCTCAATCAATCAGAGCTCAACTCTTACATGAATTATATATAATTATATGAAACATGAACAGGAGGTTTTTCCCTTTTGTTGTGCTGTGTGATCTTTGACATTACTGTGTAATTTTACAGACTGAGCTGAATTTCCTGTAATACTTATACAAGAAACTGGGGTTGTCATGGATAAATATGCTTTTTCCTGAATCCAGACAAGTCTCCCAACTGATGGGAAGTGAGATTTCGCAATCGTTAATTTCAGATTCCAGGAATCAACGTTTTTGTGCAAGGCAGACATTTCCAGGGCAAAGGCTTTAACTCTCAGCAGGTATATATACCTCCCGGCTCCAAAATGCAAAAACACACTCGAGAGGAGAGAGTATAACTGCAGAAGATGAATATTACCAACAGAATGTGGTAAGTTATAATCCTAAATACATTATTGTCTTTGTAGTTTTTAAATCTATCTAAATACACCTGAGCATTAAGCTCTCTCTCTTAGTACTAAATGTTATATACTTGGGATCTTTGGCTGAGCTTTATTATTACTTAAAACGGAACGGTTACAATCTCTAAAACTAAGCATAATTTTACTATAAAAGGTCTGATCTTTTAAAAGACTAACTTAATGTTCCAATAATTATTCAGTAATGTTTTACGAGTTGTTGCAAATGATCAAATACTGAATTATGTAACTCTGTGATAAATAACTGATTTGTTGCATTCTTAATCCTTAAATGGGCCCAGTTTTATTGTCTCAATTGATCCAAAATAAATAAAGAAGAAGAAAACATTTATTTTTTGTTTATCATGTGACTCTGTTGTTGTTTTGAAGGTTTTCTTTGACTGTGCTCCTGCTGGCTGCATGGGCCTGTCTGGCAGATGTGCCTCACACTAAAGAGAGGATGAAACGCTCTGTGTCAGGTAACACACAGACACACAATAACATATACAAACATGCTGATAAACATGGAGTCTTAATTTAAAACCAGTTTCTAATTGTTACTTTAATATTCTATATTTCTAATAAATATACAATACAATAATATTTGTAGGGTAGTGTATTCGATTGGCAAGAAAGAAAGCAAGACAATCTTTGCTTTGAGTTAAATAATCATTTTGGCATGCTAACATGCTCACAATGCCAACATGCTGTTTATCTGGTTTAATGTTTCCCATGTTCACCATCCTTTTTTTGGCAAACGTTTGCTAATTACCTCTAATCACAAAGTACAGCTGAGGCTGATGGGAATGTCATTAACTTTGTAGGTATTTTGCTAAAATAACCTAAACAATTACAAAACCAGAGTTACAGGAATAAAAGAGAAAATAGAATCCAAAAAGTTAAACAAAACAATATAATTAAAAACAACTACAACACAATTCATCAGTTAAGAGAAAGCAATATGATAAATATAAGAGATTTAAAAGACAAATCTGAGTTTAGCTACATGAGATCGTCAGGCAGGAAGTTCCACAGCTTTAAACCAAGGATATGGACAAATTTAAAATTTGACCCGATGATGGCATTGTATCAAAAGTGAAGGGACCGCCAAAGTTATTACAAAACATCGTCTGGGGGACATGAATGTGTGTATCAAATGTAATGGCAATCTATCCAATAGTGGTTGAAATACAGTAATTAATGCTGGACCAAAGTGCCAACATACTGACAGCCCAATATTGCCATGACAAGGTGGCTACTATTTGGTCTAAACCCACATTTATAGCATATTCTGAAGTTAAACAGAAACTCTCAGAATCACGGTCACAGCCAGAATACTCTCCTTGTCCATAGATTTAATCAGCAGCCTTTAACTTCACATTCAAGTGGATCCAAGCAACCACAGGCTCCAGTTTTCTGAAGCTACAGTTTTACACAAATATTTCCTCGACAGCTGCTGTTCAGATAGATAGAAGAACTCCTGCATGAAATGACACGGCCAACCCTGCAGGATCTGAGAGCTCGGCTATTACTGCTCATTTCAGATATTGCTCTTCATTTAGCTGTAACGCAATAGTATCTGACAGGGAAATCGCCTGCTTCCTTGCTTCTCTTCAAACAGTCCTTTTTAAAAAATAACAATAAACCAAGTGATCAGACACCAGTGAGAGATGTAACTAAACTGGCTGGAGGCTTGTGGAAAAAAAATTTTGTTGATAAGAGAAGGGAACTCAATAACTTTTTACTTTCAGTAATAAAATATGAAACATTAAATGTAACAGAACTATTGAATCAATTTTCTATTAATGCAGTGTCTGTAGTGCTTTAAACTAATTAGTCATTCATTTATTTAATTATGCTTGTAAGCCATTGTGTACTGTATTGAATACATTAATTTAAAAAAGACACTGGAAACCATGAATGTAGAATTAAATCAGAATGAATGATCACAAATAGTTAATTTCTTCACTGTGCAGAATGGAGCCAGACATGTACTAACAGTTTTGTCATCACTCAAGATCACTTGAAGCAGTGTTCATTTTCTCTGTCACACAAAAGACACATGGATCACAGCACAGAGAGTGGATAGATTCCCTTCTTTTGCTTCATGATGAATCATTATGGGCCATTGTTTCTGGAGGAAGCCCATGGAGCATGAAAGCATCACTTTCAGACAACAAAGCTTCGTTTAAGATCGGTCTCTGGAAATTATAACAGTATGTTATGGGGGAAGAACAAAAATGCTGTCAACAGTGTTTAACACACAAAGCTTTATATGCTCCTTGAAATTAAGAGAAATTTCGGATAAAAACCAGAGGAAAACAGTCTAGTCACACACTATCTATCTATCATAGATACAGACACAATTACAGCAATCACAAATGAAATGTTAATCCAGCATATGAAACTTTAAAGTTTTTAGAACATAGCTTTATGCTTTTGTTAAATGCATACATGTGCTCTTTTTGGAGTTTAGAACAAGCTTTAGATTAATAATAGATGTCATCAAAGAGCAGACTGCAACCTGGAGAAAGTCTTGTTTGCTGTGGAGTCAGCAGTATAAAAGATCATAGCATAAAAACAGCGATGGAAAGAGTACTAATACACAAACTTTGGCAAGCTTTTGCATATAAACTGATAATAAATTTACTTACAATTTCTTCAATATACCACCTTCCTCACTATAATGTTGTTAGAATTGACCAGAAAGGGGACAAACTTGACAACAGCAATATAAGTAAAATTCTCTGCCAACAGCAGAATAAAACATCAACAAGGCAGATATTACAGATATGTATAGACAATATAAACTCGACAGCCCACAAATGCACACATTAAAACAACAAAACCAGGTATGACCGCAAACCGCAGCCCCTGACATTCATCCAGCAGCTGCTGATTTAACAGCTTTCTTTTCTTCCATTCTCACAGTTTATCAGGACTTTTTCATGTAACTTATGTCTGTGTTTATGTCTCAGCTTCCAAGGTAGCATCACTCCGTTCCAGGCGAATGATTGGGGGGACTCTGGCTCCTCACGTCCCCTGGCAGGCCATGGTTTACATTTCTGACAGTGTGCTGGACGGAGGCTATGCAGGTGGTGCTCTCATCTCAGACCGCTGGATTTTGACGGCTGGCAGGAACGTTTTTGTCAGGAAAAGTCGACAGGACATTCAGGGAAAATATCCCATCATTCCTAAAGTGTACCTGGGAATCACACACCGGTCAGAAGCTGATGTCTCCAAAGAGGTCGCTGTAGAGAAGGTGAGCAAAAAAAACATTTGATGGACCTCAGCGGCCGCTATTCAAATGCATGTTGTTTGTCCTTAGTGTGTGTGGATTTATTTTCAAGTTTCAAGTTCCATAGATACCCATAATGCAGTGCTGAATTACAGGTTGTAATATTTATTGCACAGACATGTAGATTTTCTTTTTTTCACTCATTATTTTGTTCTATGTTTTATTACATACAGGAGCATGTAATCATTTAAAGGATAAGGCTGGTGACACTCTATTTATTTTCCTACTAACAAGTATTGCCTGTGTTTCCAAAGCCTGATGCAGTTTATACCTCTGAGCCACAAATCTGCTGATTTAAAAAAATACATAAATGAGCCACTGTAGTTTATGCTGAGTTGATGCTACGTACCAGAAATACTCACTAGTGCACCAAATGTGTATTAATCCATGGCTGAAAATAGTTCCAATGTCTAGCTGTTGTAGGAAATTACTAAGCCTTTTTATGAATGAAAGTATGTATTCTAGACCAGTTTTTAAAGATTTGATTGTTGGTTTGGGACTTTTCATGGGATTTGTTGACAGTAACAAAGATATATAACATCACCAGATTTATCTAAAAACGTAGAAAGTTGGAGATGAATGATTTTTACTGGACAGTGACAAGACACAAAATATATATGTGACGCTGACATAGTTGTGAAAATAGATATATTTATATAGCTATCTGAGGTACAGTTAGTTACAATTAGTCTGTTTTTGTAATTTGTCAGTTAGTTGTCGGTACATTTTAATTGCTGTGGTACTGCATTACAGTTGAATGAAAATACCAAACATTCAGTTAGACTTCCTCTCTCTCCTTCTCCTCCTGCAGGTTGTTCTCCATCCAGGCTTTCAGAACCAGTCTGACTGGGACAACGACCTGGCTCTGATCCAGCTCAAGGAGCCTGTGGTTATGAGCGATAAAGTGACCCCCATTCCCCTGCCAGAGAGAGGCCAGGACCTGGCAGGCATTGTGCGAGGGTCAGGAGTCATCACCGGCTGGGGCTGGGGGGTCTACCTCACCCTTGCCACATCACTCAAACACCTCGTACTCCCCTTGGCCAGTCACTCTGACTGTAAGGCAGAATATGAACGTATCGCGCTCACACCATCTGTAGACGACAACATGTTCTGCACTGGAACCGCCAAGTTTGGGGAAAATGTTTGTTTTGGTGATGCAGGAGGCGCTCTGGCTGTCACAGATGCTGAAACTGGGGACATTTACGCTGCAGGGATCCTTTCCTATGACAAGTCCTGCAACAGGTACAACTATGGAGTCTATATGAAGATTTCCTCATATTTGCCCTGGATCCACAGAGTCATCAGAGGAGATACAGAGAATTCATCCGCTCTGCGCTCTGATGCGATGTCTAAGATGTACTCACGGCAGCCGTAAAGCTTCAGGCTCTGTTCTTAAGATTTTGTGTTTTCAATAATACACACAAATTGTCTTCTAAAGAAAAACATCACCAGTTGTTTCAGTATTTCCCAAAACAACATATGTTTATGACTTTTAAGTTTAAGACTTTTGCCTGTAGAGAGTAAGGAAGGAAATGTCACATTGTAATCTACCATTTACATTTTTTCTACAACTATTTCTGTCACTTTTAATACAAATGAGTACCACACTATGATTGCCTTCCAGGTAAGACTGTTACCACGCTGTTATGCCACTTACTGGGTCTCCCCTCTCTCTATGATGGCTGGTATGTGGCATAACGGCTATAAACACTCTTTTCGAGCATACAATGACATTTAATCCACAGGAGTAAGACTGAATGGGTAAACAAAATGTTGGATAGGAATGTATCAGGAGAGGAGTATCAGGACGCTGCTTACGGGGACATCTAACTCTGAATTAGGGGTTAATTTTGACTAAACCAGAGTTAATGATTGTTGGAACAGCGGATAGACAAACCAAGATAGTTTTGGTGAGTTTTGTTCCTGTCATATTGGACTGAAGTTTGTTTTACGATGATATGCGAGGTAAAATTACTGCATTTATCAATGGAGTCTGGTGGAGAGCAATACACAGCTGTTTCTGGTTAAACAAAAAAGGATCTTACTATTTCACAGATGTGTGGCGGACCCTTAGAATGACAACGTAACTTGATCGTGGACAATTGCGTGGAAGGATTACATTTGCAACCAGCAACTCACTTAATACTGTAACAATTTAAAAAACTTGTCACTCAGACACAAAAACATCAGAAAATAGGGTCCAGTTTAAAAGTAACCCTTTAACTTTGAAAAAAGAACTTGAGAGCTTCAAAGGTTGAAACGACATTTCATCATGTGCAGTCATCAGCGTGAAAGCAAAAGTTGACGATGGAATAAAAGTGAATGACACAACTCAGAATTTGTGGTTTTTGAGTGTTGCCTGCAGATGTTTTTTTTCCCCCACCAATAGCAGCAGGACTTCAAAGATATTTTTGTCTAGCAGATGTGTCCACTCTGTCAGAATTCATGAACCGTCTCAAAAACAAGTGCTTTCCCCCACTCCACAAAAGTGAGAGGCTGACAGCTGCCTGTCCAGCCAATACAATATGAAAGGGAAAGATAAGAGGGTAGGAAAAAATCAAAGTGCAAGGTGGACATGACTGGTTTTATTCCTCTGGGTCTTTTTAAGTGTAATGTGAGGACATACACGCTTGGGTTGAGGGGATGGGAATATCGAGACTGATAGCCTTCATTACTGTCATTTTAAATATGTATAATGAGTTATTTAATCTGCTAATTATAGCTATAAAGATTCAACACATAGCTTTCACAAAGAAAAACACTGAAACTAAGCAATAATTTATTGCAGGACATCAGACTAGTCTTGCATGTCTTTCTTTACTCCTCTGACTAGCTGCTGCAGACTTCCCATGATCATCACATGCTGAATAGTGACCCTCACATATGTTTTTTTTACTTTTTCCAGTAGTTCAAGAGTCTTGTACAATATATGACAAGTTTCATATCCACTGGATCTTACGTTTTGACACCTTGAACCTGGCTTGTGTACTCTGATTTGGGTCTCACAGGCAGACTATCCTGCATCTTTCACTAGACTTTGGCAAACCACGCCCCAAACCTGTGTGTTAAAGCATCTTATTGTAAGGAGTTTGCTCGGACACAAACCAGGAGGAACACCCGGGACACATCATCAGTCCATCAGTAGCCAGCGCATACGTCACAGTTACAGGTTACGTTACAGTCACCAATATCACACTGGCAGCAGAAAGAGAGATTTAAAGACAAATGATCTCTGTAGCAGTTGAGTGAAATACATAGTTTTCAATGACATTTTTTGGCATTGTTTTTAAGGTAAAAACCAAAATGGAGCTGTTGAAGGGTGAGAAGTGTGAGAAGTACTTTTTAGCAGGTCTACAGCAGGGTGCAGGAGGTTCTCCTCTATGGCTTCTAAAATATTAATATCCCTGTCAAGGGCCATTAGTCTCTACGAGTCTCAGAGTGTACTCTCTCTGGCTCCATCACTCCTGCAGAGCACTGACTGAGGTCAAAACCCCAACAGTCTCTTAATGCACTTTAAACCAGAATTAACATGGATAATGAATATTGTGTTAGCATGTTGTATGTGATCACAGATACATTTATATTTATGTAAGGCTATTTGTGTTTGTTCCTCAACCCCAAAATAGTTTCAGTTACTAAGTGTGACAAGAAGGAAAATATAACCAAGTTTTCTTTGTGGTGACCAAACTCTTAAGGTGGCCATAAATTTGCTGTAACTTATAACTTGTTGAGTCAGTACTATTAATTATAAGAGTATGGGCCTCAGTGATTTATTGCATTAAATCAATTACATGTCGAGTAATAAATATATATCAGCAAATCTAAGTATGATACATCATTTCTAATGACTGAATGTCTTATTCAGAGGTGATTCATTTCCTCAGCAAAGATTTTTTTTATTTTTGGATCTAGTTGGCGATGACGTTTAATCTTGTTGTATCGCTCAGCAACCTGTCCGTCTGGGAATTTGTTTAGAATATTAATTATGGAGATAATTTAGTAAAAATGCCCAGTTGCTGAAAACTTTTGCAGTTCTTTTGAAACACATTTGTCATCACTTAAAAAACTGCTGCACACTGTAACTGTGTATGTGTGTGTGGTATCTGATGGTCTATACATTAAAATTACATTTTATTATAAGATTCAAATGATATTTTGTTAACATATATAGAGGTTCAGTGATGTTCTCACTATGGAATGTTTGGTTAGGGGCCTCTTAATGGCCTTTGACCTTTACCCTGAAAACCCCCATCTACTCTCCTTACCCTACATATCTAGATTTAAACCAGATGTTTCTTTCTATCTTTTGGAGTAAACAAACTGACTATATAAACGTATTCCGATGCAAATAGACGGAAGTTGTTCCTTTGGCGGGTTACCCTCCAAGCCTCCCGGCTTTGAAAATGATGCTGTACTTTTTTTGTATAAACCTTTATATAAAATCAAGACGTGTCAGCCGGAATTTCCTCTTCAACACATCTTCACATCATCGCTACTCAATATACAACATGTGTAATTTACAAGTGCAGTTTGATTGTAACACTGTTTTTGAAAAATACCATCAGTTTATAATAGTGTATCGTGGTAACCATTATTAGATATACAAAGATAACACAGAGCTATTCTACGTTAAGATCCATTAAATGTGACGCTCTCTGTTCATTCATCCCGACACGTACAGTTATTGTTGATTGTGTCTCACATTAAACAGAAACTCATCGTTGAGGCGAATGTACTGCTGATAGCTGCCATCTGTAGATTATGTCATCAAACACAAGAATGGCGCTTTGAGGTAGAAATTATACAAATCAATAGTATTTTCTAAACCAGTCTGCTGATGGAAGCATGCTGTGTACTCAGCTGCCACATTATGTACTCTGTCCTCATGTGTAACTGGGAAACTGAATCTTTCTGAGCTTCGATTGCCTTTATATTTACTGTACTTGCCACACACACACACACACACACACACACCAAGCTTTTGACTAGGCAGTAATACAACAGATATGGTGAACTGTATCACCCAAAGAACCTTTTTCCACTGCTTGCAAAAACAGGCTTTACTGTGTCTCTTTTATTAGTCATAGATAAGCTCTATATACACGTTTGCTTGGTCATGAATGATACTTCCCTTCAAATATTAGACAGATATGATCAGGAAATGGACAGAAGAATCAAGTGTCAAAACAGTCTGTGCCGCTGTTATCTTTCTCTCCTCATTGTTATTGTTTATTTACAATCCTACATTATTTTTTTAGCAGGAACCTTAAGCTGAAATGGCTCTCACATTCTTCTTATACACCGTCCTCATGAGAGTGTCATGTTCAGGCTCAGCACTGTCAGTTGATGCGTTTACCATTGCACTATTGTCCACTGTCTACAGATGTTATCCTGAAAATAAGAATGAGCTGTTTCTACAGACGGAGACAGGTTGTCTTCCATATACGCCGCCATGTTGAACTGGCATGTTTCTATAGTAATCCAGAAAGGACAAACTAAACACTGGCCTTTAGTGTCTTTGGCAGGTTTTGTGACTGAGCTGTATTCAAATGATTGCAATCTGCAACTTCATCGGTAGATGCCACTTGCTACACACTGGTCCTTTAAATGTTAAAGCACCAATAATACTGTTTTATAATAATACATAATTCTAAAAGGGGGCATTCTGAGTAATGAATACTTTTGAGACTATTTTCTACTCTAAGATTTTGATTGCAGGACTTTTACTAATAACAGTGTTTTACATTGTGGTATACATTAATTAAGTAAAGGATGTAAAAACTCCTTTCAGCACTGCCTTCTTGGTAACCATTTTCTGTGGCGGCAGGATTTGATTTTGCCCTAGCTGATTATAGTGACAGCCTGTGTTTTGAATGTCTATTTTTCAGGCAAATACAATTTGCTGTTTAAATAAGCATTAATGAGGTGTCATAATAGTTCCCATGAAATCCATCTCAGTGAGGATGCAGCTTGGTCAACATCTCCAAAATGGATGTGCTGTATTGCTGTGGCAACATGAAATGTCCTGTGTGAACGAGTACAAATGATTTTCACAAAGGTTTTCCGTGTCCCTGTACAAAACAAAACCATGAGATGTGAACCAAAACAGATCAGGCTGTTTGAACATTTTCACACAAATGATTGAGGCTAAAGATCTTCTTTTTCTCCTCCCACGTCACATCTGGTTTCCTGCAGTGTTCTTTAAATGTTGAACAGCATGTTTTTCTTCTTCTTCTTCTCTTCATCTTATGTGTGTGTTTGTATGATGCTGATATAAACCAACTCACTTTGTGTTCTCTGCAGCTGTTAGGTGCCCTCTCAGGTTCTGACACAGTGGGGAAGGATGTTGAGCTGATCAGGATAAAATGTCAAGCAAATACCACGACTGTCACACCTTCTCCTGTCTGAGGCACAACAGCCTCAATGACCCCCTTAAGATCCGGTGGTCTCATTACCAGTCTCTTATGTGGGAGGATAAGACAATTGCTCCTGCTGGTCAGAGTTATCTGATTTAAGTTTTGATACTTTTTGCTGTTGTAATAAAATACTGGGAGGAATCAAACATCATCCCACAAAAACACAACTAAAAACACTCAACTTACTTAACACATTGTCAGGGGTATTCTTAATACAATCCAAACCAATGGCAGTAGTTTCATAAAATGCCAGCAACTTTTCAATTATAAATAAGGGAATAAATATATCCAAATCAATTTAACTAGATAAAAAAAATCTATAATTCATACAGTTTAAGAAGCTGCATAAGCAGTGTGTTTAGTCACCTTAAAAATAAAATGATAGGTGCTGTTTCCTGATGTAGAGGTTCTGCTCTGTGATTTATTTATCTATTTTCTTTTTGAAGAAGATGTTTGCAGGATGAGAAACTCCTCCATTTAATTTCTGTGCTGTCATGGCTGTTAGGATGTTATTAATGGATGTAATTGTGAGAAGTTTAGAGTGCACACAACCCTCTCCAACAGTACCTTCTCATGGATTGTTCTGTTTCTATACCACAGCAGCAGAGAAAAGGTCAGCACACTTTCAATAGCAGCTTTGTACAAATGCACCCTTCTTCCTTCTCCGAGGATGACAAGAGGATTGATGATGCAGCTTTTACAGAGCTTCCTTTTCTCAGATTAAGCCACACGCTTGTAAGTCAGACATATGGCAGGTTTGTCCCTAAAATAAAAGATTTAAGGTCAACAAAATCTAAGGATGCTTGTGCCCTTTAAATTGTTGTCTCAATACTGACTCAACACTTTATTTTTCTCTTATAATTATATTTCGAATGGGTCATTCTCTTTGGGCAGTATTTTGAAATAGTCTTAAAGGAATATATGTTTGCCCAAATGATGGTAATTTTCCCAAGTTTAACAAAGCTCCCTCCAGAGCCACGTCACAGGCTGAGTAGTACCACCAATGATGAGTAAACTGACCTTTATGTGTCCAATTGGAGTCCACCTTTAAGACCAAATTGAGCCTACGTAAAGGATGATGCATCCAGACAGGTCAAGAAACCTTGAAAATTTTAACACTGTGTCTCTTCCTAAATTTCTTCACCCTGCCAGAGATATGCGTGCTGGTTAAACAAGGCCACCTGGTGGCCAGAGGAGTAACATGATGTTGTTGCTTTATACATTATCAGACTTCCAGGTACTTTCTCATTCATGTCACCAACAATCAACGACTCTGTGATAAACTGTAGCTAAACTTGATTACAAACAATGAATATGAGATGAACAGGTGCAGAGGTAGATATAGTTATTGTAGCCACGGCCCAGTGTTGGTTTGTGGTTGAGCTTTGATTTATGTCTTCTGAAAGTCAAAGAAAGACTTCTTGAAAAGTTGTAAAGAGCCTAGTGTGCTGGTGGTTTCTCCCAATAATTTAGGAGGAAATGTTACAACTATATTAAAATTTCCGTGTTGCAGCTGTCAGAGTGGGAGTACTTTTTATTTGTACCATCCTTATTGATTCATGATGTTTCAACTTGAACCTGGGCAGAGGTTTAATGAGCCAGAATAGAAGTGTGGGTTTGTAGGATATTACAACAATTTAAATTATATGGTCTCTTTAACCTTAATGATAAAGGCAAACATTAAATAACATGAGACCATTAATAAAACTCACACTCACAATGTGTGGCCTAAATCACAACTGAAAATTTCCTCCCTGCCCAAAACAGGCTAGCAACACCAATAATAATAGTAATAATCATTCAAAAACACAAAAAAGATTCCCAAATTAGAGTCTGTTGTTTAGTTTGAACCCTTGTGATCCGAGGCAATTAACACTGACACCAGCTTTGCCCTTCAACCTCCTTCCCCTCAGCAGAGTCTGAAGCTGGATATATAGAGAGGTGTGAAGAGGCTTCTGGATGAAATGTGTGAGCGTGTGCACAACAAAGAGCTTGAATGATACAGTCGTATGTGTACGTATGCACGTGTGTGTGCCCGTGCATGGACTTTATTAGCAGCTGATAGAGCAGCACATCGGAGCCCTTGTCATCTTGATTATTCCGTATGCGTTTAACAAAAATAAAAAAGATTAGTAGCAGAAGGTGAAAGTAGAGAAAGAGACAAACCACGTTTATCTTTTATTTAGCTGTGTATCATTACAATTACAGAACAATAGGACGCCAGGTTAGGCTCAGTCAGTAGAGCTTGGCGGGTTGCTTGCAGCGGCCCGGGTTCAAATCCAACCTGCGGCCCTTTGCTGCGTGTCATCCCCTCTCTCTCTACCCACCTTTCCTGTCTATCTACAGCTGTCATTATCCAATAAAGCCGAAAAAATTACTTTAAAAAAAAAATATATAGAACAATAAAATGCCTCAAATTGATTTTAACCATTCTATAAGTACAAGTCTTGTTTCACAGACAAAGGACCAGTTTTATTTACCTTCCTGTCATTAAACTTGTCCTCCCTTTCTGAACAGCTGAATCCACTTTACAGAGAATAATGATTCTTTCATGAAACAGGCTTTCACACCATGTTTTGAAAAGGAAAGCGAGAATCATCTTCAAGGTTGCATAAGCTTTAGTTTGAATATCATTTCTTTCAAATTAGGCCGGAGCACTATTCAAATCCACACACACACGCACACACACACACACACGTGACAAGTCAATACAAAAACACATGAGCATATACAGTACACAAGCTGTCACAAACACACAAATGTACAATCCAAACTAAGCTTGATGGCTATTTATGTAAGGCACCATGGTTATCAACTGTACACGTTTGTTTCTCTGGAAACAAACAAATACAAACAGACTAGAGCTGCTGCTTGAACTAGATTATTCAGATGATCTGCACACAGCTGAATCAGGAGATAAAAGGTTATGACAATTTATTTTTTTATTTTTTTACAACTGTAGCCTTGATTATAAAAGAGACAAAGTCAAATGCTTGGATGTACTTCAAGCATCTTTAAAACTACCTTCAGTATTTATCAAAGAAGTGCATGTTAGATTAATGAAATAGTTTCATAAAATCTGTTTTGTTTGGTTCTTGTCAATGTTAACATTTTTTGTTGTGTACAAACTTAACTATGGCGAGAAAACTTTTTTTCTTATTTACCTCTAGTGTCTGGCCATACAGAGGCTTCTGGTTTTACCGTAAACTTCAATTAATAGCCTGGGCTTTTATTTGCATCAATCACTAAACTCAACCTGCCTTTATTTGCAACAGGGCTCTATATGGGTAGTGTCCTTACTAAGTGTCCTTACTAAGCAAAGATGGGAAATACTATAAAATTGTTTATTTATACCAGTATGAATGTTATAAACATAAGACTATAAACTGACATAATGATTTCATTTGGATCATTTGATATTTTGGTAAATCTTTTAGTGGGATTTAAGAGGTTTTATACATCTAAAGACTTTTTATAAAATCCAAACCAGGCTTCTAATTGAGACCTGCGTTTATTTGTCAAAATGAGTAGCTACACCAGACTAGTAAAAGGGCCCTGGGTCTATCTGGGACCCTGCTTTTAATTGAAAAGTTTTACTGTATTTTTCCAGGTTCTCCCTCTCTCTCAAGTGTGGACAAACTAATGCAAAAGTTTCTGCATGGCTAGAAACCACAAAAAGTAAATGAGAAAATGGTTTGATAATTTGAGTTACCTGGCCCTTTAAACTCTTTTTCCAGTGCATAAAAGAATACTTCGCCAATCTAACATCGCACTCATGATGGTTTAGTTAAAAGACAAGGATAAAAATTGATACAGCTTCTTTTTTTAATCCCACGCATTCTTCTTCCTTGTCAAAACCTGGCAGCTACATTATCCATAATGCAACTCAGCTGCCTTCTCTAATTGTTACTCTAATTGATGTCCAAAAAAGCTTGAAATGTATTCAATTAGTTTCCAATAAAGGGGGTACTACTATGGCAACATGACAGCCATCCTCACCCTCAAAGGAAACGTCTATTATTTAGCTGACTGGTTTAAAATGACCGTCTTTTATCAATTCATATTCTTTTGTAAGATTCACTGCAATTGCGGCTGTAAATGGAAACCATTAAGAAGTGTAGACCACTAATATCCCTTTTCTGGATTCAACAACAGTAATACAAGAGGAGCATTTCCTCTATTTTGTTTGCTCTTTCAATTGATGTTGTTAAATATAGCTGTGACACAATTCAGATAGACAATAACTCATTTATGGTTACATAACATCTCACAAAACTGTATTTGTGCAACAGGATACAATAGCATTTATTGTACCACACAATAGGGGTCAAAAGCTCTAGAGTCAGTTTATTTCTCATCTTTTTTTGAGCTGCCATTGGGTTGCACACCTACTATCCCATAAATCAGATGTCAGCTATGAACCACTGTGGATTAATGCTCATATCAACCAGACTAGTGCCTTCCCACCAGTTATCAGAGTCCATCCTTGCAGTCACAGAGCACAGTGTGTACTGTACCCTCTTTACCGTATGTTTGCTTTTACACACACACACACACACTCAATAGGATTCAGAGAAGTGTAGACCACTAGTATCCCTTTTCCACCAATTTAGCTCTGGTTCTTGAACTGCTTCTGTTCAGGATTCAACAACAGTCAATAATCTTCTTATATTCCTAAGATTTTCTGAGGTGGTATGTGGTGTAAAAAGTTTGATAATCACTGATCTAGGCAACTGAACCCTTTTTTAATTTAACCATGGATCACACTGCTCGTTTTAGCTATAGTTGTTCAATTCATCTCCGGATTTCAACAACCAAACTGTCAGCTGAGCTTCAAAATTGTATTGTGGTATTGATGTATAACAATTTGGTTAAGCTGTTTATGTTAGTCAGATTGACAAGTCCATACTTGGTGAGATAGTGTCAGGGTAGTTTCTTTGTTTGGTACAACAAAGGCTAAAGGTCAAATACGGTACAGTCTCTAGTCACATATTACAAGAGGAGCGTTTCCTCTGTTTTGTTTCCTCTATCAATTGATGTTGTTAAATATAGCTGTGACACAATTCAGAGAGACAATAACTCATTTATGGTTACACCATAACATCTTAAAAAACTGTATTTGTGCAACAGGATAAAATATAATTTATTGTACCACACCAAAGGGGTCAAAAGCTCTTCAGTGAGTTTATTTCTCATCTTTTTTTGAGCTGGCATTGGGTTGCACACCTACTGGCTTCAGTTTTTTGTCATCTCTGCACCTACCTACACACCTTCGTTACACTTTGGTCTACATCTATAACACTGTGGATGCCGCAGCTTCCTGCGATGCTCAGTCTCTGTAAAAGAACATACATTTATTTTTCAAAAATGTCATCTTTCTTGTTTTATTATTCGTAACTTTTATTAAATGTATGGTTAAGATGTGTTCTCAGCATTAACAATATGTTTTTGCTTTGAACATTAATTTGATAATAGTGTGCTTCTACTCCAAACTATTCAGTCTTGTTGAGGGTTAGGTGAGAAGCTAACCCATCTCCTGATTGTAGCTTCATATTTACCGTACAAACATAAGAGTGGTATTGATCTTCACATCTAAATCTTGAAAAGAAAGTAAATTAGCGTATTTTTATATATTTTAGTGTAAATTAGAGGTTAGAAGCAAAGGATGGAGAAAAACACAAATTACTAGACAAAATAAAGAAAATGTTGAATAACAGTGTTTTTTACACCCAGCCATACCCACATACAAGTGATCTTAGATAGCAGGGAGATCCAACTGTTTTGACCGTCTTTGTTGTTGGATATAAGCTATATCATACAACAGTGAATGCCACTGTGGATTAATGCTCATATCAACCAGACTAATGCCTTCCCACCAGTTATCAGAGTCCATCCTTGCAGTCACAGAGCACAGTGTGTACTGTACCCTCTGTACCGTATGTTTGTTCTCACACACACACACTCAATAGGATTCAATCAAAGCACTCCAGTGCATTAAAACTGGAGGGGGAACAACACCTTTCTTTGGGTGTGTGAAGTGACAGGACGCTCAAGGACGGCTCAGCCCTCTGGACGAGGAACTTTATATTAAAACCTTTGACCTGTCCTTCCCCCTCTGCTGATTGTTGTGTCGCTTACATAACTGTCAATTTCTTTGCTTGTACTGCACATTAGCAACCTTAAGTGCCACTTGTATGTACCAGAAAATACATAATTTGCACCACTTATACAAGAGGATTTAGTTAATCAGATTTTATTTATACACTTGTCGCATCAAAACATTGAATACATCACCACAAGCGGCACATCACACACATTTATGAAAGCAAGAGCAATGAATATAAGAGGCATTGGCTACTAAACACTGCATGTCAGAAACTGTCCTGTGAACATTATTTTTAATTTAGCACTGAATTTACTGCATGTTAGTATGATTTTATACAGCTAAAATCATTTAAAGTACATCTAAGAGAAAAGCTTCCACTTGTGCAGTCTCGTACATGACTTCAAACTTCATTCGGCTTTGTTCACAGTTTGTGCGTGTGTCTCCTCTTTGTCTGGCTCCTCCCACACAAACTCTAAAGTGCAGTCTTGCATCTTGGACTTGAAAACACTTTTGAAATATTGATTCTGTTCCTCTGTGAACATGTTTTTCCAATCTCCAATCTTGCCTAAATTGTAGGAAGGGAACAAGGATTAAAGCAAAAAGGATGATATTTAATTGAAGGCCAAGTGTAAACTACAGGTAAATGTACATACTGAATATAATCAAAGCACAAAAAAGCCTTTTAGTTCTTCTCAACTGAACATGATTTTAAAAATAGGACTGTTGACTCCTTTGTTTTACAGACTATAGATGAAAATAAAGCTTTAAAAGGAATACAGTAGTTTGACATTTGGGAAATATGCTTATTTACGTCCCTGCAGGAAATAAATAAACATATTTCTCAAAATATCAAGCAACATTTAATTTATTTATGTCTTTAACAGGATCAGAAAGTGCTATTAACTTGTGTCAATGTCTAGTTGTAATGTTTTGTGCTTTAAAGCAATAGTTCCAAATATTTTTGGTTTATGAAACCTTAAATTGGAACAACCCTTTTTAGGGGTTATGGCTTTAATGTGGACATGAAGTTCAAGCAAACCAAAGATATTTTTCTCTCTGATCTCAGGGGTCTGAAGAGATTAAAGTATCCAGTATTTCAAAGGTAAAAGTAGAGAAGAAAATCTGTGTATTAAATCTCTTTAATAACTTTGTGACCCCTCAGATTATTCTTGGGGCCTCGTTGTTATTTTACTGTCCCTGCAGTAAAATCATTTTTGTTTGGTTGTTTTTTTAACATTTGGATCACATATTGGGAGGGATAGGACACAATCAATCAATTGCTTTATCCGTTTATAATAGAATAGAGCCCCACCTTTTCTCATGAAGGAGCCTTTTCTATGGTCTATTATCGCTTCATCAATCAGGGTGTAGTTGACCATTTTGTTGTTTTTCATGCTGCTGAAGCTGCAGTGTTTCACACAGTTGTTGACCTCATCCTCCACCAGGTTGCTTTGTAGGAAAGAGCTCACCCTCTTTATTGTGCCATATAGGTCCTAACAGCAGGAAGAAGAAGATAATAATGATATCAAAAATATATTTGGAAGAAATTTGCATGCGACCAGTGTGCAATGGCTTCTGTAAAATGCAAAATAAATAAACATTTCCTCTGATGTAAGATTTGAGGTTACATATGCAAGCTTAGTTACAAGAAGTGACTGTAAAGTAACATATAACAACAGGAACGTCTATGTAAAGACCTGCCCCAGCCATTGTGATTGGGGAACAAGATAACAAGGTAACTTAAGAATTGTGCGCTTAGTTGTCTATTTAAAAATGTACGTTTAGTGTGACGAGAATTAATTAATTGATTCCTTTACCAGCGACATCTCTTCATAGGTGATGTGAAGCAGATTGCTAATAGTTGCTGTCTGACTGGTCCAGCCTTTAATATGGTCAAACCAGGACCCATAGGACACTAAAACAAATACATTGGACAAAATACTGAACATTTTATAAAATTATAGTTTGGTGTGCAGAGCTGAAGTCAGTATACTCACCTGCAAACACAACTATAAAACATATTTTTTGTCCCGACGTCAACTCACGTGTGCCCTCCAGGAATCGATTTAAAAATTCTGAAAATGTGCCAGCCTCAGGGAGGAAGTTTGCCATTTTGTGGAAGTGGTAAAAGGACACCACTACATCTTTAGGGTTTCTGCTCACATAGATGACCTGCAAGAGGACACAGAGTAACAGGGTCATGTTTGTATTGTGTTGTTGTTTTTAAAGTTTTTATATAGTTTAAGTGTCGGTTTTAGTTTATTATAATATGGAATTATTTTTCAGGGCAAAGATTTAGGAAGTTCATAATCGGTATAGCTATTACAACACAATGACTCAAAGTCATGTACACAGCCGAGTCTCAATATGCACCAATGCCTCTTCATGCTTGTTGTGCTGACAAATTTGATCAAAATGACAAAGACTAAAATCAAAGACATTTCTGTATATTTTTATTATATTTTAGTTAACTAAAATGTTTTTTCACCCCTAGTTTTAGTTTTAATTTAGTTTAAGTTAACTATAACAACTAATTAACTAACTGGCAATACTATGTATTGACCTGGCCGATATATTGGACTATCAGCTAATGGCTCTGTGGTCCATGCGGTCGCTCAAACATGTAAATTTGACCTTGGCTTTGGAGCCCTGGAGGGCCGGGCCCAGCAGGTGGTGAGGCAGGTGTGTGGTGATAACTCGAGGTGTGGTGGATGAGGCCTCAAGTAGCACAGAAAAATAATATTGCTCCAGCCAGGGAGCCCGAGTCCAGTTTGGGACAGTCTGGGACAAGTTTGGATCCCCTTTGCTGGATATGACAGTCACAATTTCCTGCATCCATGTGGTGCCTGTGGAGAGAAAACAGACACCAAATCACATCTGTAAACTGACTTTTTATTAAATCCAATCATAAAAACAACAAAAAATATGCTTTAAAAAAAACACGCTGCAAAGTAATCATGTAAATGTAATTTAAACAACTGCAGCAACGTGTCAGCAATGAGTTACTCAGTATGCCTGTGTGGTTAGTTGCATTAGGCTTAAGGACTCTACATGTATCCTGATCAGGTTGTCCTCTCTTCTTACCTGACTTTGGATAGGAGGCAATGAGGATATCCGTGTCCTTAAATGAAAATTTCTGAGCAAGTTGCAAAGACTCCTGTGTGTGCAGATGTCCAGGAAAAGAAATACCATGAAACACCTCTATGACATCCAACCTGGCCATATCCGACCTTGGTATATGTATTTGCTGGTCTCTGTCTTTCTTTTTTTATTTGTCTCGTGAATAGTTTTCCTTTCTGTAGCTCTACCTGTCCCTGTCTGTCTCTTCGTCCCGTCGCTCTCTGTGTGAGAGTGATGAACAGACACGCTTTATGCATAAAAGAGGAAATGGAAACCTCTGTCCTAAATTTGGTTTTTTCTCTATTAGCTGTTTGTACATGATATCATGAGCAAAGCAGGAAAGAACAGATCATTTAGCAACAGAAGTGTGAAATATGTCTGGTGTTAGAAGGGCAAGATGGAGAAGACAAATTGCAGTATAGTTAACAAAAGTGGGAAGTAACATACTTTGTTGCTGTACCTTTATACTTTGAGTACATTTCAGAGCCTGTACTTTTTCACCTTTACTTGAGTAAAGAAGTTGAATTAGTACTTCTACATTTACTCTTTTTTACACAAGTATCTATACTTCTACTTGAGTAAAGAATGTGTGTACATTTGCCACCTCTGGTATGTGGTGATGTGGCACACTGGAACAGTAATTTCATATTTGTTAATTTTGGAATATCAGTGTCCAGTGGAAGTAATTTGCTTTATATGTGTTACAGTTAATTTATATGATTATTATTTCAAGGTTAAAAATATTACTTACCTGAATGCCTGCATGTTTGGAAGATTGGAAGTGTTTGTACTTACCCTTTAGAAAAGGAATACTGTCTCTTTAAGAGGATGAGTGAGGTGCGTTGTTGTGTATACAGGCAGTTCATTTTGAGGGTGCAACAGTGACAATACACAAAGACTAAATGCCTAATTTACAAAAAGCATCTTTGTTTAATGTCTGCTCTTACATTTTGTCTCCACCCTCAGCTGGTTTATTTTATGTGTGAGGAAGTCAGCTGGCCTTTTTCATACTGTCATCTGTTTTAAATCTGTTTATACTGTGATACTCTCAGCTAAATAGGACTTGCATGGTTAAATAAAGTATAAAGCTTCACTAATCAGTGTCTTTACAATAAATCAGATGCCTACTGCTACTTAATCAAAGAAAGATGTTGACCTGTCAGAAGACAGTCAGCAGGAGCTGTGTCCAACAGGTACAAACACATTAACCAAACTACAAGTAAATAAAACACAATTCAACAATCAACAGTAAAAACCTTAATAATTTTAGATGATAATATGCAGATGCTTTAATTATAACAAACTGCCAAATAAATATAAAAGTAGAACAAAAAAAGGAAAGACTGACAAAATGTAACATATGACAACGTAAATGTGTAGTTTTAAAGAAGATTTAAAAGATGACACTGATTTGAAGATTTAGCCCACCATCTCATGAGGTAAACATGAGGTAAACATGAGGTGTGTTTATTAAACAAGTCTGGGTCTGCTATACTGTATTTATAAATATTTTATCTGTTGCGAAGGAGGGTTTTGAGTGGGAGGTTGCTGTAAAATAAGACCACTTTATAATATTTTATCTCTGGTTTTGTATATGCTGTACACTGTTACCGTGCTTCAGGCAACTTCCCACCATGCACTGCCACAACCTGCTCAAGCTTGGACAAACAAGAGGAAAAGTAGTTTTATTTTACATTGGCATAAAAGAAAATGAAGTAAAGACAAACTAAACACAACCAAACCAAAAGGGCGGAGGCCGGGGTTGAAGGAAAGATTGACTGCCTCCAGCTTCCAGTTATTACACAATCTGCTGAGCTGGATGGTCCATGACACTGTCTACAAAAATTCCAGCACATGAAATAATCTTTTTTAAATGACTATTGGTTTTTAATGGTAACTGTGTTTATAGAAATGTTCTGCACAGGAATGTGTATAATTAGACCAGCTGGGATTTCTCTGTGTGGGTGGATGTTGATGAAAAATAAATCTTTAACCAACTTTAACCTTGGTCTGGAACACATTTAATATGTGACAAAAATAATGCATCTTTCCACTATAACTGTCAACCATACTGTCTAAAATGTGGTGGAATCTATGAAATAAAGACTGTAAAACACTGCAACACAAAATATGAATACTGAATATTTCCTTTTTACTCTTTGACCCCGTAAAGTGGGTGTCATATACTGTAGATCGTCATCTTTATTGACTAATTGGAAAAGCAGCCTTAAAGATAAGAAAATGGAGTTAATGGGGGCTATAAATCAGTTCCTTCATAAGGGACGCCTTACAGAAGGGAATCTCATCTACTGTAGTCATCCTATATGTTGTAGTGAAGATAAATCCTGGTCCTACTATCAGCTGCTACAAATCACCACAGCAACTCATCAAGTGACAATATTGTCCCTCATTTGTTAAATCCCAATATGAAATTAATATGAAACTTTGATGTTGCATTAATCACCATCAGCCTCTGGTTGTTATCTTGTTTCCCCTTATTACTTTAACAACTATTATTATTATGGAAAACAGGAAAAGGAAAAAAGGCAGTTTACTATCACTACAATATCCTGCAAAATAATATACATAAAAATAAAAAAAAGAGCTGAAGTTAACTGATTAGTTGATTTACATAAAATTAAACAACTTTGATTAATCATTTAATTTGGTTTTTAAGCAAAGATGTTCCAGCTTCTCAATTTAGTGGTCTTTGTCGTTTTTAATAGTACACTGAATATTCTGATTACAAAAAAATCAAACATGTCACTCTATCTAACAATTAATTCAGAAAATAATCTACACATTCATTTCTATTAATCATTAGTTGTAGCCCTAAAAGTAGAAGAACATTATCCTCGTGTTTATTACACATTCAGCATCAAAACAATTTTTAAAGCACAATTTGTTTTGTGAGAGCCATGCAAGTACTAATGGTATAACTTCTGATTCCTCATATTAAATTTACCATTATTACCTCCAGATCTACTTTGAAGTAAGACTTAGAGCTGATTTGTGTGTCTGAAGTTCATGAGTGCTCAAAGGTTTTTACTTCATCTCTTGCAATGAAGGTGTGGCTCTCGGAGAAACATCAGCTCTTTACTGTAAAATATCTATTATATTACTGTAATGTAGTAGTACGTTGATGTAGAATTACAAAGCACTTACTCTAAAGTACTCCAACTCTAAACATAGTCTAACTTTGTATAAAATTCAGAATCATTCTTCTTCACAATGAAGATGGTTGAAGCACTGGTTAAAGCCAGACTGCTGTGCTGATTCTGCGTAGCAGTTCTGGAAACAGTTTTGAGTTTTCCAAGGCCATAGGAATGATGTCATGTTAAATAAAGAGATATCATTGTCCAAAGAATATGTAGTGAACTTTAGAAAAGCACTCAAAAGGAATATTATTCATTAACTAACGTGTTGGCTAACGATTCTAGAAATTGGAAGAATGTTTGAGCTACTGTGCTGCATTTATGACTGGTGAGGCTATAATAAGAAACAGACTCAAGCGAGAGGAGGAGCAATGAACAGTGTTGATGTTCAAAGGCATCATCGAATGGAAACAGACAGAAAACTCGAGTAAGAATCTGAAAGAATAAGCTTTTTTAGATTGATGATTGGCTAACGAGAAAGAAATCTGTTCCAGCGGCAGTAGGTAGAATCAGGATTACTAAGAGGTTAAAGAAAGGCCAAGAAGACAGATTAGGGTAACAAGGGAGAAAGCTTAAGGACGCAAAGTAAAAGAAAAGCAGAGCATTTAAAAGTGTGTAGAATTTTAAGAAATGCTATCTAAGTTTATCTTAGCTGTATATTTGGCGCTGTGGCTCAGTTCTTGTGCTGCCAGCTTAGCTGAGGATCCATACATGACCAGAGCTCTGCAGCTGATGTCTGAGACCCCGCTCATTGATGGGTAAGAGATAACATCTTTTGCATGAAGTAAAATCTGCTTTTCATGACTGTTTTAATGATATTATCTGCTGTTTATCTGCTGTTTGCCCGCAACAATGATGATATGATACATTCTGTAGTGAAAGCTCACTTCTGGAAGCAATTTCTAATGCTGATCTCGCCAGACTTCCCTGCTGTAAAATCACAGTTTGTGATAAAAGTTTTGAGGGGGAAGTTCTATTAGTGTGTGACCTTTTATTTTGCAAACTTTCAGCCATAATGACCTGCCTTGGCAACTTCGAAAGCAATTCAACAATGAGCTCAATAAAGTGGATCTTAATACGCTTGAAACCACACACACCAACATCCCTAAGATCAAGGACGGACGCCTGGGAGCACAGGTACATACAGAACAGAATGTACTGGGAACTGGGAAATGAAATTTAACTATCCTTTCAAGGTGAAGGGGGTTTTTTATCTGCTAAGCCCCATGTCCTGTCTTCTAGAGATCATATTAAATAAATAAGGTCATGTCATTCAGAGGTGTAAGGCGTATCTCTCAAAATATCACATGTATTGATATTTTAACCACTTCATAAGCACCTGTGCGTTGCCAGTAACCGCCTCCTCATTTAGACTCTTGAAATGAAATATTATAGGATGACGCTGATTACTTGAAATCTAAGCCACAGCACTGTGTAGTTGCACTGAGCAGCTCCAAGGTGCCCCAAAAAAGGGGTGACAAGGTTTCACATTAACACCTGTTTGTTCTCCATGTAATTAAACAAAATTAGATGAAAATTTAAGCTAGTAAAGAATAATTTGTACGCAGATGACACAGTTATCTATATATAGTCAACCCAAGCTTCAATTCAGATTCACTGGTCTCCCAACCCTAAGGATGTAAACCCAAATTAAGTTTTATATCTTTAATCTAGAAGGTACTTTTCATATGCAGCAAAAATCAAAATTTGGCATTGGTGGAATGTAAATAAATACATTTACTCAAATAAACACTTAAGTAACCTTTTAGAGTGAAGTATGTAGTAAATACGTCTTACTACACGTACATTTATTTGACAGCTATAGTAGTTTCTAAATTAAACAAAACAAAATACACAATCATATGGATCCCTAACTGAAATCTTACACAGGATTTCCTTAGATTTAGGATTTGATTCTATTATACATTATAACTGCATGGACCTCACTGATAATACAGAGAAAAAAAGATTTGTTCAGTGTTAGTCTTGATACACTTCCTGCCTACCTCTGTAAAATGTCTTTTATGACCTTGACAAAACTAACTTTTTGTATTATGCAAGCTAGAGTAAAGAACATCAAGCACTTTAAAAAATCTTTATACTGGATGTAATTGTAATTGTAATAGGCAAGACATTTCGTCTCTCTGGTCTTATTTTATGTGGTATGTATTGTTGAGAAGTGATTGTTTTTAACAATTTGAACTACCTTAATGCAGTCATTTTCCACGAGTCCCTAAAAGAGATACTGTTTCTCACACTTTGGGTGATATTAACAAAGCATTCATAAAATCAACCAGTAAAAAGGGACATGGTTCTAATTAGGAAAACAGGAGCTCTATAAACATTCCTTGGATACGCAGTGGTGCTGGTAATTCATACATTATGCTCTGTTCCTCTTTCAGTTCTGGTCAGCCTATGTTCCCTGTGAAACTCAGTACAAAGATGCTGTCCGCCAAACACTGGAGCAGATAGATGTGGTTCACAGGATGTGTCAGAAATACCCAGAAACCTTCATGTTTGCCACCAGTAGCCAAGGTGAGTGTGCTAGTAATTTTAGAGAGTGTCAACTCTACTTTGCTCATACCTGCCTCTGCTTCCATACTGAATCACCCATCATCCCTCATGTCTGCACTGCACAGACATCATGGAGGCCTTCGCAATGAACAAGACAGCCAGTCTGATCGGGGTCGAAGGGGGTCACTCACTCGACAGCAGTCTGGGCACACTGCGCACCATGTACCATTTGGGGGTCCGCTACCTCACACTCACACACTCCTGCAACACACCCTGGTAAGAGCCAGCAGTGCAGCAGATCTATGCCATCAAACACACAAAGAGAAATACACAGTGTGTGTTTCTGAGCCAGTGGTGGAGGAAGTATCAAGATCCTCTACTACTATCACCACACTATAAAACCCAGAAGTAAAAGTCCTGCATTGAAAGCTTACTTAAGTAAAAGTCTAGGTAGTTAACCTAAAGTTAGTAAAAGTAAAAGTACAAATACAGAAAAAGGGCTGTGACTGTTATATCATTAGATCATTAATGTGTAAACAGCATTTTATTGTAGTAGTTGGTTGTGCTGTGGGGAGTACGGGGGATTCCTCCTGGCAGCAGTATCAGATTCTCTGGAAAAGCCTGTTTGGTACTGCAGAGCTCATCCTGATCACTGATATACAGCTGAGGAAGTTCACTGTAACTGTAGGTGGCAGAGAGGAAACCTTAAAAGGAAAT
>NW_023339663.1:11716916-11725328 GCF_004916995.1 Morone saxatilis | reverse complement strand
GAGTTCAGAGTATGTACCTAATGTATATTTGTAATATTATTGCATAGTACAGTGCTGTATGTGGCCTTTTAATCACAATATTTACTTGCGAATAAAGTATTAAAGAGAATCTAGAAATATGATCCCTGGTTATTCTTCCAGTGGTCTGTTTAGCTACAGGTAACTGTTGCTTTTTTCCTTGTCAGGGCGGATAACTGGCTTGTTGACACTGGATCAGAGCCATCTCAACATAATGGCCTGTCTCTATTTGGCAAGGTCAGTGTACTCACAGGGTGGGGTATATTATCCTTTATAATCTGTAATAAGTTACAGATTAGTGTGTTAAATGTATACTTTTGTCCTGGTTTATTCGCTATGTGTTCACTTAACTTCACTTTATTACAGACATGACCAAACATTACTTCAAGGTGTGTAAAAATGAAAATGTCTCACAATTGAAATGATGCCTTTTTCTAGTACAAATGTATCTTAGCTCAAAATATTGACATAGTCCTCCTAAAGTATGAATATTAGAAAGTGACGTAAGAAACACCTACGATGTAAATACAATTGACAATGTAATATTTTCTTTTTCATACTGTGTGCGTATAAAGGTATTCAGTTCATGTTTTATTGTCCGATTGAATCAGACAGAAAAAATACTCTTTAGTGTCAAAATGCTTAAACAATACAGATTGTTATTACATGAAAGAGGACAGTGACAATAGAAATGAAAGAATTTAAAGATAAGCAATGTATAGAATAAAACAATCATAGTGCTTTCCTTACAACAGCAACTAATTGTGGAAATGAATCGTCTGGGGATGCTGATCGACTTGGCTCATGTGACTGTTAAAGTGATGAACCAGGTGCTGGACATGTCTAAAGCTCCAGTCATCTTCAGCCACTCCTCTGCCTACAGCGTCTGTCCACACAAGAGGAACGTCCCCGATGATGTTCTCAAGAGAGTGGTGAGTGTGTGTGTGTATGGTTGGGGTACATGGTGCAAAAGGGAAAGATGTCGCTGGGCAATGACCAGGCCGAAGATTAAAGTTATACGGGACAGTTGTGGAAGAAGTATAAAGATCCTTTACTTCAGTAAAAGTACTAATACGTTAATGTAAAATTACAAATCCGCTTACATAATTTTGCTTCAGTAAAAATATAAAATGATCATCATCAAAATGTACTTAAGGTATCAAAAGAAAATTGCCCCCTGTGAGTGATGTATTATTATATATTACATAAGATATTGTTAATACGAATGTCTAAGTCGCATTTCACTGTTGTAGCTGGTTTGTTTTATTCTAGTGGTTCCCAGCCTAGAGTTTGGGCCCCTCAACGGGTCGCAAGATGAATTTAGATTTAGATGAGAAGATTTGTGATATTATTAATGAGAGAGGAAAGAAGAAAAAACAAAGTTCTGCTCGACAAATATGTATTCTTTTCTCTTATCCTTGTTTTTTTTTTTGTGAAATATTAGATAATTTGGTTAAAAACATTTAAATCAAACAATCTGAGAAGTTTAGTTAATGTAAATGTCTCTTTGGTGGAACTGCAAACAACTCATTGACATCTGGAACAAGTAGACACTGCTTTGTTGGGAATGTTGGGGGGAAAATGTGTGTAATTTACAATATGAATATGTTACATACAAAAAGTACAGTATTTCCCTCTGAAATATAGTGGAGTGGAAGAATGAAAATAACTCAAACCGGTACTTTACTACAGTACTACTAAATGTCACTGAGCAAATGCTACCACTGATATCAGGAGTAATGTGGAAAGCAGAAGAATAAAGTGTCAGAAGACAATCAATGGCCTGACTGCAGTAAAATGACCAGCTGACTTTGATAACACATCCAGCCTTTACTGCTTGTTATCTCAGAAAACACACCCCTTTAAATGGTCTTTTTATCATACCATAGGGTAGAAAGTGGTAAATCAGCACCTTGTGTCCAGTTCATCTGATGAATGCATAATGGTAGTTTCCCAGTTACAGGCATAAAACAGTCAAACAACAGGGTTATTGCGCAGCACTGTAAAATAACAAACCGATAAAAAAGCAAGAGGTCATTACCCTTGTGTGCTTTTTTATTATTGTGAGTTTGAATGCATCTCTTGCCCAGGTCCTGTCTTCCCCTGTTCCTGGCCACTACAGAGTGTCTGCTGTCTAACAAAGAGTAGTGTAGTAGTGTCTTGTTCCATACTATATGTCTTAAGTCAGTAAGTGTTTCACAATCATGTAACATCCTGTCTGTCTCCAGAATCAAACGAGAGGAATTGTCATGGTGAACTTCTACAATGACTATGTGACCTGCAGCAAGACCGCTAAGCTCTCAGATGTTGCTGGTAAAAGACTGTTGTGACCTTGACTTCCCTAGACTTGGTTAAATATTAACAATTAATAAAAAAATGTTTCTGTGTCCATCCACTTTGTTCTCATGGTTACTGCTTTCACCATAGATCACTTTGACCATATAAAGAAAGTGGCCGGGGCGGGCATTATTGGTTTTGGTGGAGATTACGACGGTGTGACAAGGTGAGTATAAAACATTCAAACGTTGATTTAAACATTAGCTTTTGGAATGGTGGGCTTAAACAGTAAAAGACAAAAAAATTGTTAGTTAATCGTGAGTAAAATTTCTCAGACTACCAGAGGGTCTGGAGGATGTGTCCAAGGTGCCCAAAGTGGTGGCTGAACTGCTGAGGAGAGGATGGACTGATGAGGAGGTCAAAGCTGCTCTGGGAAACAACTTGCTCCGTGTCCTAAGAGAGGCTGAGACGGTGAGGAATAGACACACCTAACCTTAAGCCCAATGTGTGTTTCTGATATCACTTCCAGCACCATGCAAAAACATCTGATATGCTTTAAAAGTTACATATCCGTGCAGCACTGCAAACTTTATTTCTGGACTTTGTCTTCAAAGGGGGAACTCCGCAGAGTTTATACACCCAGATCAGTTTACTAACGGAAGAAAATCCATTATTATTCCTTGTATACATCCTATACTAAGTGGCTACAGCAATGTAAAGTAGAAGCAAAATGTCATAAAATAGATTAGTCAAAAGCAGTCAGATAAATTCTATATACAGAACTGCATTCAAATGATTGGAGTCATGAAAGTAAACATGTTCTTTGGCAGCTGGTGAGTGTCACAATGCCTTTCTGGCTGCTGCCTGACAGTCTTTATCTTTGTGCGTCAGGTCCGTGACAGCCTGAATGGCAAAAATCCAGATGATGTTCCTATTCCATCTGATGAGGTGAAGAACACATGTAGGACGAGCTACGGTTACCGCAATGCTGGACCCGCACATTCACTCAGCACACTGGCCCTTCTGCTCACACTGGCTCTACAGGCTCTTATTGCATTAACGCCTTCATAGGCCGCTTGCCAATGCATCTGAGTGTATGTGCTTCATGAGTTTGTCCATGAATTCAAATAAAATCTAAAAATAGTTGTTAATAGTTTTACTGTTTAACAGCTTGTTTCTTGTCTGATTTTAATGTTTTTTTGCAGGTTAAATGACCAATAACCAGTGACGTAACAAAGATTACAAAGAGGTATGTGACATACCGACAACGTCACACAAATGTAATCTGAATGCACGTACACAAAAATATTTTCACAGGAAGCAGTAAAGTATATGTCCAAGAGAAGTGCTCCATCTAGTGTTCTGAGAGGATAACGCATCATAGATCCAAGACATCCCTGTGGCTTCTTTTCACCAATTTAGCATGTTTTTACTTTGGGGTCGATTTAGTTCTGTGAAGTGATGGCATAATTAAGATAAAAACAAGTCAATACCTTTTAGTTACAACACTTTTCATCTGACAAGGACACGGATAGGCAAACATTAAATGGAAAGAGATTCAACATAATAAAATGGTAACATGAGTTTCTTTGACTAACTGTAGGACCTTCAATCAATACAAAAGAACCTTTGTTGGCTCACTGAGGGTGAAATTATAAACTGACTATTACACAATGGCAGCTCCTGAAGGCCAATCAAATAGTGTGTTTGTCTCCTATTACATACACGGCAACCTTGAAGAGTTTAACATCCTTTTCAGTAACAACGTGACAGAATGTCCTCACTATTTAACTTTAAAGTCCCCCTCCACTCATAAATATGTTTCTAGTCCCTACAGTTGAATGTTTGAGATCAGAATAATGCATGTGCAGAGTTTCACATTCGTCTGCTGAAATTGGTGTTAAAAGTGTCTCTGTTATGTTTTAATAAAAGTCTGGAGGGGTTCTTTAAATATTAAATATAAAAAGAGGACTGACTCATATCAGGCAGTAACTGTGAAAATATATAATGCCCTTCAGTTAAGATTGGTGATGTTAAATTCTGAGGCTTTATAACCATTCAATTTTACTACTTTTCTATCTTTACTTACTTTTTGTCTGTCAGCTACAGTGATTAGTACATTTGCAAATTCATCAGCTACTTTCAGTGTCTGAAGAGAAGAGTTGTGTTAAAATAGCACCTTTAAATAATAAATTATAACCTAACAAATTAGTCGTTCGTGTTATTTTCCCACAAAAATCACATCCCAATATTTGACCAAATACTTCTCAGTGAAATATTTGGATTAACAAGGTTCGGTAATTGCACAAGGAAAGAAGGAGGAATATCCGTCATCATATTCAATGATCAGTGCATCATTTAGCGCCCTCTTGTGTGCTTCACAAGTATAACAAAAGACTCTAAAACAACAGTGTGAACTAGTGTTGTTTGTCCCAGTGCTCGTCGGGATCCTCTCAGTACTGCTAGTGAATCGGACAGACTTAATGAAAAATGCACGAGTTACTAATAAATGGACAAAGGGTTGCTGCTCACATGATAGACAGCGGCCGCACAGTTGAGCGAGCTTCTCTAGTGAAACTTAGTTAGAATCCCTTGACACAGACAAGCAGTGTGGCCTCAGCTGCAATGGCCAACACAATCAACAGTGTAATAATTGTTTTTTTAGCTCTCACAAAGGCTTGGATGACAAAAAACTTAACTGTTTTTCAGTGCAGAACTCTAAATGTACATTAGAAAATGTCACCACAATATAACGGCTTCTAGTGCAAATTATAAGAAGACAATGATCTACTGTTGAAAAGTTATAGACTTGGAGCCATCGCTCTAAAGTGCACTCAACCTCTTCAGTTGAGTTATGGCCAGACAATAATTAAATGAAGGATGGTGGTAGACTGTCTGTAGAGGTATGTGTAGAAGAAGGAGGAGGGATAATCCAAGTCTGTACAGAGGAGGATGAGGTTAACTCTGTTAATAGAGTTAAGGTACAGCTTCTCTCAGTTTCTCATCCTCCTCTCCTTGTGTTTCATTGTCTGACAGCAGAGGTGGATGACCTGGTACCGCAATCCTATAAGGCAAATTATCTTTAGTCAACATCCTTCTGGTGGCAGAGACCAAGCGGGAATAGTTGTCAGGGTTGTACTCCGACAAAGGGGGCCGGGTGCACAGTAATGGCAGGTTGTCCCTGTCGGGCCGTGACAGAAAGAGAGGAGGCCTGCGCTGGCTCTCGCCCTCCTTCAGGGAGTCTGGGAGAGGCTTGCGTTTGCTTTCAGGTAGGAGCATTATGCAGAGAACGGAGAGAACGGCGAAGGAGGCGAAGATGACGTGGTGGAGGAAATAGCCGCCGTTATTCTGGAGCTCCATCAGGGAGGAGGCGGCCATGCCAACACTGCCTGCTGCCAGCACCAGGCCAAGGCAACCACCACTGAGGCAGGGAAGAGGAACAGGAACAAAAATCATTAGGGTTTTATTTTTTATTTTTAAAAAGGCTAAATAATTCACTAAAACATCTGGGCACTGTAGTTTTAAGCAACCTTAGTCAAACAAGGGTACCTCACACAATTGTAGGAGAATATTTTTAGCAGTGAACTAATACACACAAAGTAAATTATATCAGGTTTTAGCTACACAGGCAAGTTCTCAGTAGGATTAACTTGTTCATTTTGGTCTTTTTATGGGATTTGTTGACAATAAGAAAAGCATATTGACATCCTTGTCACACTTACCGAACCACGGTCGGCATCACCTCACAGGCAAAGAACACACTGAGCATGGCGAGAGCCTGAGAGAACAACAGACCCACAACGGAGAGCACCAACACCAGGCCTCCATGCAGGTCTGACACAGAAAGGGACAACTTATTCATTTTCTGCAGCACCATTTAAAGCAGAGACAATCAACATTTTCTGACCTAGGGACCCACAACTGGCATGATCCCAACCTTTAAAGCTGTCAGGTGAATATCAATATGGCATAAGCATTTTATTTGTATAGCCCCATGTTGACCTGGAGGATGAGAATATAATCTACAGTGTTTCCTTCATATCTAAGCCTGCAGAAATGATCTGTTCTAGTTAACGGGTTCATAAACAGCCAACAGTCAACATCTGTTACAGAGTCTTCAAAGAATTAAATAAAAATATCCAAAATATCCAATTTTTTATTCTACTATAAAATATGTTAAATTCATTGAAGTTCCTCAGTACAAACACAGACTGATCTGATGGCCGCGCTGCCTTTCATTTTCCCCAACCAGATTTATCGTGCTGGTCCGGGGGTTTAAACCATTGAACTCGCTTCTGTAACCTTTAGGCCACCACTACTTACTTCAAGGAACAAAGTAATGTCAGTGGTCCCAATGATGTCTCATTAAGTTTAAACAGTTGTCATCAGAAAATATTACAAGTTACTAAATTTATGGCACAAATAATTTACTATTGTTACTGCCACTTCCCAATTAACATGTTAGACAATAGAAAATGTATGTCACCTATATGTCTTCATTATATATAGTTATTGTCTTGATCTTCTGAACCCTTTAAAGAAGTTGTAATTGCTTGTTTGGAGGTTCATCCAGGATCAATTTTGAAGCACAAATGTTATTAAAGTAAAATAATGTTGTAAAGAAAAGATGTGGATCTAACGTACACTGAGTGAGAGCCAGCAGCAGCAGCGATGACAGTCCAGTGATAATGGCAGAGAGCAGAAGCATACCACGCCGACCAAAGTGATTGACAGACAAGCAGATGAAGATGCAGGCCAGTGCTCCGGTAATAACTCGGAGGAAGTAGCTGAAGTAGAAGTTGGTGGAATAACTGTGCAGGTTTCTGGTAAAACAGTACTGGATGCCCGTTCCAATGAATCTGGTGGATAGATGAGTTATACAATACTTAATACACTTAATGCTCCTCCCTTTTATCATGACATGGACATTTCATGGGTGAAATCAGTTTAGTACAATCACCAAATATGAGAATAAGAATAAGAATAAGAACTCACAGCGTGAAGCTGAGGATGAGGCAGTTTTTCCAGATAACACGAGTCCAACGCAGCTCCAGAACTGAAAAGTACTGCGGCCGACAGTCTTCTCCGTATGCTGAATCTATCTCTGTAACAGAAACAGAGAATGAAAAATACCCGTAAAGAATTCAACATAACCCTAAAGATCACCCAAAGTGAGGCATAATTCAGCAGGGTTTAACAATAGGGTTCCTTTGTAACACAAGTTTTTCTCTTGTATAATACAGAATTCAAAAAGACAGAAAACTCACTCTTCAACTTTAAAGAAACATGCATTCAGCAGAACTAATGTGCCCATATGTCATTTTAGGCTGCTTACATTAGTTCTGCATTCAGGTCAAACAGACGAGCAGAAATGTTATGTCCATAACAGATTGATTTAATTCATTGCCAAACATGGAATGTTTAGAAGGTTATTCCAGGTAAAAACCAAAGGCAGTGGTTTGCTGGAGGAAAACATGTCGAGCAAACTTAAAGGTGAATGATTAAAATCAGCAACTATTTTGATAATTGATTTATCATTTGAAAATGTACTGGTTCTAGCGTTTCAGTTGTTAGGATTTTCTGCTTTTGTGTTTTCTGACATGGTAAACTAAATGGCTTAGGGATTTGGACTGTTGCACAAAACATCAAATCTGAAGACACAGTGTGGCTTTAGGAAATATTTGCAATGGGAAAGAGGGGTTAGGGGTTCCCACATAAATCCCAATTAGGGCTGCAACTGCAACAGAGTGCTCTGATGATAGCAAGGATGTCAACATTTAGGTTGAAAAAATGTATTTTGACGAAACCACATGGAAAGTACAAGATGGATTTTGACGTTGTGAGAAAAGAGAAAGAGGTATTGCATTCATGAGAGCTTTGTGTCTAAAACAGTTTGAAATGTATTTTTCCTGTGCACTCATGAGACATCCTGTTCATTCTCTCGGTAATGTTATATCAAGATAATGTCTGTTTTGTTGCTTGTTTCCCCAATATTTTTATTCTTTATTACAATTAAATAGGTTTATGTGAGACTAGATGGAGGGGGGCTGACGGGTTTTAAACTTTTCTTATGGAAGAAAAACTTTGACACCAGTTTGTGTCTGTGTTTGTGTGTGT
>NW_023339663.1:11715888-11716902 GCF_004916995.1 Morone saxatilis | reverse complement strand
TGTGTGTGTGTGTGTACCTGACAGCAGGGTTTCACCGGGGTAGATTTCATCTCGCAGACAAACACCGTTCCTGGTGGAGAATTCCTGCAGGCTCCTCTTCACCTGGGGGATCTGAGTTGTGGCCAGCAGCCAGCGAGGAGACTCAGGAAACACAGACGCACAGCTGAGGAAAACAACTCTGTTGTCATATCCTAGAGTGATACAGAGCTCAAACATTCGCTATAACATTGACGCAAAGAGTGAAAAGATGAGCACATTTCTTTTTCTGGAATTAGCTGTAAAACAAACTGTTAGTTAGAGACTAATTCTTCTGAGGACTTTATGATTATACTTGCTTGTGTATAATACTTGTGAATGTTGTCTGTGTGTGTGACTGAATTATCTTGTTGTGATGTTGTATATTTGTAATTTGTAACTGAACTAACTCTGAGTAGCTCACAGATTTTCCAAGTAAGATTTGATTTATTTAAACATGTGGTTACATATGAATCCAGGTGTGGCTATTATAAAGCTTAGAGCAGTAGCAACTCCAAAAAGGTCAAACATATCATACTGTGTCACAATGTGAGACTGGTACACTGAACGCCACTGTAAAATAATAAACTGCCCTTAATGCTTCATCAAATACAAACAGGGTGTGTCCACCTATGCACCCCACATATTGTCATATGGCTCACCACCAATAGGAAAGCAGCAGGAGCAGAGGCAAAGTGGCCACAGCCTGGAGAACGGGCCAATCGCGGCACAGGACAGCGATGCCTGGCAACAGCAGCTCTGCGAACACGGCGAAGAAGCCGCTGACCATGGCAACCATCAGACGATGGGGAGGGTCACACAGCTCCAACCCTGACATAGTGATGGGAACAGATAACATCAAAACACTGCTGAAGCAAAACTAATACATTTGTCCAAAACCAATCCGTTGCCTGTCAGGACCTGAACCCTTCACACATAAGGGTCAGCTGCTGGCTGAAGCGTGTTTTTACTGGATGATTCAAACTTCATGTAAGTAAC
>NW_023339663.1:11714607-11715860 GCF_004916995.1 Morone saxatilis | reverse complement strand
CTGATTAAGGCATCTGCATTTGTTTCATATATATTCAATTTATTGGGTTTACATCCCACCCACCTGCACAAACTTTTTAAAACTTAAGTGACAAGTACTCGAAAAGGGCATCATTTAAAAAATTTAATCAAAACTGAAAGGCTTTATTGGTTATCAACAACCAAACAACATGAATAGTAATAGAAAAAGCATTCACAATCCTTATTCTCATATATAAATGAATGCCATTATTGTGTGGGAAAATCAATCTCTCAGGACAATTACAAATATATTAAATTAATGTATTTTACCCAGTTAATACAACCTGAGCTACAATAAACCTCTCTTCTTTCAAAATGCTTTTTGATACTCACATTCCAATCCCCCTATAAAACAATGAGAAACAGATTGTAACATAATACATCCTATGGAATAAAACTGAAAACATATACCATGTGGTTCATTTTAGTGAATTATATGTGCCTAAACTCATGCTGCCAGTATTTCTTAACTCTTTCCTGCTCAGGATAAAAATGTAATGGTATGGTTACAGACAAACACATACCTGAACATTTTACTCTCTTGTGTTTTTTTATAAAGGGGGTACTGCAAGGAGTTAAATTAACCATAAAAGTGTATAGGAAGTGATGCATCTCATGTATACAGACCCTACTCTCTTCCTTTTAGCTCACAGACCCAGGGTCCCCAGATGTGATCTTACAAATATTTCCAGTGTCCTGGATCATGTGGAATTGACCTTTTCTTTCTTTCTTCGCACAGTATTTGCTAGTTTAAAGTAGAGAGGAGGCCTGCGCAAATATGATTACTCTTACACTAATCGGGAATCATATCGCGATGGCTGTCAAAATAATCTGAATATAATTTTATTTTTTACCATATTGTGCAGCCCTAGTTTAAAGCAAAGCTAAATTCTGCATACCATCTAAAAAAACAAGTTCAACAAGCCAGATAAAGTTGCTAGGAGAGTACTCTTAAGAACTCTTAACCTCTGGTACTGACGTAAACGTGTTTTGGAGTCTGTAAAGCTGTGTGAGAGTCTGTTGAACTTTCACCCCCCCAAGAGCACTGATTCTCTTTGCACCCCCTCCCGGAAAATGAGGAGCTCACTTCCTGTTCACTTCCTTGCCTCCAGTCCTGTCCAGCTATTGTTTTCTCCTCTCTGTGGAGAAGCAGTGCTGGCACGACATTACTGAGAAACATTTCTCTCAGGCCCTCATCCCGCCCAGCCCAACATCTGCCTAACCTAAAAAAAC
>NW_023339663.1:11714149-11714579 GCF_004916995.1 Morone saxatilis | reverse complement strand
GTGGGAGTGTGTGTGTGTGTATGTCAAACAGAGTTAAGTATGGGTGTGTATTTCAGAAGAGACCCCTTTAAAACTACCCAGTACCACCACCATTAACACAGGAATGTGTACAGTTACCACAAATGCTAACGTAATTACATTCCTATGCCGCCTCACTCGTTTTAGAGTTCCAAAGAGAAAACACACTGTATTTGATACACCGAATATTCGTACCAGCCAGTGACATCTCATTATAGATAAGTCATGCTGAAGAAGGGGAGCTAAATATTCATCACAGAGGTACACCGGAGAGCCCCTAAAAGAGGACAGCTGAATGGTAGAAGTAAAGAGAAACCAACCATCTGCCTGCTGTCAGTCAAAGTTCAGCACAACACACTTATGTTCGTCATCTGAAATTCCCCCAGAACTCTGCTAGTCAGTCACAAACCCA
>NW_023339663.1:11713932-11714138 GCF_004916995.1 Morone saxatilis | reverse complement strand
GTAAAAGCAATAATGTAAGTCCATATTTTTCATTTTAGAGACCAATTTTTATGACTTTGTATACAATATATATTATATACCAATGGTGAGTACACCTTTTTTGCAGTTATTATACAAAAAAACCCACGTTTTCTACCAACAGAAAATGACACAATATGTGCATACCAATCAAATTGTGACTTTTACAGTTATAATCCTTAAGATTT
>NW_023339663.1:11713723-11713893 GCF_004916995.1 Morone saxatilis | reverse complement strand
TCATTAAATCAAACCCCATTTTTTATATTATTCAAAGACGACATTTTTCAACAGGGTCCACACTGGATTCAGATTGCCTTCAAACACACAAGGAAGTCGCATAAAACAATGTGTACGGCATGTAACTGTCAGGTTGCGCTGCATAGAGATACACCAGTTGCTCTTCTGTT
>NW_023339663.1:11712268-11713537 GCF_004916995.1 Morone saxatilis | reverse complement strand
CCGACTATGTATTAATTTGTACTAAAAAAAAACCATCTTAAGGGCGTTGTCACTGGACAGACAAACAACTGTTGTGTTTTCATCTAACAATTCAGTATAATCACAATTTGTTAACATTTTCTTGCATAAAGAGCAACCTAATACCTTCAAGGGTAGAGTTCTGGCTCTAGGTTGGTGTCTTTGAGCCACCAGCATTTCCTTCAAGTTAAAAGTAATTAAAAAGGAGGGTTATGTGTTCTATCAAACTTTATGAGGTTCTCACCCAACAACCAAATGCGTTGTTAGCATCTGACTCGTGGTTATCATCTGATGGAAGTAATTACATTATTCATTATGTTATCAGAGAGACTTAATGAAGAAAGCTGAACAGATAACATGTATGTTGTAACAATGTCACAAAAAACATCAAATGAAGAGAAGATGAGAAGTGATTATAGATAATCTCATGAGGTTGCACAGCATGTGAGATCTTTTTCATAGATGCACCTATTCACTATACTGGTCAAGTCTTGCTATCTGCAATCAGCTGGAAACTACAGAAGGTAAAACTCTTGACCTGTCACTGGTACACATGGTAACATTGTAGCATACACATTAAACTGACTTTAAACTGTCAATATATTGCCTTTCGGGTATTGTTCTTGACTTTCAGACATCAGAAATAAAAATACCACGTGATTTCAGCTGTTTCCTGACATAAAGATAAGACGGTATAAGATAGGCGGGATTTATTCTTGCTTCCGTAAGGTCATAATGGGATTTTTCTTATCTTTACCTGATTTATGTTTACCGGATAGCAGAAAGGCTTGCGTTGGGCACTTTTATTTATCTTACAATCTGAAGGATTTTTGTTTGCTTTCAGTGATTAAAGCACTAAAACAGTGACTACTGACTGTGTAGTTTCTGTCTGCTTGAACCCAAACTCAGGAACCTACATGACACCAGCGTGACAGCAATTTTTTCTACGCTGAGAATCACAAGGCCACGATTTATCACATTAACCTTATGTAACATTGACATAACTTTAGATTTAGAAGAGAAAATATCTGTTTTATAAAAAAAAAAACGAAATATGAAGATAAATCCAACCAAACTTATATTAAATTATTATCAACCAGTAGTTCAGAGAACTCTTTAGTATTGAGACTAAGACTTTGGGGAACATGTGCGGTTGAGGGACTTTCCCCTAATGACCCTTAATAACAAACAGCAGCATGTCTTGGACTGTGAACAAATGGATATGCAGTACTGTCCCTGTGTCACTATTCT
>NW_023339663.1:11711962-11712223 GCF_004916995.1 Morone saxatilis | reverse complement strand
TTTTGCCTTTTTGTTATCACATTTGTGTGCCTTTTGATACTTGATGTAATTTTTTTTGGTTGTGTACATTCAAATCCCCAAAACAAATGAAAACAGCAAAATACTATTTAGCAAAAACGTGACATTTGCATAAGCACAGTGCCAACAACTGAATCAGAGCAAAGCGCAGGAATCCAAAAGTGCTCTGTAAAATAAACAAAGACGTGAGTCTGAGGAAGCTGAGGATTTTTTTCCCCAATCCCCCAGAGAAGTCGATTACTG
>NW_023339663.1:11711663-11711862 GCF_004916995.1 Morone saxatilis | reverse complement strand
ATAAGGCTGCAGGAAGTTTAACCGTTGGAAAAGTGGGACAACAGTTGAATGTTTGTGCAGAATACTCACTGGCAATGTACGAGGATACAAACACGCCAGCGAGCATGGCGCCTTGAGAGAGACGCAGCAGCAAAAATACCACCGCACTGTTGGACAAACACACGGCCACCCCTACCAGACTGGACAGAATGATGGAGAG
>NW_023339663.1:11708092-11711640 GCF_004916995.1 Morone saxatilis | reverse complement strand
AGGAAACAGCGCCGACGACCCAACCTGAAAACACACACGCACAGTCGTATTGCTATTATCTAAAGAATAAATAAGTAATTATAAAATAAAAGTCTATATAATCATAATAATATATATATTTCACACAATTTGTCACATGTTTATGTCACGATTCCTGTTTTATTGATCTAATATCTAAAACACTTTGGGGTTTCATACACAAATAGGATTATTACCTACCAGTCGCACAATGTACCAAGGAAGATGTATCCCAGAATCCATCCCGTCATGAAGCAGATATGCTGCAGAGGGATTTTCCAGTAGTCACTGCAAACCAGGTTCCACTGCAAAGTAAGAGTAAAACAAAGAAGTACATTGACACATTCTCAGACCAAAACAAAACTCAATAATAACTTGGACAAAAAAAGGCCTCTAAAATTGACAGCACTGCCATTAGATTAGGTTTAAAAAGAGACTAAGAGTTAATAGGCTTTTTCTACAACTTGTTAGTGGAATTGTTTTGGAGCTTTTCGTGGTTTGTTGACAATGAGCTTGAACTTCACAATACTTTATCATACAGAAACTAATGTTTCAGATAGTCATTGGTTTCAGCGGATTTTATTGTAGAGTCATAATTAAATTCTGAAATTAAAATATTGAAAACATTGAGATAGGTAATTCATTACAGTGAACATTTAATGGTCTTTGTTTTTGGACAAACTTACTTTTATACTGTACAGTGACGCAGCAGGACAGGATAAACAGCTTCGTGTTTGTGTGAATAACTGAGATTTGAGACTTTTGAAAGATCCCCCATGTTTGCTTGTTGTTGTATACTGGATTTTAATTACAAACATAGTTTAAGAAAGCACTGCTTTCTGGTAGCTGACACTAAAACAACTGACATTACAGCATTCTTGAAAGCAACAATAGTTTTCTATGTCTCTCATGTTTCATCTCATGCTGTTGGATGACCTAGTTTAACCAAGTTTCAGTTGACTGCCATCAGCTGAAACTGCTAATATCTTGTAGTATTCTTCAGAAAATGGACAGCAGTAAAGTACATGTGATTTGCAGTATATATGAAGCACATGCCAAATAACCTTTGAGTGAAGTATATAAATCAAAAATATGTGGACAACTAAATTTCTTTATAAAAATGGAATTCGTAAAATCAAAGAAAAAGTTACATGAACAAATTGTCGGCAACAAGCTGCATTCATCGTAATTTGACTACGTAACATGTGAAGAGTAGCAGGCTACCAGTCAAGTCACAAACACAGAAATTTCTGTGAGGAAGCAGGAATGTAGATCATGTCGTTTCTAATTGAGTTAAGATGTCTGCTGACAGTGTTATTACATTAGAACAAAGTAGTGCTCATAGCAGAGCATGGCAGCAACTCTACGCCTGGTTAGTACAAGTCGCTGCTTGGAAGAAAATTCTTCTCCATCCCCCTTTCACTCTTCTGCCTCCACCTCCATTTCCTCTGCTATGTCTTTTGTGTGTAGTTGGGGGTATTTCAAGACAGTGCGCATTTTACAGAAATACATGGCTACAAAGTTTGGGATCAAAGCCAACATTAACAATCAGAATATCTGGCACAACTTCACGCTGTATGGAGAACAGGTCAAAACTCCAGTACCTTATGAAGGCCACTGGACCTCTTTGGACCTCTATTAGCCCAACGTTGCTCCCTCAACAGCTCTGTGTGCATTGTGTGCAGTAACCCTATGCTGGTCGTTACATGCCGGCATTGTTTGCTGTGTGGTTATTTGAGTAAACACAGATGAATTTAGGGATATGTAGGCCTACAATATTAGCACAATGTGCTAATATTGTAGGCCTTTTTAAGGGTCTTAAAAACTAGATTTTGTCACAGTGTATCTCGTGAACACAGGACCTTAGGTAATAAAGCAAGACCCATCTTTAGGTCCTTATAATGCCAAATGATATTCTGCCTTAGTTGTTGTAACCCTAACCCAGAGAAATTTACAATCAATCAAATTACCGAAACACAATTATCACACTGAATCTGGGGCTTTTGAGGGCCCTTGGGGAAGTTGTCCTTATTAACTGGACACAAAAAGGCCAAATAGTTGTTTGAACTTCTGGGGCACTGGTCACAAACATGTATCAAGTCTGAAAAACATGTGGCAAGCTAATGAAAAGGGCTTTAGTAAAGAGGAACAGTGGTCACAAACCATCACCAACATCAACGCTATGAACAATAACCTCAGAGATGAGAGCAGCCAGTTAAATCAACACCTCTGTCTCGAAGAAAAACATTTGGATCTACAGTAGTTAGTCCAGGACTACTGTACTCTAAGATGTTTTGATTGCCACTATTGTCCTCTGGTCATTTTTTCCTTTAATGTTGTTTTACTTTGTCGCAGGGAATGACGTAACGGACAGAGGAAGCTGTTGATGGTGAACGAGGTGTTCAGGGTCTCAGGAAGGAACGTGGAGGCCTCAGACTTCCCAGCGCCACAGGTTATCATTGGGGGGGGGGGGGAGTGCCCTCGCTGCCAGTACCTCTTGAAGCCCAGATACACAGACAATACGCTGAGGACAATTTGGGCTAATTACCCATAATGACCTATTTATCCAGCTTGACAGCCCTCACTCTCCACCGATGCTCGTAACTCTCACTGCTGCAGTTTAGTGACTGCTCAAAAGCTGTTGTTTTAATGTGTGTTACATAGTGTGCACCTGTGTGGTGTTTGTACAGGTGTTTGTACAGGGTCACACAGATATTTTTGTTAGAACTCTTTATCAATATTTGCAGACTGGGATGGATCCCTGAATAGCTGAGGTCCACTAAAACAGACTGAGGAGAAGATAAACAAGTCCCTGCTGCTTACTGACAGGCATAGTTGCACAACAAGACACGAGACGATCAAAGAGGATCCATATTCAGCTTGGAAATCTCTCAGAAACCAAGGGTCAGAAGAGTCCACACTTCAGTTTATAAGCCTAATGCAGATGTATATATACTGTATTTAAATGCAGCAGTCTTTTGTCCACTGCCCGGCTGAACTTTTATCTGTGACCCTGGGAAACAGGGCCAGAAAGCAGATAAGCAAGAGTGTAAAAAGGACTCTGAGCAACAAGGTTTTAAATGTTCAAGTGAGCAAATATTGACTGAATGCTGTGAACATTCGTCTTTATAACTCCTAAGCTTTCCACGAGAAGATGCACTAACTGTTAACCCAGTGGAAACAAGAACAAATCAAAGCTCAGCACCAACCATCTTGGAGCAAAACCATAACCTATTCAAATAGCTGTTTAAGTGAGGGAACCTAGGAAATAGTTTGTCTTCTCTCAGAAATACAGACCTATGTGATAACCCAACAACCTGCAGTCAAATTGGATCCAAAAAAATCTTTTTTTAAAGCAATCCGGCCCCCTGTGCTTCTGTCAGCCTAAAAACGAGGATTTAAACTAACTTTAAGTCAGTTTGTCCGCCACTCCATCCCTGTGTCTAACTCCTTTATTAGGGCCACACTCCAACCATACAGACCTGAGTGATGACCTGTACGCTTAACGATGTGATAGATAGATAGATAGA
>NW_023339663.1:11704835-11707992 GCF_004916995.1 Morone saxatilis | reverse complement strand
GATAGATAGATAGGAAATTGCAGTCTTACCTCAGTAACAAAGTTGCTCTGGAGCCCGGCTACATGAGCGTACTCCCACCCTTTGGTGCAGGACACCCTCTCCCTGGGCACATTTTCGGAAAAGTCTGAGGTGTTGGATGTGTACTTAAAGAGTTCACAGTGGCTGAGACCGCTACCGTTCACCCAGGGGATGGTGAGGTTGAGGTACCCCTGTCTGGTGAAGTTGCTGAGGAGGAAAGTGGAAGGCAGAAGCTGCGGGTCGGGTTTGCAGTGGTACGAGTCCGGGATTAAGGTGTAAAAAACGTCGCTAAATAGATTCAACATGACTGCGAAGTTGGGGAACCAGCTGAACACGACCACGATTCGGTTGTAGCGTCCATAGCCGCCGGTGTGAGGGAAAATCTTGGTCTCATAATCCATTTGAAAGCGAGTGTTTGCGGTAACAGATGGTTCTGTGGCCATTGCGCAGTGAGTGCGCACACTCAAGAGCAGCGCGACGCAGCAGCAGGTAGGGATCGCAGGGCGGAGGAAGAGGAGGAGGGCGGAGGATCGCACAGCACGGGGTTCAGGGATCGACCTATCACACACCTGCTTTGGCTGCTTCAGTGACTAATTGCTGGATCGTCCCTGAGTCACCAAACCAGCACCGTGAGCAGCTGAAGTTTCCAGACATGTGTCATTTATCATATTTTTGGATCTGTGTCCATGTGACTCAGCTTGTCACATCACAGCTTGTGGCTCCCATAGTAAAGTTGTGTATTGCTTCAAATCATTTTTAAGATTCAACAAATTCAATGTTCATTCATTCATAAAAATATGAACTTCTGACATCAGCCAACTTTAACTCTGAAGTGTATATAATTAGAGTCTAAAGCTGAAATATCCTGACTTTTATAGTCTCTAGACTGGGTCAAGCTCCAAAAAAAGCTGGATCCTACATTCCCCAAAATGCAATTCAACAGCGTCTTTCATTAGACTATCCCTGCCCCATAAAAGGCCAGTAGTTTCAAACCCCACACCTTCCCTTCAAAATGCAGACTCTGTTTAAATTTTACATCTGAAGTCCAAACAGTTTTGCCAACAGAGCCACTCAAGATATTATACAACTGTTTTTACAGACTAAGTAAAAGCTCCTCATGTAAACTGAGCTTCATTTGCAACATCTGTGGAGTGCACCTTTAAATATTTTATAGTCTATTTATAAAATAAATTATTATGAATTTAAATATCAGGACCTAACATTTACATTTGTGACACCAGCATTTAGTGTTCAGTATCACTTGACACTGTAGTGTGTGCTTTTTCTAGTTAAACAGGGGACTCGTATTTGTTTCATTCCTTGACAGGAAACACTGAAACTCATATTACACTGAAAGTCAACACAACAAGGAACTGCTGTGAGAAATGACAGCAACAGGTGACAACCCAGGACACAGACAGGTTTTTCTGCCTTGTGACTCTGCAGTTAATGTTAATTCCAATGAATGCCATGAATAGGTTTAGTAAAATTGTGTAATCTGCTGGGTGACAGGACTCCAATGTGCACAAGTTAGAATAAGGGAAAAGATAAAGGAAAAACAGAGAAATAAACCTATTTATGTCTATAAATCTGGGCTTTTCCTTATGCCATGAGTCTGATTTTAGGCAGACTGAACCCAGGCTATAAGATGACCACACTCACCAAATCTGGCAGCCATGTCAGAGAAGGCACTTCAAACATTCAGACTGTAAACATCTCTGGCAAACACTAAAGATTCCTGACATGAAACATGTCACCTCAGCCTGCTATCAATAGAAAGTCGTCTCCTGAATTACACAAGACGACCTTAATATTTGCTTGGTCCTTATGTTGAGATACATCTTACTATTTAAATGTATATTCAATATTTAAAGGTACATTATCAAATGTAGCCTAGTTTTTTATATGAGTGTATATAGTTGGGGTGTATCAGAAGTGATCAGTGGCAACTTAACGGTGCCGTTGCATACGATAGAGCTGTTACATCATGACACACACAATGCAAACACTAAAAATCAAGAACAGAAGGAAGGCTGGTAATATTTCAAAATTTTATTAACGAACATAATCTCTGAGGAACAACAGCAGTTCTCGCGCTCTCTGTACATGCAACTGTAGAAAATAACAATTTAGAATTTTTACTTTTCAGTTTTAGTCTTTTTTTCCCATCCATCCTCATTTTCAGTTTCTCGCGTTTTTATTTTTTTATGTCTTTTTTTGTCTTTATTTTTTGCAGGAAATCAACAACAGCTAGAGGTGAAAGTACTGGATTTCTGTTACAGCACTGACAATAGCATCAACAACCCCCTCATATATCCCCCCCCGCCCCCCTCTTAGCTGCTCCAACAATATGTACACAAATAAACTACATTGTACAAATAAAAAAATGTTACATTGTTACATCATAATCACCTGCAGCAAGCGCACGCAGCTCGTTGCTGTTAGAACCCCACATTCTACGCAATTTTTCAGACTAGTACAAAGAGGAGGGTGCAAAACGTCCTGGGAGGTTTTATTTACAGAGCTATGTACAGTATGTCTCTTTCACGCATTACAAGGAGGAAAATTTACACAGCGGAGACCAACTTCAACTCAAAACATACCACAGGTGTCAGAAAAAACAAAAAGATAATAAATAGGTTATTTCTCACCATTTAAAGAGTAGTTCTCCATGCTTTTTATTAGTAATTTTCCACTCTAAAAAAGGAACAAAGAAATAGCTACAGTCTGGGTTTTAATTAAAAAAATAAACAAAGACAAAAAACAAAAAAAACTAGAAAAAAAAGGCTTGAAATCGTGATTCTATAGAATGAAAAAATAGCAATTATGTATATTTATGTCCAGTAAGAAAAAACAACAAATAACAAATCTAAAATAAACATTATGAGTGAATGTGAGGAAAGTAGAGGTAATATGTTGCTGACTGAGGTGGTGTTAGGCTAGCATCTGTATCACCACGGCCAAGTGCTCTACTGTGCATCTGAGGACTGATGTGTGTTTGTGTCTGTATTCAATTTATCCAGAAATCACTCTTTTTGTTAGTTGAATTATGTCACACTGGAGAATCAACGCTGATGGATGTGTTTAGTCTATTGCTCTGTGCAGCGGTGTACCACAAACTAAGGGGGGGGGGGGGGGG
>NW_023339663.1:11675647-11704735 GCF_004916995.1 Morone saxatilis | reverse complement strand
GGGGGGGGGGGGGGGGAGATCGCCTGTCAGCTGTGTCAACCATCACCATTTCAAGCCTTTGTGGTTCAAATAAATGACTGATTACAGAAGTAAAAACAAAGGCAGGGCTTAAACCGTTAAAAAAGGTGACACATGAAACGGAAACACACTTGATGTCTTGTAAACAATAGTGAGAGGGTGTGGTCGGTCAGGGCATAGTAACGGTATACATTCTGCTTGATAAGCAATGTGATTGACATGCCACTGGTGTTTATGCTTTATACAGGAACTAAAACCCCTAAGATAAACACAACATTCAAAACTACATACACTGAGCTAAAAAAAACACAAGGATTCTGTGAACAAAAGACACGCTTAACCCTCGTCCCCCAAAACGGTGTAAAAAAAACCCAACAAAATAAAAACAACAACATGACAAACAGGGGTTAAAAACCAAATTTCTGGCTATTTGTATCCAAATATGTATGTATATGTATACCAACCAAGATGTGTGTGTATCTCTCAAAAATATCCAGGACTATACATCTAGCCACCTTGTCTGCACAGTGTAATAGCAACAACCATTGCACTTGACTAGACATACCATACACAGCTATGCTGACTGACAGTGTGTAAATGACTAAAAAAAAAAGGTTTCTGATAATATTGCCATCAGGATACATGAGCAGCTCTCACACACAGAGAGACAGCCTATGTGGTAGGTTGGGAAAGCTCCTCAAAACCCATTAAAAAATAGAGAATCAATACAAGTCATCACAAATCAACATTTCAATGGGATTCTTAATTGGAGATAATTAAAAAACAAAACAAAAAAAGATCTATTCAGCATTAAGCTATTTCTTTCCCCTCCACTGTTTATGTTAATGTCTGTCCACTTTTTGGTTCATTCTGAGAAGATTTAAGTCTCATAGCTGTCTGCTTGGGCCTGACACACTGAACATGAATATGCCACCACACAACAGAGTAATATGAGGAAGTAACTTAACATTTAAAATCCCTGACAACACTAGCCAAACCCCTTGTAGATTAAACATTGATAAAAAAGGCCGATAAGCCTATTATGATTCAATTGATTACCAAACCGATCAAGGTGTTGCACTGGAATCATATAAATTGAACTCTATGAATTGAACTCCCTATAGGCTGTAATAAAATTTCAAGATATTTAAAAACACCCATCCAAGTGAAAGGCCACAGGTCTCATTGCAAAGCCAAATAAAGTTCTGGAGTTTTCTGACACACCGGTGCCATCTAGTGAGTAAAAGTTGGAAGAGCACTGTGAAAATACGCTGCTCTCCAACGACAAGGGGCAGACGGACTGACAAAGTGTTTAAAGTCAGTACGGAATGAAACCTGTCAGTGGCTGTTAGACCTCTTCGGCCTATTTGCTGTGAAAAGCAGACCAGCTGGGAGAAGAGAACATGTGTGCTGAAAGACCCGTGTCCTGTTGGTTTTAGACAATGTTTTGTGATGATCAGAAATGATTTTAATAAATTTTTTTTTTGTAAATTAAAAACACGGAAAATGAATTTTGAAACCATTCTACATTAACATGACGGTTTTGCTCATGAATGACATCTCTCTAACTTTCATCCCACCCATATATATCTATGTGACTTTGCCCAACAATGAGTACATTTTTTTTCACTGAAAAAGGCATTTTCTTGGTTCGAATTTTTTCGGATATAATTGTGTAGTAAAGCAATGAATAATAATCCTCTGTCTATTCTTTAAATAAATCCTCAACAACTATTCTGCTACATCTGAGGGGCTATGTGGTGGTTGGCCTGTGGGAGGCCGGTTTAATCCAGAAGTGTTCTCCGTCAGCTATTTGTGAGTTGTGGTGATCCACGTCTAGGTGAGTTGCCTTACCTAACCCTGGACTGAATCTAGAGATGGGATCATACAACTGTGTACTGGAGTCTTTCAAATACTGACAGAATCGTGTACACATTTTGGCCCATGGATATGAGGGGGGGAAAGTGCTGCCCAAAAGTGAACTGTACATAAAAAGATACTTTTTATTTCTTTTGTTTTTTCTTTACACTTAACTGAGTGATATTACAGTACATAGGTTATTTACAACTGTGCAGTAATGTGTGGCAAAATAAATTATCTAGAAGGCAGCAAGAATACATTGGTTAACGAATATAAAAACTGTACATAATTTACGGAATACAACTTTTTTTCATTTTTCTTTTGTTTTTTTCCATTAAACTAATATTGGCTCTGTAGTGTTTCAAGTCACTTCCTCAGAAACAATGAAATGCCCAAGTAAAGAAATAGACAAAAACAATATTTCTCTCCTCCTGCCAAACCACAATTTCTCAATAGTCTCTTTGAATCTCAACATTCGTTATGTTTGTTTCTTCTGGTTGTCCTGTGGTGTTTTTGCAGTCAATGGCGGTTTGATGTGTTTGTGTTGGAACAAGCAAGGGTGGCTGAGGAACACTCCGGTCTGTCCTCAGAGATCTATGCCTGTCTTCTTTTGTTTAGTCAGGCTGAGAGGCTGCAGGGTCAGTTTCTTCCTCTCAGACACGGGCCCTGACGTGCACACACATTGCCAACCCTCTGCTGTATTCCAACGCGCTGCAGGCTCTGTCGCACTACTGTTTAGCTAGGCCCGGTGCAGAGTGAACAGAGAGGGCGTCCTCTAGGTATACGGTCTTATAGCCCCCAAAACCATCAGCGGCTGGTTCTAGCTTTCTGGTCTGTCCATCCTAGCGGTCTTGTTGTAGATACACATTGAAGATCCACATGATGCACCACGACTCTGTTGATTTCCTCAGGGTCAGCGCTGGACTCTGTCTAGTTCTCCTGGCCCACCAGGAGCCCTGGGTCAACAGGGGAGGCTTCTCCTCAGTCCTCCCTCTGGACAGGCACCACGCTGTTGGGAGAGCTCTTCTCTGATACCTCCTCCCAGTGGTGGGTCTATCGAAGCAGGGACCAAAAACAAACTCAGAAAATATATCTCTGTCCCCCGTCTCATTGTAACTGAGCACTGAGGAGTTTTGTCCCAATGTCAGAGTCTCAAAGCAAAAACTGTTTCTGCTTCTCACACTCTGATCAAACGAAAGCATAAAAACTTTTGAGGATGAAAGTGCAAGTTGTGTATTTTCTTTTTCCCCAGTAAAAACATGTTTCCTTCTTCACGGAAGGGAATCAAGAGCAAGTTTTTCACCTTTACTCTTTTCTACAGAATATAATTTTTCCTGTCTAAAGTCCTCTTTCAAACTTGCTAGCCCTTTCCATTCGTTCTGTTCAACGAAGTCTCTTTAAGAAGAAGTGATTCAGACAAAGTTTGCTCTCTGAGCACAGCTGTGTCATGCGGGCAGCAGCACAAAGTCGTCGTTGACATCGACCATTGGCACGTAGAAGGACGGCACTTCGTTGACACAGAGGGACTTGTGCCCTGCTGGGTCCAGCTCCTGGACCTTCAACTGCCACTCCATCCTTTGCACTGCGTTGAGGGCTGCTGCCTCGTGCTGTTGCCGCATTAACAAACATGTCTGGGGAAGGAGAAGACAAGCATAAATCCACTTGGTATATTCACAATATTATAATATCAATTTCATTGAAGAAAGAACAGCACACGCAGAGTGCCGATATTTACCTTCATGCGATCATATTTATCATCCACATCCTGGATCCAGGAAATGAACTGACGAGCGTTGAAGCGATCTCTCACAGATTTGTTCTCATCACCCTGAGAACATGAACCAAGTTACAATGTAGATTAAGTAATGGATTAAGTATTAATTTGCTAATGAAATAAGATATAATTCACTTGACACTTAAGGGTATATTCATATATTTCATACCTGGCTCTCTGATGGCATATTGTATACTTCAGAGTCCAACAGCATGGTGCAGGCGCTGAATGGGACAGCCTGATTGGCTATTGTCCTGGCTGCTCTGCAGTGGACCCTTAAAACTTCCTGCTCACATGAAACAATCAGCTTCTCCTGTGAACAGTAAGCAAAAGAGAAAAGAAAATTACTATTAGATATAAAGTTCGACATGAGGCTCACCAACGGGCTGGTTGGTGAGGTTTATAGAAATGGGTCTTGATCAGCAGGCTGCTACATATGTTTCACAGAAATGGTTGTCACTTAATTAGCAAGAGAGATGAAATAAATGTTTTGTCTGCAATTCACACTGGTTCATCCTAAGAGTAGGAGGTATTCAGTTTCACTTGCATTTCTGTTAAAAACAGACTTTGATCTTCCATCAAAGAAGTGCTCATAGCCTTCAGTGCACATGTATGTAGCTGTATGTATGAATGCAGCAACAGAGATTGAGCAATGAGTGAATTCGGGATAGAAAACAAGCCCAGAAAAAGATTTAGAGAATATATTCCTTACCCGTTCTATGCTGTGCTGCAACCTGAGCTTCCCTCTCACCGCCTCCTGTTGTCTGAAGAGCTCCTTCAGAGGTTCGGACAGTGATGGAGGTGGGGCAATCTGATGAGCAGAGGCAACAAAGAATACATTAAAATATGTTAAATAAAAGTGTTTTAAGCCTATTCACTACTTTGGCCCTATTATTAGAGAAAAAGATAAAGACACCATAACTTACAACAGGTATGTGAAGCTTGCTGAGGGGTTTGCCATCCAGCAGGTAGGAGCCGGTGTAGGTCACATATTCAGCGTAACACTGTGGGGCCTGTGGGGTGATGTAGCACAGAATCTTCCTCTTTTCCTCAATCTTCTTCCTGATCTGCAGGTATTCAAAGTAAGGGTTGGAACGATCACTGTGGTAGGGCTCAATATCATCCAGCTTTATGGCATTGACTACTACAGCCAAAGTCTGTTGAATCATTTCTCTGGTCTGCTGCATGGCTGTGTTTACCAGCTGAACCTGGACCTGCTGCCCAGCAGACCGTTGAAATTTCCTCTTCCGTGGGTGCTGGGTCTGAGATTCCTCTTCGTCCATGGAGAGAGGTCGACCTTTTGTCGTCTTACTTAGAACCACTGGTGCAGAAGTTGTCACAGAAGTGGGTACAGACACTGCTGGGGTTGAATTAGATGCTGCAGAGGAGACACTAAGGACCGATTCTTTGTCTTTCTTAGGAGCTGAGAGGGAAGAGGCTGATGTCGGTGTTGGGGTTCTAGTAGGAATCGGATTAATGCTCACTGCTGGACTAGTCATTACCGGGGTGGCAGTGGCAGACGAGGTTATTATGCTGGAGGTAGGAGGGACAACAGCAGCAGAGGGATTGTTCTTGGCGCGATTGCGGGTCATCCTTTGAGGGATTTCGTCCACCTTCCTGGGGATATCTACAGTGGTGGACACAGTGGTCAGGGTTACCGGTGTTAGCTTGGATGTGGTCTCCTGGGTGTCTGGTAGTTCCACTGTGCTGGAGAGGGTGACTGCCACTGGGAGCTGAGGAAGAGGACTGCATGACACAGATTCTGCTACAGGCTCAGGCATTTCCTCCTGTCTCGCCTCTGACTTGACAGCAGACACTGGATCAATCGGTATCTGCAATGTCTCAGTGAGGGAGTGGATCGGTATGTGATGTTGCTGACTGGCATCTGATTTCACAGATGAATATAACATACTGGAATCCGACTCATCTGGTACTCCATAAGGTCCTTTTCTTTCCAGCATGCTGCCCTGTTGTTGTGTAAGAGAGCTGTTGACTGGCACGCTTTGAGGCTCAGGGTCCAGCTCTTGTGGGAAATTGGTATGTGGTGATGGTACAACTAAGTCTTGTCTAGTAGGTTCCCCTAAAGCTAGGTTTTCAGCAGGGCATGAAGTCTTAGCCAGGCTTGGTAAGTCAACCTCCATTATGTCTGGGTCATCTCTGTCTGCAATGGTATGTCTAATGTGAATTGGCACAGTCTTGTTGTGGTCAGCTAGTTCTGGGTCTCGAGAGTCAGCTTCCTCTGACTTATCTGGTAGTGGTAAGTCAGGCAAGGAGAACGGTCCCAGGTCATCCAGTTCATCAGCATCAGCTGGGAATGGGTCTGCCCAGGGCACTACAGGCTCAGGGCCCACAGCTGGAGCCATGTGGCCTTCAGTGGTAGCACTAAAGCTGTGCGTGGTCTGTCTGCTGTCTGGTTCTACACATGTTGACTCTGTGTCCATCTGGTGACTTTCCTCTATGCTAGGCTTGTTACAGTCCTGGAAGAAGGACTCCAGCCTATTGGAGGATGATGAGGTGTTTAAATAGTTGGGTTCCCCATCAATAGCAGTGTCAGGCCTCTCTGGAGAGGGGATGTCAGCCACAGCCTCCTTCTGCTCATCAAAGTCCTCTGGGTCCTCTTTGTGCCACCTATTCCAGGTGGCATAAGGGGGAGTGACAGAGGGGTGTCCTGACAAATGCTGGATGTCACTGTCTGAATGAGAGTAAGGACTGGTAATTTTGGAGACAGCAGCCTCTATCTCCCCATAAGTCCTGTGGGGAGATTTTAGGTCCATATCAGGGTTCCAAGCCATGCTGTGATCAAAACAGTTCTCTCCCTGGTTGGGTGCAGAGTGTGCGGGGGAGAGCTGGTGGACCTCTGGATCCTGCCGGTCTGGAGACTCTGCAGGCCAGCTCTTCCTCAGAGGATCCTCAACCTGAGGGGAGAAGGAACATGGTTCCCTTGTTTGCTCCGGCTCCTCCACTGCACAGTGGTCTTCATCAGCTCCCTCATCCATATCACCCATATCCCCTTCTTCCTCATCGTCCTCCTCTTCTTCTTCTTCTTCTTCTTCTTCTTCCTCTTCCTGCTCCTGTTCTTCTGTGACAGAGGGAAGATCTGAGACAACCAGGTTAGGCTCACTGTGGTGAGGCTCAGAGATGTCATCGATGTCCAGGGGTGGCAAAGCAGCAGGGGCTGGGGTTGGTGGTGCAGCTATGTCGAAGCAGGGCTCCTGGGGGTCTGGCCTGTGAACTGGTGTAGAAGGTTTGGGCAAGAAACTGTTGTATACATTTTCAGGAAGGTGTTCATTACCCTCGGTGCCAGCAAGACTTGGTGCTGTCACATCTGCTGTTGGATGGACTGGCTCCAGTCGAGGAGACAACATTCTTATTGGGGAGAAATAGGGAGATGGAAGGCACTCCAGCCTATCCACAGTTGCGGATTTGTCCTCTAGAGTTTGGGAGGTAGGTGATGGTTCAAATACAGCTGCTGGATCGCTCTGCTGTCGAAGGAACTTGTCAGCCTCAGCCTTGAACTCATCCTCCAGAGGCCTGCGGACATCAGAGGATGCAGAGCGGCTGACAAGGGGCAGCTGGAGGTTCTTCGCAGGGGTAGGACAGGTGCCCTCCTGGAAACTCTGGGAGTTAGAGTACCTGCTGGGTGGACAGAAAGACATAAACAAATATGTTACATTTAACAGAGTACATAACACTTCAACACTTCACTATCAAAATAATAACCTGTGGCACATTTAAATACCTTTCAAAGAAAGATGGGGAGCAGGCATTCATTGACATAGTCATAGCTGATGAGTTCTGGCAGTCCAGCCCATCCAACATAATGTCAGCGTAATCCTCTGCACTACAAGATGGTGTACGTGGAGTCTGCATTACTTCCTCAAAGCTGGGGCAGGAGATGACAGACGTTGGTGTGGGTACACCAGTTGGCCTATTTTGATCTGGCCTGGGAGAAGCTGGGAGGTTCTCCTTCATTTGGTGGCCAGCCAGCCAGTCCTTTGAGTTTTGATTGTCAGTAGGCTGGAACTTCCTGCCAGGGGACATCATTTGGGCCGGGAGACCTACATCCTTTAGCTTCTTCTCTTTAAGACCAGACTCCAGACTGTTGGATTTCTTTGACGGCTCACTGCGGTTCTTCCGTACTTCCTCTGTGGACTTGGTTTTCTCCTTGAGTTTAGGGTCCCCTGACTTGGGTCTCAGCTTCTCCATCTGCTTCATCCTCTCTTTATGTTTCTTGTGGCGTTCTTCAATCTCCTGGTCTTTGAGACTCAACATGTGACCAAAACTTGTCATTTGATAATCATCATCCACCAACAGTTTTTCACGTGGACGATTATCTTTCCGTACTGTGTCTTTGGACTGAGAGAGCTTTTCATTTTCATCCTTAGCCTTAGATTTACTGTGATCCATTCTGTTGTCTTTGTCCAGTGGGTCCCGATTTCTTTCTTTTTTCATATCAAATTTAGGACTTTCTTCTTTTGACCTGTCTTTCAGAACGGTGACCTGTGGACTGTCTTTCAACCCTGATTTTACATCCTCTTTGGAGTGTTTAAATGACCCAAAACCATCGATGTACTTATTCTTCTCCTCCTTGATTTTTTCCTTATGTTTCTCCTTTTTCTTCTTGTCCTTCATTCTGTCACTAATTACACCAGTTGTTTTGTCTTTGTCTTTTTTGGACATCTCTTTTTCAAATTCCAATGTTTTATCAAAGTCGTCTTCACCGTCTCCTTTACCTCCAAATGGGAATGTGTAAGGGTCTGCCTCAAGAGGCATGGGCTCTTTCTCAAAAGGTAGGCTCTCTCTGCGACTGTAGGACTCTCTGATCTCCTCTGTCTTGTCACGTTTGTCTCCTTTGTCCTTCTTGACCTTTTCTTTCTCCTTGTCATGGCTTTTCTTGGATGAAGATGAAGAGGAATGTCGATGCCTCTCTTTCTCTCTGAACTTGTCCTGTGGTGTAGATATCCTGTCCTCGGACACATCAGTCAGACTTGTGGACTCATAGTAGTTAGTTAGGACCGGCTCATGGCCTCGGTCAGTGAAACTATCGGAAGAGATTTCACTGTTCTTGTCATTGGAGTCATCCTTGTAGTCATTCATAGCTTCCTCCTCCAATTTTTCTAAAAGAGATTTTTCATTTTCACCACTGCCTTTTGAGGGTTTCCTTTCCTTAGAATGATCCAGCTTGTCTTTATATTTGCTCTTTGTCTTTTCCTCACTGGTGTCTCTTTTGTCCAACAGCTTCTGCTTATTTTTCTTCTCCTGGTTCGAGTCCACTGACATTCTGTCTTTTCTTTCCTTATGTTTCGCATCTACAGAATCTTTCTTGTCTTTGTTGTGTTTCTCTAGGGAGCCTTTCCTCTCTTTACCTGTGTCAAATGCGGTCTTTTCTTTCTTCTTCTCTTTGTGTTCTTTTTCTTTTGCCTTTTCTGTGTTATGTTTAGCCTCTGCAGATGATTTTCTAATTTTTTCTGAAGGGAAGTGATCAAGCTCATCCTGATCAGGTGTTGAGTCTTTTCTAACAGAGTCAGACACAAGTGCAACACCACCATTGTAACTGTCCTCATCATCATCACTTTCATCAGTGAATATGTCAGCTATCTTGTACCATGTTTTCTCCCGTATTTTCTCAGGTTTTCTTTCCTCCTTCTTTACCTCCAAGAAATCCTTTTCCCTATCAGCATGTTTGTCTTGAGAGGTCTTTTCTTTCTTGTCCTTAGTCTGTTCTGAAGACATCTTCCGATCTTTGTCTTTGCCATGAGACTCTTTGTGTTTGTCTTTGGCTCCCTCCTTCTTGTCTTTGGTGCCCCGGTCTGCATCCTTGTCCTTGACAGTTTTTTCCGTGGAGCTTTTCTCACTCTTATCCTTCTCCTGATCAGCTCCTCTGTCTTTTGTTTTCTCTTTGTGCTTGTCAGCTTTTGTCTTTTCTCGCTTTTCCATTGCCTCACCCTTCTTTTCTTTCTCCTTTCCAGAGTGGTTTCTTTCTCTGACATCACACGATTTACTGACAGCGTCAATGTCCTTGAAGAAGGTATCATTGCCATATTCATCTCTTATAGATTCCTGTTTGATTTTTATGTCCTTTTTGAACTCATATGAGTCTTTACGTTCTCGACTGTTGTCCAGAGAATCCTTGTCTTTTTTGTCTTTGACTGTTTCTGTGGACTCCTTCCGCTTCTTTTCTTTTTCGACTGAGTGACTGGAGTTTAATTTTTGTTTTTCTGACCAGTCTTTTTTCTTTTCATTTGTTTTTTCTGAAGAGTCTTTGTCTTTCTTCTTAGAAGTAGGTTCTTTCTCTGATCTTTTGTCGTTGTGATCTGATTTCTTGTCCTTGACTTTGTTTTCTTTTCTCCTTGTCTCTTCCTTAACAGTCTCAACAATCAGTTTAACAGAGTTGTTGGCTTTGTATTCCTTGTACTCTTTGACAGGAGCATCCCAGCTGTCATCTCCATATAGAGAGGAGTCAGAGGACATCTCGGAGCCCCATCTGTCATGATGGTCATCTGAGGCGCTTAACTTTGTGTCCTCCAGGTTGAGGAAACGATTGTTAACGTCATAGCCTTCATACTCAGACTCTTCCTTCTGTGCTTTGTCTTTTTTACATTTATCCTTCTCCTCCTTTGTGTTTTTCTCCTTGTCCACCTTTAGATGCTTTTCCTCCTTCTGTTCACTTTTCCTGTCTGCTTTTGAAGAGGACTTTTCCTTGGACTTTTTCTTTTTCTCCTCTTTGTGAGCCTTTTGTTTATCCTCCTTAGGCATCTCCTTCTCCTTGACATTTCTTTCCTTGTCAGATTTTACAGGCTTTTCCCGCTCCTCCTTATTTGTCTTGGCCTTGGTAGAGTCCTTTGTTTTCTTATTTTTCTCCTCTTTTGCTGTTCTATGCAGGTCTTTTCCAGATGACCAATCCTTTTCTTCAGACTTGTTTTTCAAAAGCCTATCCTCCTTTTTTGAATGGTCTTTTTCATGCTTAGATAATTTGACCTTGCTCTCAGCTGGAGATTCTGACTCAACAATTAAGGACTTCTGTCTTGAATCATCAAAATCAAAAGAATAGCTCTTGACAAATTTCTCATTCATGTCTTGATTAAGCACTAGACTAGGAGCTTTGTCCTTTTCCTTATTTTTGTGCTTGTGCTTCACTTTATGCTTTTTCAGCACTTTGCCATCTACATCGGTTTTGGAGACCGCACTGTCTGCATTGGTGTTTTTGTAGAGCTCAGAATTCTTCTTTTCTACTGTGTTACTGTGCACATTGTTATTCTTTTTCTTGTTCTCCTGCGCTTTCCTCTTTACTTGTTTTATTGACTCTACACTGGAATCAGCAGAGGAGTAGTCAGACTCACTGGATAGTCTTGTTCTGACTGAGTCTGAGAGAGAACTGACGTCTGACCATGTAGGAGATGACACAGTCTTCCAGCCATCTGTCCTCCACTGCTTTGGATGTTGTTCTGCTAATGATGGTACTTGTTTCTGAGAGTTCAAGTTTCCATGGGAAGAGGACGAGGATGCATTAAAGCCAGGGGATTCTTTCAGGCTTGCTGCAGAAGAGTCCTTTATACTATTTGAGCCCTTATCATCCTCACTCTCCATATCTCCACAATCAGAGTCAGATGTACAGAATTTGTCATTGACTTTGCCAAACCTAACCTCTTTACTGACATTATTTTTACTTTCCTTCTTCCGTTTCTTTTTTACTTTATTCTTGTCTTTCTGTTGTTTAGAGCTCATGCTGCCAGAGTCTCTAGTCTTGGTATTTGTTTGCTGGGCTTGTTGCCGTGGTGTAGGCGCTGGCGTGAAACACAACGTCCTATCATCCTCGTCTGAACTGTTACTGTCAGAGATGATCCGCCTGACAGTTTTCTTTGGTGTGAGCGAGTTGCTTTTGGAATAGGTTTTGACCTCCATCTTGGGTATGGAGATGAAGCTGTTGGCCTTGGTGACCGGATCCTTACGGAAGTCTTTTTTCAAGAGGTGTTTATCATCCACAGGAGGGACACGTTCCTCCTCATCATCCTCATCAAATTCGTATTCATCTTTGACGGGCGTGACAGCAGATTTAGGAGGGTCTGCGGTTTTCCCTTTCGACTTCAGGCCTTTCTCAAACTCTGAGTCTGTGTTATTGCCATCAACAGAGCTGGACGGGGCAAATGAGGGGGCATCTTCCTCCTCTGAAGATTCTGTGGACAGTACAAAAAGAGGCACAATCAATACATGTTTTTATGTAACATGGCCCCATCTTCACTAATACCTTACTGAACTTATAAGAGTCATGTAATTAGGTGATTCACAGATTTATTATTACATACCTGATGAACTTTCTTCACTTGAGGTGTAAGTGCCTTTCCCCAGCAATAGATTCAGCATAGTTGGAGAGTTGGCAACCTTCAATGGTGTTTCACCTCTCCTGTTGCTTTGACGTGGGTCCCCTCCATACCGTAAAAGCAGCTTAACCACCTGAAACAAATAAAATAAAAATAATAATTTATATAAATTGCAGTTCTAGATGTGATTACCAAGTTCTATTGTGGTTCTGAATTTTGAGGTCAACGGTTAAATGGTAAAAGGTATAATGTTGAATGCATTTAGAATTGAGCTGTCTTGGTTGAGAGGGCATTATTTTTTTTTTTAACCTTGAAATGTCCATTGTTGGATGCATCGTGTAGAGGGGTGTCGTCATCCAGACCCTTGGTGTTGACCTCTGCTCCGGCTGCCAGCAGCTGCTTGGCCACATCATAGTACCCCCTGTTGCACGCCTCATGCAATGCAGTCCAGCCTAAACATGAGAAAAATTACTGTGTGAGAGGTGTATGCAACATATGAATAAATACATATCGCTATATACACAAAATAAAAGACTGTGTATACACTGAGCCTCTCACCTGCAAAGTCTTTTACATTCACATCAGCTCCCTCGCTGATGAGCTCCTTGATGCGGCGTACCTCTCCACGGATTGCTGCTCGGTGCAGCCGAGTCTCTCCTCTCTCATTACGTTTATTCACTTTGTCTTTGGTTTTAGATGCAGAGTTTGGCGTTCCCTTCTGACCCAGACTGGACTGTGACGGATGCTTTGGTGTTGTGTCTGAAGATAGGAGATAGACACTTCACTTTAACACAACAGTTTTTAAGGCACATTTTTAAGAATTTTATTTTATCTTTGTGTCTATTTTGTCTACCACTACCAATAACAGTTTGAAGTGCATACAGCCAGAAGGGGGCAATCTTACACCAACAATCGACACCACAGTGTTTAGACGTACTTCACTTGAGCTCATTTCATCACATTTACAAGATTAAACTCAAGCCTTAATCACATTTACATTATTGAGTTTGCACAGCTATTGTCCCAAATGATATTTAAAACGCACTCACTTAATCTATGTCCATGCCTTCCGGCATGCAACAAAATGAATTAATATATAAATAAAAATATCTATGCATTTTGGTCCTCACTAACGTAATTCTATCTCAAACATCAAAGTAAGACACAAAGTACAATGTTACAACAATAATTGCTATTTTAGTTATCTGAAACAGGTAAATGACTTTGTCTACCAAAACAAAATATATAATTTGAGAGGACATGATGAAGAAGTACATTTTATGAATAATCAACAAACAGCAGAGAGGATATCAGATAACAAATACAAAAACTAAATGTTTGCAGACCTTCTGAATTTGGATTTCTGTTGTGATTGGGCTGATTCTGAGATTGCACAATAGGTTACAGACTAATGCAATAGTTTCATTTCCTTGAAGGTCCCATGCTGTATTTTATCAATAATTCCACTACTGTAGACAAAACAACCACCTTCTTACTGACAGCATGGGTCTACATTGCAGCTGTAATGAGAATTAATCTGAATTATAATAGTATAACTAGATTAAAATTCCTGACCAGAGGTAGAGTTTGACTGAGATGTGGCAAAAAAACAACAAGCGACCTCCAGAAAATAAACCAAAACAAATCAACTCCATACCTCAGCCGCCCAGCCTCTCTTTTTTTAAGCTCACCTTCATTGCTGTCCCAACCAAACACACACAAACACTGTCTACATTGAAAGTTCCCTCCCATCCCTCTTTCCCTGTCCGCCACCCGTCCACAGAAGACGTGGCCTCCATGATAAGCACGCACCTGGACTGTTGACGGACTCCTCGGCTGTCATTTGCATGAGCAAGGCCACCTGCTGCCGCTCAGAGAGGGGGTACCCAGCCCGGATCCCTGGCATCCCCATTCCAAACGGCAAGCCCGCCTTCCGGGTGTTGGTGGGCTCCTTTTTAATGCGCTTCCGCTCTGGACCTGGTTTCTCTGTAACAAAATTGAGAGGAGAGAAGCAAAGTTAATCTTATTGCGTCGCAGAGACACACATGTATGTATGCATGCAAGTAACTACATTTCCGTTCATGCACACCCATAAATAAAATTGTGCAAAATAATAAAATGTAAAACATAGGAAAAAAATAATAAAATGTAAAACAGAGAAAAAATAAAAAAAATAAATTAAGAAAAATAAATAATAAATGTCAATGTGAAATAAATTAAAAGACCAGGCAGACAAATAACAAATAATGCAAAGATTAAAACTAAGGGCTATAACATTACTGTTAAGTAAAAGCCATACAAACAAATCAAATTTTCTAAACTTTGAGGAAGGGGAGGGTTTTATTAGTAATACCAATAAAAGACATTCAATATTATTGTGAAATCATTCATTGTGTAAATGTATTATCTCTCTCTCTCCTATTATGACTACGAAAAAAGGATAAGTACTTAAATTTGTCATTATTAGTCATCGTCTTTTGTGCCACATTATTAACAAATCTCTCAAATCTTTAATATGTCATAAACAAAGACCGTCACTCCCATTTCTTTAATCCAAAAATGTTTTACCATTATGACAAAAGCATATTGAACATATTACAACAGTAGGACTAATTTTAAATTTTTTTTCCCCCTCTCTATATATCCTTTAGATAATAATAACAAAAGCCCTTGACTGACTGTTTACTTTCTCAGACCAAAAGACAATGAAGCAAAAAGTATTCAATTCATAATGATTTAGCAAATAGCATTCTCATTATTGCACACAGTTTTCCCTCTTGTTTAGAATATCCCACTGCAGAAAGTCAGCCAGTTTCCATGCCTATCATCTAAATAAACCTCTGTTAAAAAACAAAACGTACTTGCTCACATACTACGCACTATATATGTAGCCCAGTATGTGAGAGGTTTGGTGGTAGGAGGGGGGTGACTTTCGTGTTATTACCCAGCTGCCCCTGAGGAAGGGAGGGGCCAACAAGCAGAGTGCTTATGTCTGTCCGTCTCCAAGCCAATCAGCCCGAATTGAGAAGAGAGGAAAGAGGGTGTGACTTGGCAGAACCACAGTTATTATGAAATAGTTGGTTTACATTTCAATTCAACGTGGCCTTGCCAAGGTCACCACATGCCTGCCTGCCTGCCAGGCTTACTGGAGACACGGTGCTACTGGACAAAAGCAGCTGCTCCACAAAGACACACCCAGCAATTATTTTCAGTAGCAACATACCATCTGATGACCCTTACGGAGGGTAAAAGCTACACAACTGTAACACTTCATCACTAAGGGGGAACGGCTCCCACAGCAAGAAAACGCTAGCAGCAATACAGACCGCTACCATAAAGAGGGAAATGGAAACAGCAAATTGAAATGTGCGGATAGAGAAACACCAGCAGAGCAGTAGATGTGTCTGAGCCTGATTTCTTTGAGAATTTTCTCATTCCAAGACTGGCTGCATTGCTCAAGGCCACAAACACACAAGTAAACAAGGCAAGAAGGAAGCATGGCGGCTCACGCTTCCGGTGGCTACAGGCTTTCCAGGAAAAGATTTTTCCAGTCTCAAGCACAGAGCTGATGAACTTTCACTAACATCTGCAAACACTTAGAGCTAATGTGCCCCCACCCCTCTTTGATACACTCTCACGTTCTCCAAAGCATTTGCCATTTAGACACATTCCTTCTGCTAGGACTTTAACAGCAGGAACCACAGAAGCAGCCCAAACATGTTTTTTGAGGAGCAGAACAGAGAAAGTGCTATGCTAGCTTTTCCAGGCTTAGTTTACAAGATTGGGAACGAGGAAGGCAGTTATTACCCTGATGCACACTACACACTGCTACTAAACAACATACAAGGTCAAAGTCTCTAATACAAGATTCCTCATCAGTGGCAGCAACTGGAGTCCTCATCTCTGACACGGATCAGACTCCAGGTAGCACATGTCTATATGCAGATGGGGGAGCAGGTATGATCACACTTTCAATTTGACAACTTTTGTACATGCGTGTGAATTTAATCTGACAGGATGTTGTGGGAAAATCAGACACAGCTACACACAAAATGTGTTCCACATGTTAATAAAGGCATGGTTATGATTTTGCTTTCATATGGTTTTTGTTTGGTTAATTACCCTGAGAATTTAAGGAAAGCTACGGCTCAAAATGGTAAAAGATTAAACAGGACTGTAGGCCTACAATTATTTATCATCTTGTGACATCTTGTGTGAACTACACAAATATGGATTACTGAATTACACAAAGAACAAACAATTACACAACATAGTGTGCCTGTTTGCATAGTATGTATTTCCATTGGATGTCTATTTAAGGAACACTTCTAGGGCTTTTATGTGTCTTGGTAAAATGATATTACTCAGCTTACAGACAGGGTTGAAACCTTACGCTCCATGCTGCTTGAAACTTGATTAACAAGATAAGATAAAAGGAGAATAAAAAAAGAAAAGCAGGCCACCTAGGGATAGTCACCCATGAATAGACTGCCTACCTGAGCCAGGGGAGGGAACCGCATCAAACATAAATGTCTTGTTATAATAGAGGCAGATTTTTATATGGCAGGCAGACGATAATACAGTGTTAGCTAACGCCAAAACAAATAGACTGTCTGGTTCAGTCAGCCAACAGACTCTATGACAAGAAGAACCACTCTAACCAGCCTGACCAGGTATGTTTGACCAAAGCAGGTTAGAGTGAAACAATGTTCTGCTTAGGGACTAATAAAAATTGCATAAACAGGAAGTGAAGGGAGAAGAGGCAGGAAGTGGCCAACAGGATGTTTTCTCAATGCTTTGTATTGAGCAAGAGAAACTTAAATATACAGTTTGAACATAGTGGGGTGTACGATGCTCAGTCTGTCCTCTCTGTCCAACTGGCACATTTGTTACTCATTGCTTTAATCAATTTTGAAGTGAGTCTACGGCTTCTGTGCACTGGCTTTATTCAGAGCCAGAGTGAATGAGACCGAAAAACAAATCTCTGTGTAGTAACATGCCAGGGGGAAAGATGTGTAAGATCTGTGCAAACCACTGTCTCCTTTTGCAACCCACACTACATGGCTCAGCTCACACCTTCCTTAAACGTTCACAAACTGGCCATCATTACTAGGCTGTACAACTGACCCAATGGCAAAGGCATTGCTGCAATTACAAAGAAGAAGACTGCCGAAAAGGACAAAGTGACTCGGTTTGAGCATATTATATTATATAAAGCCACTGACTTAGATCATGCAAAGCCAGCTAAATTAGTTTGCCCAATAAGTTAAACCTTCTGTACATTGTTAGTGGGCATTTTAACACCCCAAAAACAATTCCTCAGTATTCAAAAAGCATGACGGCCTGCTCAGACATGGTAAGGTGCTGTGTCAGTGACTCAGACAGACAGTTTCTGTGATTGCTCATTTTGAATGGTAGTATAGCTAAGTTTGCAGAAAATAAATAATAATAATAATTAACTGTAATAATTGACTGTCTCCGTTCAGCAATGCAGAAATTATTTTTCACCTTGTGTAACAGTGAGAACTTATTACACAATTAAATCACTGTCTGACAAAGACATGAAAATATTAGTGATGCAATGACTGATTAGTTGATAGAATCGTTTGCAAACAAAAAGTAAATAAATATTAATTGCCCCAAATAACCTCATTAAAATTGCCTGTCCAACCGACAGTCTAAGACACAAACCTTTATCATCTAAAATAAAGAAAAACAGCAGATCATTGCATTTAAGAGACTCAAATCTCGGAAATGTAAGTATCAAATATATAAAATATGTCAACAACAACAACAACAACAGAATTGTTTGTTTGGCTGCAGTCAAACACAGTTGAAGTGATCAGAGACAGCATGACATGACAGAATGAAGTCACAATTTAGTTGTTTGGCAACAAAAATAAGATGAGGTGCAGAAAGAAAAGACTGTCATTGTTTCGGTGCTTCGGTGAGGATGGAGCTCTTCACAGAAACAACCTGAAAACGCTAGTTGTTTTCACATATAAAAAGCATTTTAGGAATTATCATTGTTAGTGGGGGCGTAGACTTAATCTGATAAGATTGTTCTACCAATCTATCCCTGAAGTCTGACTGTTGCTGCTGCTGTGGATAATGGTGGTGAGGAGGAAGAGAGGAGAGGAGAGCGGAAGAAGGATGACTTCAGGAAGGAGGAATGCTGCTGTCTAGCACTCCTCAGGAGGAGGTCAAGGGAGGCTTGGCGATTCTGCAAAGGGAGGGATGAGCACTGAAGTTTGGAGGGCTTTGATTAACTTCAACTTGAATGATCTGCAGTGTCCACAGGCATACAGCAAGTACATATGCCTGCCCCTCCTCTATATTATATTTATTGTAAACACTATGTAGACAAAATGTGCATGCTAATTGGAATCTGAGTTGATAGCAATGCATATAAGCAACATCAACTTTACTGGCAGGCCTTGTCTGCCATTATAGAAATGGGCAATGCCGTGAAATACATTTAAAGTCCGCCCAGGCTCCGGCTAGAGTTGATCTTTCAGATAAACTTGGCATTCATCAGAAGACAATTTCCAGCACTTGATTTAAACACACCAACAAACAATATAGCTGAAACATCATAAGGGAACCAAATCCAAATGGATGGAAACTGATCGGATATAATTTAAAAGCTACATTGTAGAGAATCTACCTGTGGTGTATTAAAATAATGCGCGCAAGCTCTTAAACCAAAACAATCACTAGATTAAATAATTTTAAATTATCTTGTTATTGAGAAGCAATCACTGACCTAATATATAATATTAGCACATAAACACAAAACCAGCTACTTTTATAAAACATTATATTATTATTACCTTTTAGCAGACTTAAGCATTATTACTATACTATAGCACATTCTTTTCCTTTTATGTTAACTTTAACTGTAATAAAGAATGTCCTTACTACAAAAGACCAAATAAATATCAATGTTTTTCTTACAGTTTACACAGCTGTAGCTATGGACAAAGCTATAGAATAATATGGTATACGATACCAAACCACACGGTTTATTCCATTAAGCTGCAGAGGGATTGATTGTTGGTAGTGGGGTGGGGTTGAGTGGGGGGTGGGGAGTGTGATGTGTCAGAGGTGTAACATTTTGCAAAGGGCCTAGACACTGACCCAGCAGGGTCAGAACTTGAAAGGCCAAACAACAAAGTCCGACCATAAAAACAGATATGCAAAAAACAAGCCAATATACAATTGAGAAAGGCATGCAGACAAATAAAGTCCTGACTAACCACAGAAATAGATACAGAGCAAATACACTTCTCGAACCCGAATAAAACTATTAGCCTACCCAACCTAAAACAACAAAAAAAGTCCAATGTGATGCAATACATCTATAAAAACTTTAAGTACTAAGATGACGCACAGATGACAGCAACTTGATTGTATAAACTGTGAGAATTATGCAAAGGCATAAAATCTGCAATCTTTCAGGCTTCTACAAAAGCCAATTCAGAAACAGCTCTGTTCATAATAGCTTGCAGAGAGGTTGAGAGTTAAGGGCTGAAAGACCATATAGCCCAAGCCAATAACAGATCAATCTATTAGCATACTAATAGACAGACTGTCCAGCCATTGTCCCTGATATGAGAGTTCACACCTCCCTCTTACTGGGGGGGGGGTTTGAAGGNNGGGGGGGGGGGGGGGTTGAAGGTAACCGCTTTCTTAGAGAAGCAGCCTAAGAAAGCCAACAGGTAAATAATATGAAACCAACTATAAATAAAATAATGTACAACAAACATACATCAGTGTATGCAAAAGGCAATGTCACATAGACAAACAAAACAGAGATTAATTTAAGAGTCAATCAAAGGAGTAGTGAGAAAACAATTTAGAGATTTTCAATCAATCAAAACATTCCACTTATTTGTAACTACCTTAAGCTACACAGCAATTACACACAACCCCACGTCTACAAAATACATGTCCAATCTTTAAACATCAAACCACATGTCATCAGTTGCAACACACACACTTTTAGCCTTCCACTCCTTTTTCAAGCGTAGTCACATAACATAAACCAATGTAGCGAACTCAGCCAGCACTGCTGATGAAGGCTGTTACCAAAGCCTCTGAGTTGGACCATTATCAACAAACTAAATCCTGAACCCTGAAGCCCAAAGTCAAACAAGCATGAGCAGTACTCCTTCCCTCTTTCCCTAATTAAGGAAAACACAAAGCTGGACCTTACCAAAGCCAGACCTGGTCAGGCCTATACGGTATACAAATTCCCACTTAATTGGATCATGATTTTGCGTGGTCCTCCTCTCCTTTCAGACTGCGATTCTTGGAACAAATCCCTCGGTTCTGCCACAGACACGCAGCTCAGTTGAAGCTAGAACTGGAAGCCCATTCACTACACCAAGCCCATCCCCCCTTTCACAAATCACGCCTAAGTACTTCCTGAAAGCTTGAGAGGATGTGATGTAATGAATTTTGTTCCTCTTGACTCTCACTTAAAAGTCACATGCAGGGGGAGATTACATAACATGAGTAAATGCATTCCAATATTCTCTTACCTGAGTCAGAATCTTTCTGGTCTCCATTAGCTCCAGCAGTGAAGGGCAGCTTCCTTTTAGGGGCCTTTTCTTTCATCTCTTTGACCCCATCACTGCGATCCAATTTGGGAGTCTTGTTTGACAACACTTTATCCTGTAAAAAAGACAAGACAAATCAGAACACTTTAAGTGACATGGTTTAGAGCGAGGTGACACAGCTTTTATCAGAATAAATAAATGACAGCGTAATCTAAATGTCTACTTTTTTGTGAACAGAAAGTATGAAAAGTTAAAGAAAAGACATAGGCCAATACAGACAGACATGTATGAGCTAGCTGCTGATCCTGCAGCCTCCTCCTGTAGTTGGTGCCATTCTCTGCCCTGACTCTTTTAAACAGTATGGGCTCTGCAGAGCAAAACTTTTCCATGGAGTTTCCTTCTAGATTCCTGGCTCCCCAGCCACAGCACAAAGAGCCAGGCGCAGGGAGAGGAGGCTAAGCTGACGCCGGCACGGCTCTGTGGTCTACAGCTGCTGGAAACAATCATAAGCCCAAGTGTATCTGCTATCAACAGATGTAAATACTTATGTGTTTGTTCAATTTGGTTCTTTGTTGTATTGGGATCTGATAGTGACTTGCTTATCCTGGCTAACAGCTTTACAACAGTTAGAACTGAAAAGACGCGGCAAAAAAGTAGTATGTCTGGCATTATTTATGATGAAAAGTTGTAGGGTTACTCTTAAATAGCAAGTACTACGAAGCTTTCATTAGCAATTGTTCATTATTTTTTAAAGATTCAATGAATGACAGAACAGAGCATAACTGAAAAAAGCAAGCAGAGCCCCAGAGTTAAAAAACATATAAACAAAACACTGTAGGACGCTACACAATATTAGAGGAAATAGTCAAAGCAACACTTAATTCTATTCATATCAAACATATATACAATGCTTTACTAATTTTAATGTAAACCATTATCCTAATTGTGCAGTGGACAGCTGTATAAATAAAAACTATTTAGAATAAGAGAAGCCCGTCTTGGCAGATACCCAATGGTAAGGTACACGGTCTGTATCTGGGGCCAAATCTAAAATAAAATAAATAAAAAATATAAAAAAATCCATACTTCGTATACACTATGGCAGCATTAAAAAACCTGCCTGGACTTTTTACGAACAACTGAAATTCTTAATGAGTGTAAATACATACAGAGCAAGCAGGTATGGTACAAATTGAAGTAGCATGGAGTCCGTTCACTTTACAACAGCAACTCCACTCACCCAGACCTGCACATTTAAAGAGTCTCTATCACCAAAGCAGCAGTGGCTTTGTTTCGTTTTCCCTCCACCACAGGAATTAGATACATTTGATGCACTTTAACTGCAAAAGGTGTGTTGTCTCAAGACCACAGAACTGGTTGCAGTAACTGTAGTAAAAAATATTTAAGATTGTGAAAATGTATTAACAATTACCAATCGGCTATTTTTTATCTATTACTATTAGAAAATTATTGATATGTAAAAAATACTGACCTTTATCACTACATTATTTGTCATGTGCATTTCTGGTGCATACTATGCAGACTATATGTATCACTATATTCAGTAGTCGGTACCTGAATATTTTAGGTACTGACTGTGCTTGTAGAATACAAAGTGTGTATTTTGGTGTAAGGTCAAGAAGTTTTTAATCCATATGCTTCATGTACAAAAGGTTTAAAGTGTCATAATGGAAATGCAGGAGCAGGTCAGATGCAATGTACACACGCTCACTTTATTTCACTTCATTTCTCTGCCCTACCTTCTGTCCCCTACTCATCTCTCTCTCTTATCCTCAGGGCAGGTTTTCCATTATGTGTCGACTCTTTGAACTCCTCCCCCTGCCCTGCCCCAGTCATAAGACTATGATGTCATGGTACAGTAGAGACAAACAGTGTCAGCTACAGTTAGCTGATCTCTCTCTCCCTTCCTCTCTCTGTCTGCGTCTCAGCTACACAAAGACTTTTACAAGGAAACACAATTTGTGCAAAAGCACGATGCACACATCTGGGCATTTACGAAAGCTACATTACATTTAAGAGATGTAACCGAGATGCAAGGGGTAATTTTGTTAAGAGAACGTAAGGTAAAAGCGGAGGTGAATTGCACTGGTCTAAAATGGTCAAATCAGCAAAGCTCATCTCCAAGTTAGAGTGGGTTGTTTTTTCTGAATTAAATTTCAAAAAAGCTTTGACAACTAGAGACTTTCCTCAGATCTGCCTTCATAAGACACCCTGTTTGATGGTCGCCCAGCAATGCCTGCTCTTTTCGTCTCTCCGTTTTCCACCCACCCCTGTGCACTTCATTCCCTCCCTCCCTCCCTCCCTCCATGCCAGAGTCTGATGCAATCCTTTGCAGAGGGCTGTAAATCCATGCCTGCATAAGCTGTACCTCTCCTCTCTTCGCCTCTTGGTGCTGCTGCCGGTAGCTTAACAGTTGGCACACACCATGACATCATCAAGCTGCGCCCAACACTTTGTTCCACTGCAAACAACATGATGGTACCTGTGTCAAGTTAAGGGTATGCTACCTTCACAGCCTGCATTTCAAGACAGAAGTTGTCTTAACAGGCCAACAAGGCTGTCTTACACCAAAAGGTGCCTCAAAGTATTTCAAGGACACAAGCACTGCATTCTTGGCAGCCATCAGTATAAAACAATCTGTTATGCAATAGTTAATTGTGTAAATGTGCTTCAGGGGTTCCTGGTGAAATTGTGAAATAACAACTGCAGTAACCTCACGTAATTTATGAGGAATCGTCAGTCACTGGTAAATACATATCATTATTAATCTAACAGAACAACCCCTGTAAAGTGTAAATAATCAAAGGTTCATCTTCTTATTGTTGTTATACTTTCTGTTGTAGGGATGGTCCCAGGCCCTCCGGCTAACTTCCCCTTACTGCCTATAAGCCCTTTGAAGGTTTTATAATAGTAAAGTTGATCAGAAATAGTGATTTCATGTGAGATTTCAAGGACAGAGAGCAACTGAAACTTGGATTATATGCTATACACAAACATTTGGTTATTGGCCACAGTGTAGGTTTTTTAGTCTTACCTTCTTCCCACCCTGCTTTTCCACCATGTCGGTGTTGAGTGGGAAGTGGTCCAGCTGGGGGGTTTTAGAACCCCCACCTTTGGGCATCGTTCAGCTCTCGCCACGCCAAGCTTCATTCACGCTGCCATTGCATCGTCATCAACCGTCTGGAACAAAGAGAAAGAGATGGTGGGAGAAGTTAGCAACTGGCCACTACGTTTCTTTGAAAACACATTTACACACTGCCAGACAATGCAGCCATTAGCGGTACATCAAGCACTCTATTTTCAACCAATACACCCCTGCTCTGGAGGAAGAGCAGTTGAGAAGGACGACAGCAGGCCAGGTTGCAGCTGTGGCAGGCAAAAAGATGATCTGTTCTGCAGGCTGAACCCAAAGAGGAAGCTGGGTCTGCCCAAATACCTTCAAACATGCTTGGTAATCTCTGCTAATTTTAAAGCAAGATAAACTACAGTCTCTTAAAACAACAGAGGCACACTATTCATACTAAACACACTACAGCTAAAGCAGTCATATACTAGGATTTAGGAACGACATTAGGACAGACTATGTAAGGTATTGCATAACCCCAATGTTGTGGGCTACTGAGAGAGCTGGGAACAGCTGAGGAATGTCTTCAGGAACATGAGTGGCACGTCTCAACAAAAACCCAAACAGCTATTTACCACCATAGCTAGCCACCCTTTGTAATTGTGGGCTTTACCCTTTCCTAATTCATGGCATCCTACCAGTTAAGAAGATGGAACATAGCTTTCTTACAACAACAACAAGAAAAACAACATTTTAATCATGAACTTGTAGAAGAGAGAGTTATGTTCAGTTTAACGTGCACTGTGTTCTCTGTTGACTTTGACCTGTATGCAAGTACCCAGCAAAAGCATGTGCATTACTATCCTCTGCCTTCCTTCATGAAGAGAGGCCTTCTGCTTCACAGGGCCATGAATTAATGAAAAAAACTCTCCTCCATAATGCACTTTTTCTTCTGAGTGCGTCCAAGTATGATCCTTGTGACTGACTGACTGACTGAACAGATGAGACCGTGGCTGCATCATTTTTTTTCTCTACTTTGAGACACTGGCACTCCTATCTTCTCTGGCGCCACTTCCATCTACCCTCTCCTGCCCCCACCCTCCTTTCCTTCCCTCTGCAGTTATCCTATTCAAAGACTGCTATTTATATCCCTCCAGTCAAGTCAGTCAAGTCAAGACAGCCAACCAGCCAACCAGAGAGGCACACAGCTACAGAGGATGTACTGCTCCTCTTTTACTGGTGTATGGAAAGAGACACATGAGAGAAACAGCAAGCCACAACCCCTTTCCTCTCTCCTATGGCATGTTGTTACTCCCTGTTTGCTACTGCTAGACACTCGCACCAACCTCCCCTAAACTCCCACCTCTCACCACACCAAACAAAGTGGCAGGAAGGTCGACTACTTGCAGAAATAAACAAACCTCGCAGCAACACACACACACACACACACACACACACACAACGACACACACACACACACCACACACACAACACACACACACACACACACACACACACACACACACACCTCAAACTGGGTCAGCTGGGCTTCTAGAACAATAATCCCTGCACTATTTTGGGACTACTATGATGGGCGGTTATAGCAACAGAGTATTTCGCTGACATGTGAAATACAGGAAAATGATGTTTGTAAGCTAGCAGTCACACAAAGGCACACACAGGGAGAGGAAACTGTGTTCATGACCACAGATCTTATTTTCTTTGTAATTCCATCCCAATCAAAAGACACATAACATCTGCTAACAGTGTGGGTGTGTTTTACTCAGTGAAGTTTTGTTGGTTTTGTATTAAACAGTTGATTAATGTCTTATGTGTATTTGTGTGTACATACGGGTGAGACCAATTTGAACAAAAATAACACTTAGCATATGTAGCAAATCAGGCTGGTATAACAATTTATAAACCAAGTTAGTTTTGTGAATTGTAACTGAATTTTAGTCTACTAAATCATTTTTTAAAACGTTATAAGGTAATGTATAATGAAACCAAACATGGCTGGCTGGCTTGCAAACCACAGTGACAACAGCATCCTGTGTCTTACAGCCACCGTATGAAAAAACAAAATAACTCTTGCATTGTATTGTGTGTAAGTTTTAGTACTTTACACACTTGCGGAGAGATTTTTACTGAACAAAAACACATTAACCGATTACCTACAAGATATGATTTTTAGATATAAAATGTAGATTTAAAATATCAATAAAGATATTAACTTAAGAGAGAAATGAATACAGCTTTAGTTAAATATTCAAACATGGAAGTCAGGTTTAAGCTATGAACAACATATTGACTATTGTCTGCTGGCCATTGCATCTCCTGATATTACTCACGCTCTAACAAAAAAAAGCAGCACTGTTGAGTTTTAATGTTTTATACATGACGTCAGCCAAGTTAGACTTGGCCATGGAGACGATGACTGCAGAACGAAGTGGCGAGAGGTGAGCCAGGGAAGCAATCTCTTCCAAATGAAGGACAAGACCTGCCAGAACTACTATCCATCCCTTCTCTCTCACTTGCATAAACACACACACCTTTCTTGCTATGCCCCCCATTCTTTTCTCTCCTCATCCTCTGGTATCCTCTCTATCCTCTGAGCCACTCCCTCTGCGGTCAGATAGAGGCCAACACTTCAGCATATTGCAGCATACTGTGTGCACACTCACAGATGCACTGACACACACCACAAGTACACTTACATCGGGTTGTTATAGTAACAGCTTCATTGAATTGGGAAACGTAACATTAAGGCTGGCTTTGAGACTAAATGTGTGTACTGAAAATCTACAAAATGTAAATCAACATCTTGCCTGTGTCTAAAGAAATGAGCACGGGCAATTTGATTAATAACAAATATTAATTCTCTAGTTAAAACAATTTTAGTACAATATTTCGTGTTCAGCCCACTCTAGCTTGGTAGTGATTTACTGATGTAGGGCTGCACAATTAATCGCAGTATATTATTGAAATCGCAAAAGGGCCAAGCCATGCTGCAATTATTTGATAAAGGTAAATGTGTGTCAAAACATCAACAGCATTAAAATTGAGTACTGTAGTGCTGCAGAGATGCCCTGGCCTATAAACGTTGTTCTCCAGATTTTAAGAAAACATGTTTGCTTGGTAAAGGCCCCCAAAAGATGTATATCATTCCTCAGTCCGACTAATCGTGCACCGTATCACAATCTCTCAAAATAATTGCAATATGATTTTTATAATGAGATGCATATATACATGCTATATTCATTAAGATGTGATTGTCTACAATATAAGATCTTGTGTGTCTTCATGAAAATCAATTAAAAAGCTAATTTAGTTACAGACTTCTGCTGCATTAAAAAAAACGTATAAAACTATGATGTGAAATCAAACAGCATTCTAGCATTGCAAGCAATTTTCCTACAACGTGCAATCTTGATATATTTGATATATATATATATATATATATATATATATAGATATAGATATAGGGGAAACAAAATACAGCACAGGGAAAACACAAAGATGTAAACACACACACAGACACAGCTGAGATGAAGCAAAGGCGCAGAGATGAAAAGCAGTTGTTCGCTCAAACGCCATGCCACTCCTAACTCATGACTCTCATTGTACACAAAGAAACACACCTCACATTTTCCACACTGACAGCTGAACAACAAAGCAGTACCATGCAGGGATGGGCATGTTGCTCTCTGTCTGTGTTGTGTGTGTTGCGCGCACAAACCCTGTTGCCTATTGCACAATCAAGATACAAATCAGCAGCACACTCCCTGGCAGTCAGTCAACTGATACCTCGGTGTTGGTTAACAGATATGCTACGACTTACACACAGTCACATCAATGGTGAAGCAAGTGTTTTACAGGGCAAATTCTCCACATACCAGTTAAGTTTATTCTTTTCTGAGATAAGAGTTTACTCCCTTTGAAAGTCATCACCCCTGCTGCAGCAGCACAGTCAACATCTGTGAGGAGGCTGCAACTGAAATGAGGTATTCATACAACATTCTGTTTCAGTGTGTGTTTTCTAGAAGATTGACAATGACAGTGAATAAGACACCGTTTTTAACATTGCAAGTGCCCCTGTCCCGCAACTAAACAAATATGTCAGGAGGGAAAATGAACAGCCATCTGCATTGCCACAAAGATAGTTGAAATGTGGAAATCCAAAGATACACTAAAACACTGCTTCGACAAAGCATCCAACACATCTGATGCTGCAGCAAAATTTTCCTGGCACAAGTTTATGGCTAACGCTAACAGCTAAAAACACAGAGTTGTTTAAATTCATTTTCAGGGGCATTCAAAGGCAATTGTTGTTGGGAGTAACGTTTTCACATTCTGCACATAATGGTGTTCCAAGGTCTTTCAAGTCCCTTAAACCAAAAGCTGCAAGCATATAGTGCCAATCATGTGGAGGCCACAGATACTGACACAGCTTGTTTTGTTTTGATTTAGCACCACCCACCATTGCACACTATTACTGGTTTTAGGGAAGTTGGTAAAAATTACAACTTTGCTTTGGCAGAGAGATCACATTGCCTCACCACTCTCTGAAAAACATATTGTTTATCTTTGATTATTCACAAAATCGGTGTCAAGATTGAAATTAATTAAGATGAGCAGCAAGTTAAGCCTGAAGTAATTTTATCGTAGACTTAAATCCCTAACTGGATTACCCATCTTTGCCTTGAACCTCCCTAGGTTATCCAAGGCCTGTTTACAACTGGCATTACCAGGCGTCTTGGGTGATCCGATCACAAGCAGACAGCTTTAAAAAAGGACAGGTGTGAATGCACCCAAGTTGCACTGAGGACGCATTGCAATCTGATTGCGCAGACCACATTCGTAGGTGGGCTGGGCCACATATGGCCACATTCTTTTAGCAGTGTGTACGCTGGGCCACATTGAAAGACAGCCTACTCAACTGACATCCTCTGCATAAGCAGAAGTAATGTATTTGTGTCGATGAGTACACACGAAACACGCTGTCTGATTTCTCTTTGGGCCGAAGAGTCAGCGCAACAGAAACTGGATGATTTCTATCACAACCGGAAATGATGTACCTGTTTATTTGCATATAGAGCAGTGGACATGAGACGCCATCACAAGCGGTCACTGGAGACGCATGTGGAGATGGATTCTAATTCCAGGTGTGAACACTAAAGGGCTTATGATCAGATCACTCAAGATGCACCTTAACGCTAAGTGTAAACAGCGCCTATGTGATTGGTCACTGGATACTGGACCACGCTTTCAGTGGTCAAGTGTCATCCATTGCTGCATCCCATTTCTTCCCTTGGTTATCCTCATTCTAATAACACATCAAATGCAGGGGTGCAAAATTACTTTATAACCAAACCTCTCTCTTTCCAATCAGAAATTTCTTACCATCACAGAAACCAGTTGTCAATACCTTGCCAAAAGGACGCATGTTTGTGATTAGCATATCTATCT
>NW_023339663.1:11634792-11675622 GCF_004916995.1 Morone saxatilis | reverse complement strand
ATATCTAGTCTATCTCTATCTCTCTCTCTCTCTCTCTCTTCTCTCTCTCTCCTATATATAGTCGTATATTAGTCTATAGTATTCGTATGAGTATCTCTATATTTGTTCGCTGTAGTAGTCTCTATATTGGGGTTATATATATATAGATAGATATAATTCATATAGCAATCCTCATTCATGATGAATCATTTTAATATAATATGTGCGGATCTTGTTTTACTATACATGATTGTGATGCAAGCATTTTGTTGTTGAATTCAACAACAAAAATTCATAAAATGTATTCTTTCACATTCATGAAATACCAGAAAATGCCAACTGAAAATGTCCAGTTTGACCTACTATTAATATGCTGTCTAATGTTATTATATAACAGATCGTTTCACATATCGAAACAACCACTGCATTGAGTCTTAGAGTTATTATCTCATGCAATTGTACCATGTCATCTCCAGCCCTAGTTTGTGCATCTGTGTACCCTGCAGCGCCTGTGGCAGTCTATTGACATGCCATGCAAGAGAATGGTCTATAGAAGCAGCAGCACAGGCAGCAACTAGCTAGCCTGTTTGGGGTGCAAATAAAGCCAGCCGGGCTCGGCTGCTGTATCCTGGCAACCCGAGCCCAGCTTGGCTGCTCAGTCCCTGACCTGGGCCCATTCACTTCATTATAAACCTGTGCAGAAAAAGAAGAGGCTGACACACGAACACACACAAACATGTGCTAACACATACACAAGCCCTAAAAGGAAAGATGCATTATGCTAGAACAGAACTGCGTGTTTACAAAAGGAGCCAAGAAAGGAGCAGAACTACTGTGTGCAGTGTAATAAAGAACTGTGATTATCTGTACTTCTTCAGGATGGAGATGAGCTCTCATAGTTTATTTTTGGAAAATATATGGGTTTAGCCTATATACTCTATGTTCCTAGAACTCATATGCATTTTGAGCAAATAAGTTTAGACAACACAGAATTAAATCTCAATCTTTCATTTCTTTTTCTACATAATAAAGGTCTCATGCTTAAATGTCGATATGAGCAGCAGGTGATACACAAGGGCATCTGGAAATGACAAAAATATATTTGAAATGTGAGTGAGTGGGAGTGGTCCTATTATCCATAAGGCTCTGGGAGTAGAGAGAGCCAGAGAGCAAGAGAGGAGTGAGATGTGGGGAGGAATCCAATCACTTGGTCTGATTTTCTATTCTGAGCACGTTCACTCTCCCTTACACCTCTCTGTTCCATCCAATAACAGCTCAGTGCTTGCAGCCTGCCTGCCTGCCAGTCTGGTAAATCATGCCGTCTTTGCCAGTGACCTCGCTAAGATAGTGGCAGGCCTGTATATATACGCAGCTAGGCTGCAGGAAAGGCCAGAAACAATCTAGTGCTTTTTGGCTCTCTCCTCTCCAATCCCTCAGCTTCATCAGCGCTCTGACTCATTCTCATTTCTTCCCCCTCTCCTCTTTGAGTACTTCTCTCTCATCTGCCTTTCTCTCTATTCTCAACATCTCTCTCTTCTCTCTCACAGGCAAAAGCCTGACATTGCCACAGCAACGTGTGAGCACACACGCACACACACAGAAAGCCTGTTGCCTAGCAACTCAGGGATGAGACAGATGCAGGCCTATCAGAGAAGCTAGTGAAAGAGCCGTGAACAGAGAAAGGGAACCTATTGATGGAAGAGTGCCCCTGCATATCAACCTCAAGCAATGAGGATTCAATCACATTCTGACCTTTGGATCACCGTCAGACCAAGCAGAGTGGTTTCACTCATTCACAGACTCCTGTGTGTTGACAAACGTCATTTCTAATACAGCTAACGCATAATTAGCTGTCAATATTATCAATGCAAATTGGTAGCACTACCACCACTACAACAAACATAACAAATATGGCACTTCAAACGTTAGCTGAACCCACATTATCTGCTCCAATTCTCTGTATAGCTTGACCTTATTTTAACTTGTTTAACTAGTTCAACACCCTTGACTTGAGTGGTTGCTAAGCAAGACTGATGGAAAGAACAACAGTATGTTTGGTAGACACATCTTCCCATGGAGGGAATGCACCCAGGCTGATCAAACAGAGCCCAGCACAAAATGCACCAAAATAACAATAATTTATCTGGAAGATGTCCTAGTTACCAGAGTATAATCTTTAACAGGTTATTTAAAGGTATACTTATTTATTTTCAACTTATCACCAATTCCTCTTGCCTTATACTGTAAGGATTCCAGTAAAAAATTATTTGGCAGTCTGTTGTCTCTGTGTGTGTGTGTGTGTGTGTGCGTGGCAGCAAGTATGAAGCAGCTACATGGCTAGTCACTTTCAGCCTTACCCTTAAGCTACACCCACACTGAGCAGCTCACTGAATTTAGATCACAAGACAGAAAGAGTTCTGTACAGATCAATTTTTTTAAGAGCCAGCATCAGTACTAAATATTTGAACACACAGACTTTTCTTATTTACAGTATTTCATGCCATGTCTGTGCCTTTTAAAACTCATTTTAAAAACCAAGTTCATCTGTTTATTTACTGGTCACAAATGCACTAACCATTGTGTATTGTAAAACTTCCAATCTTTCAGGAAAGTGTTTCTAAACTGGCTTACAGAACATCTGGCCTCTGCTCCTACACATCTTAACAGCTCAGATCAGTTGTAACATTTCTCATACTTAATCCACTTCTGACCTATACAAGGTTCAAAACAAAGTCACACTACATCAAACACCACTGTTAGCGTTATACATCATCCACTGATAAATCCACGAGTATTTGATTTTTGTAAAGTTGGATGTCATTTAATCAGTGTAGTAGAGAAGATAGTAGCGTTTCACATTTATTTACAACATTAAACCTTTACACTGCAGATTAATGAAATAAAATCTAAAATAATAATACAAGAGCGCAAGCAGAAGATTTGTGACAGAGTTAATATGTGCCGATTAGAGAATCTGACATTATATAACTTAGCTATTTGACATGTCAGACAACACATACAATAAACTCAGTGATTAATGGAAAAAAAGAGAAGAAAAAAAATCAAGGCCGGAATAAAGAATATATCTCGAATAATGTTGACCCTTCCTACATCAAAAACGAGCTGAACTAACTGTTGAATAAATGACCTACCTACCAAGAATCACAGTGTGCTTCACAGAACTAGAGTAAAAACATGCATATACACTGAAGATGGACAACACAAGATACAGAGATTCAAATAAAATAGGAAAAGACGGCCTTGCAACTCCCAAATCATATTCATATACACAGATGACTGTATTCAGTCTAAACCTTAATAAAAACATCAGAGCCAGAACCAAGGGTTAATGCCACAGCTGCTTCTTGCATTCAGGCTCTTACACTGATCACACAGGTGACGTCAATTAAAGAGTGTTTAGTGCTTATGTTTCACAGTGGACACTGGAAGGGAGGCTCAGCTTTGAAACATCACCATGCTTCATGTTGGGGACGCTGTCTTTTGTGATGTACACTGGTGGGTTTCTGGTTGGTGGGTCGATATGCTCTTGGTCTCATTGGTGGGAAAATCACCGTCTTCTTTCATAAAGGAGAAAAACACTTCTTAATCCATTATTAACACTAACCTTTAAAATGCTTGTTTTTTTGAAGTTCTGAGTTTGGATCAATCGGGGCTATGTTAACTTAGTTCATAATAAAGTGGAACCGACAGCAGACAGGTTGAGAAGAAATCCACTTTTTAATCCCAAAAGTTTAGAAAAATAAAACTCTCCTATTGCCGGTTACGTCTCCAGATCAAATCAGAATCCGGTGTGACAACGGGTGTTTATTCCTCTAGAAGCTCCCCAGGCTAAAGAAGCTGTCTGTGGGCCCGCTCTGTCTCTCTGCTCCTTCCCATACAACACTGCAAGAACTCAGTGTTCACTATTTTCAATTCATGCGAAATCACGAATGGGGCAAATTTCATGTGTTCGCCCATTCACGTCGCCTGAATATAAATGACACAAGTCATTTGTGTCACCTGAATTTGTGTAGCCCTGCGTGAAGTTGTGTCTTTGTATTGACTTTGTGTGTAATCTACTTGTGCGAATAATTTTATTCACCTCTAGTGGGAACACACCATAAGACCTATAAGTCGAGAAGTAAAAACACTTGCATTTTCACTCCGTAGTCTATAAAAAGTCATTTACAGGCAGAGAAGGAGGAAGATGACAAACATCCAGAGTCCCAGTCCAGACCTGAACCTTGGACATGATGGTTGTGTGGTATGTGCTTTAGCTCACTGAGCAAAGAGGCCACCCTTGTCTGCCTATTATTGTAAAGTGTGCAACGTGTTAAGTTGTGTGTGTGATCTAGATCATTATGCTTCTGCAAGAGACTGTCAGAGAAGATAAAAGATGAATGTGTGTGTGTGTGTTGCGTGACTGCTTGAGAGAACATGAATGAGTGAGTGTGTATGTGTACAAGTAAGTGTGTATGGTAGTAGAATGTGAGGCACGGTGACTGGATCTACATTAATTAAGGATTACGTGAGGAGGTAAAAATAAATGCAGAGCAGAGGGAGAAAGCCTGGATGGATAATGAACAGAGCGAGAGAGGCAAGGGAGGAGAGGCACAGAGGGTGGATATGACCTTTCCACAGATGAGCATTATAATGTCTCACAAACACACACTGATATAAAAAAAAAATGCTCTAAAAAGCGTCCCACTTTTGTAATGCAAGTGTAATGCAATTCTGATTAAAGTTTTGGTTAAAGAAGCACCAGTGTCACGGGACAGATACCTCATACAAAACAGTTTTTGGCAGCCGTTTTATCTGGCCTACACATGGCTACAACAGTCTCATCACAGATTAGTTATCTCTTGCACCAGGCATTCTTTGTTATTTTACACTTCAGTTAAAGAAGATCTGTTTAGAGGATAATCACCAGGCTCCCAGCAGGCCATTCTGTTTTGCACGAGGATATATATATTTTTTATTTATTAATCTTCACAGAGTCTCACTTACACACACCTACTCGAGTCTGCTTCTTTACAACCCGTGTGTTAACCCACTTGGTTTCTTCTGATCTCTACTCGTTTCAACGTTTGACTTATGCTCATGTTCTCGTCACAAAGTACGAGTTAATAATCACGAAAATGATTTGGCAGATGTATTTGTTGAAAGCGATTCACAAACACATTCAACATCTAAAAGTAGCATGCTAGATGACGACGACGACGACGACGACAACAACAGTTTCACAAAAGGTTCGCTATAAACCCCTTATTCCTTATATTCATCACTGGCACAATACTGACTGACAAACCCCTTTATATTATAGATAAACCTGCTCTTCGTGAACTGCATATACAGTTCTATGTGATTAGATACAAATCCCCCAAAATTATATTGTTATAGTAAAGTAGTAAACAATTGTTGCCTTGAGCTACAAACAGCTAAATTAACTAAAGTTAACATTATTCAGACCAGCTAGCTGAAATGTTAGCTTGTTAAAATGAACTGATCCAATGTGCTAGCATAATCTATAATGCTACATTAGCTACCCACACAAACAAATCCATAAGCTCATTCACACTGGGAGAAAAGAGTAAAATAACCCCAGAAAAACGCTACGGGGCGGCTACCACAAAAAACATGAGCACTAGACACATACAACCTTACAGTGCGTACTGCACCTAAAACTACAGGCAAAGAAGTACTAGGGGTGTATGTCCCGTCTGAGATGATACTGTGCTACAATACAATTCATACAATTCTATGCAATTTGATACAGTTTTTAACATTCGTTTAATGTCGACATTTATTGCCGTCTGGCTAGACTTTATTTTCTTCTTATAGAATCCGAATGTCTTCTAAAATTAAGATTTTAGATTTGATGGTGTTGGCGTCGTTGGACGTTGCACCAACCTCGTAAGCCACAGTGCACTAATGGTACCCTTGTCGAGATGCTCGTATTGACCTTGTACCTTTCACAGGTTCATGCTACATATAAATCCAGGGGTTCACGTATCCGATGTAGTTGCATCTATAATGTTTAAACCAATTTTCATCTCATATCAGTAAATCTTTACACCCCTAATAAGGAAAAAAATACTTGTGTATGAAAATGCTCTTGAGCTACAAAAAAATAACGTAAATGTTTAATGGGAATGGTTTTTGCAAAGTTGGATTTTAAAAGCTAAATGATTTTTTCTTCAAGCAATATCACATTTAACTCCGTTTTAAAAATGTATCTTATCTTTGAAAAACTTATATTTGGTGTTCATAAATTTGGCCTGGTGCAACAGTGCTCTCACTGGAACGACTTAATCTGGAGCCATGGTGATGTATAGTAAACACTGTGTGTGAAATGTGTAAATTTAGCTTGGTGGTAATATGTGTCATGTGTTATGAAGAAACTTGAAGTACCCGTGAAGACACCGCTGAGATAGAACAGCCAATACATCATTCTGCCGCACTGCTTTCTGTTATTATACAGGGACCAGAAGGTGGGACCGGCAGCTGACTTGGCACATACGAAGACAGAGTAGAAGTAGAACCAACAGCAGAGACAGGCAGCATACAGACAGCCAGACAAGCAACCTGATCTCTACAATGACAGAGGAACACAGGAAGAGCCAGAACAGGACGGACACATACAGCTGCAACTGCAGCCAGTCCAAATGGAGCCTCACTGGCTAGGCCCAGGAATCATTCCTCAGACACACACAACATACGCACGTGGGTGCAGCGTAGCTGGGGACCAAACAGAATGTTAATGCTGTCCTGGTGCAGAGGGGTAGAGGGAGGAGGCAGGATCCCAGATGAATTATAAATCACTGGGCAGGGCCGGATGGAGGGATGGAAGTATGGAGGGATGAAAGGTCTGCTACTGCAGAGCACCACCAGCTGAGGGCTGGGGCGGTGCCTACTTAAAGAGGGGGCAGGGAACTGATGCCAGACTAAGGCTGTGGTAAGGGCATGTGCATAATCTAAATACAAATATATACATGTACATATTCTTAATAAATAATATGTACATGCATATTTTTCAGGGTGTTTGTGTGTACACATTTGCATACCAGTACAGGAACTAAAAAGGTGTGTGGATGTCACTTCAAAGTCTTGGACAAGCTCAGAATTCATTCTCCTAGAGACCATGTCTCCATCGAGCTGAGCAGATGGATATCCCGCTTGAATACAAGTCCCAGTTTCTGAAGCCCAGCACTGAAAAGGTTAAATTAAAAGAGCATCCGAATCTTGTACACTACAGTGCCATCCCCTAGAACAGGAGCTTACCAATCTGCCTTGACTCAAATATACCACTGCATTCACTTAGGTGGCAGGAATCCTTTGGTGCAATATTGCACTCCTTTCAACATCCTATTGCCAGAAATAACTTTACGTTGATACGTTGAAATGATCAGAACTATGTTCATGTGTTTTTTTAACAGCCAATGCAAAGATGTGGGAACTACAACTGCTCATGTAGCTATCAATTAGCCTAACTTATTGGGCTAATTTTTAGGCCACTCATTACACAATATTAACAACCTAAAACTAAGTAAGGAGTTACAGTGTGACAGTGATTCTTACCTTCTATGATTCTGAATCGATTCGCAAACATTACATTATGTTCACAGACCCCCCAAAAAAAGAGAGGCAGAACTCAACTACAAGAGCAGGGTGCAGCTCATGGAAGAGGCATTTTGAATGAATAACTTAAATAGCAAGTTAAGTAATAGCAATGAAGAAAGTATTTTGTGGAAACACCCAGAGATAAGCCAACATTACTGGAGTGGAACAGTAACAGGCTCTAACCAACAAGACCAGCTGACCAGCTTATCAGAACTTTACAAAACTCCCGCAAACTCTGGTTAGGTGAAGAAAACGACTCGTTCCACAGTGCGCTTCGTTTCAAAACACCTGTATGTTTGCTGAGAGGCTGTTCTTCACAACTAACGTTAATAACAACACAGCGGAGCACTCGAGAATTGAGTCTGAATACAATTGCGAAGAAGAAGAAGAAGAAGAATCAAAATCAAATCCAATTGTAAGATTCCCACTCATATCTGTTAGTGTACCTGATGAATTTAACTGAGGCTAAAGTTAAATTCCAAAGTAGATGTGTGAATACCCTTCGCTGCCATGTGTATGCAATAAATAAATGTACTAATACACTGAGGTCATAAAACTGTCATCAGTATTTTAGCTAGCCAAACAAACCCAAACCTTAACCTCAGTGGAGTAAATACTGAGGCAGAACTAATACACCAGGTAGGCAGAAAAACTAATAACTGACCATGTAGGGTCTGTGGCAGGCCACAGTCATTCAGAATGGAACAATCAATAAACTCATCAGATTGGACAGAAAGGCTACAATTAGTGGTTTGAGCAAGTGCTGTTCAAGACACCTCAGGACACTTTCACTAGAGACTAAAGAACACTCTGACATCTCCAGCAATTAACAGTTTACGAAAATCTGTCTGGTTAGATATTCAATAAATCACATTTAACCAAACAGAGTAAACACAGAAGTGACCTTTAGCAGCACTGCAGCTAAATTATTTTCATTATCGTTTCATCCACCAATTATTTCTTTGATTATTCGATTAATCGCCTGGTCTATGAAACTGACTTGTTTTTATACAGGCCTTTTTTGGTCTAGCGACTACAAAAAAGCACTTTACACCAACACTCACACACACATTGATATACTGAAGGTAGGGGCTACTGTGCAAGGTGTCAACTGCTTATCAGGACTGATACTAAGGAATCGTTTAAACATATCAATAGAGATAATGTTTAAGTGACTAAAGTTGACCCTACCTCCAATCCATCTACAACTGCAACTATGATCTTCATTCTAGCCTAGAAAATGCCATTTAAGCCAAAGTGTGTGGCATAAAGATTAACTTGAAGCATCCATAGCATCATCCCAAAATGTACTCTGTAAAATAGCAACATAGCTTGAAACTCTATCAACAGACTATTACTCAACTACATCTCCTAACTACGAGTTAACTAGACCTAACGCAAATGCCAAGCAGCAAAACACAAGCAGTTTGCATGCAGTTTAAAATTAGCATCTGTTTATCTCTTAGTATAAGTGTGTGGCTCAGTGTGTGTGCGTACTGGCTCTCCATCTTCGTCCGAAATGGAAACTGCAATAATCGAAAGAGGCACTACCTTGAGGGAATTGTTCTTCCGGTGTTCACAAGGTATCACTTTTTAGCATCTGAGCCTGCACACGGATGTTTGCACACACGCACACAAACACAAACACACACACACACACACACACACACACTACAGCTATCAACATATGTATGCAATTTAGCCAATTAAAGCTTTAACCCATAACCCAGTGCAGCCCTACCGCAGAGGTAACACAAACTGTTCTCATGTGAGAGAAGAGAAGACAGGGAATAAAATAGGATATATTACAAGAACATAAAAAAGGGTTGAATCATATATTAATAGAAAACAGCAGTGCCTTCCATTGCTTGGGTCATTTCCCTTTTCAATTCCCCATTTCACAAGGCTATTACCCGATACAAACCTTTGATAGGAATTTAAGAACCAATGCAGGCCTAATGATAATGCCATACACGGTCAACATCAAGTGTTTGCTTGGTGGCAAGCTCTGTTTTGTCAAAACATATGCTTTTAAAGAACGTGTATATAATGCAATTTCTTGAACATGCTATTCTAACAATATCTGGGAACTTAGTTAGGAGAACAGCGGCCATATTTCCCTCAAGAATGCCGACACCATTACATTTACAAAGACTGGACGTTAGTGATCAATCAATAATTGATCACTCGCATTAAAAATATATTACCCAACAATGTAAGAAATAAGCTGTGCGTAAAAACAATCAGAAAACATTACTAGTAGTTTTGTTGGAGTACTAGTCAATGAAAGTAGGGGGGAGAGATGGAGTGATAGGAATGTGCTGCCTTGCTCTGTATGATGTCTTTATTTTGCCATTCCTGTATGAATAGAATATGTAGTGCTCTTGAGGCCTGGCACTGTGTAGTTGATGAGTGCTGCACAACAAAGCAATACTATGGAAATCCCAGCCGAGTTGCATTCTGTCAGCTCTTCAAGTTAGCTAGCTGGCTCATGCTAATACCGTACTACCAGCTCCAATGTCTCACAGCAGCTCCCAGTGCAGCCAAGAAAGCAGTGCTACAGACATCATAAGGGGCATTGTAGCCGTACTGCTGCGGCTATGACACCAATGTCTCTGAGGACAAGCGGTGCTTTACACAAGCTTCAGACAATGTCGAAACAAAAGTTAAAAACCTTCTAAGGGACATCCTATGTACTGGTGGAATGGAAATGTCATAGATTCCCCTGGCTGGAAAAGTTTTATGTGTCCCAGGGACATTGGCTCCTCCTGAACAGCTGGTTTTACCAAATGGAGTAAAATTAATCCAGTAAGACTTAAATGTGTTGTCAAGAGATCAGATTAGCCTATTTTATGTTTCCTCTTGATAACAGGCACTTGCTCTTGGCTACAGACCTTTTCATTGATACAAGTACGTGTTGGCTTGTAGGCTTTAAGTGCTATGTCTGCCCTGCATGGTTAATCTGCTCCACTTAATGTCCGCCAACAAAGCCTGGAGAAAACACAGAATTTCTAGCTATGTTTGAGCTTTCAAATATTGTTGAGAGCAAACATGAACAGCAAATTTGAATGACAGCATTATTTTGTGTCTATTTGTTTATAAAATGAGTTTTACCAATGTTTCATTGTAGAAAAACATGGATTCGGGATTATTCAGAATTATTTAAGAGTCAAGATTATCATTAACACAGTCTCCTATCAATTCTGTAAACAACCTAAAATCTGCATCACTAATAAGGATAAACACTTGTCAGTAAACATAATATCTGGAGTATTTAGAAACCTAAGAGCAGTAGTGGGTAAAGCAGCTTAGTCATCTTAGCAACAATGATAAAGCTGAACAAAGAATCTGAGCATAAAAAAATGAAGACAGGCAAATAAATTAAGTATGATGGAGGGGTAATTACAGCAGAAAAACAACACGCAAACCAAAGTTAAGAAGAGAGCGGAGGTTAAGATAGTAAAAAAAACAACAACAACAACAACATGGAAGGAGAAAAAAAAAGTCCAGACAAAGCGCTCATGCAGACCAATCCAGTCGGAGACCTTTGGGTGCTGTCGAAAAGCTGCCAAACAAACTCCTGATCTTCCTCACTTCTCTCTCAGCCATCCCCTACCCCCACTCTCCAAGGCTGGAATTTCCTGTTGATGGCCCAGTGCAAACGCCCACTCTCTTACGGAAAACTTACTTTGAAGATGAGCACGAGAGACAGAAGAAGGAGAAAACTACAGAATAGAAATGCACGTCATGATGATGCCTTCTGGCAAAATCTGGAAAGTTTACACTGCTGGCACACTTTTCTATTTACTCATGCCAGAGACAGAGTACTACTAAAATTACACACAAACACTAGTGGAAAATACACAAATGTAACTAAAGGGATCAGTGTTGACCTGGCTATAAAAAGGGGTTTATAGTAAAGACTATATTTGACAGGAAGGCAAAGTTGGGCTGCACTCCACTGCACTGGACAGGATTACACAGAACTCAAAAGTAGAAACTGTCTCTGTCTTTGCTCAGACTGTTTCGTGGATAGAAGTTGTTGAAGAAGAAGACCAAATTTCTGGTCTTAGCAGTAGCAGAGTGGCTGCAAGGGGCTCCAATGTGGCGAGGCAGTTCAGAGGACAAGGGGTGCATTGAGGCTAGGGAAAAGGGATAGATGATACAGGCGTGTGAATGTACAGCCCCAAAACTCCAGCCTACTCAGGTTTCCTCCACAAAGCTTCCATTTTACCATGGCACACCCAACCCCCCCTCCTCATCTTGCACACAGATGCACATCCCTCCTCAGCTTATCCCCCTATTGTGCTTGCCTGACAATTTACATTTGCTCTCAGCATGTCCCTTTTATGTTATGGCATAATGTTGCACGTAACCGTTGACCACCATTAGGGCTACTGGATATACTCCTAACTGTGTATATGATGTAATATTGGAGCGTTTTCAGGAAGCACTGGAGGGGGGACAGGGTTGCAGGCCATTGTATTTTTTCCTTCACCCCTCCTTCTGTTTTTGTTCGGTTGAGTGACTCATCAAAAAAAAAGCCCCTGTGCACTCTTTTCTCCCCGTCCACTCTTTTCTCCCCGTCCACGGTCTGGACAATATGAAAGCAACCCTGGAGAGAGGAAGACAAAAGGACACGCATGTGACACGCTAAGGCCATTTGGGATCTGGGTCAGGATAGTGAACTGGTCCTCAAAGTCTGGCTTTCATTAGTAAACGCCTCTGACAGGCCGCAGCCCCTGGCAGTTCACCATACCGTTTAAACTCAGACGCACAATCACGAGAAGAGGATGTTGATACAGACAACTCAGGTTCATCTCATCTACTATAAAATAAAAAAGAGAAATGTTTTGACTACACAGAAAAAAGAAATCCTCCCTTTTGACAATGCAGACACAAACATGCATGCACATACACGTCGAGAAGTCAGTGTGTGTGTGTGTGTGTGTGTTGGAGGGTGTGGGGTTCGGGGTTCAGTGTCAGAGCTGAGAAGCAGAAGGCAGCATTCATATGCAGATACTCTGTCATGTGTGGAAGGAGCACAGAAGAAAGGGCTTCCCTCCGCACTAGAACATGGCTAAACAATCCCTCACAAGGGTGAGACACATGCACTCACAAAAAGGGAGCTAAGCAGTCAACAGGTAGCAGGCTAGAGGACTAGTAAAAGCAAGCACTACCAACAGATGTTTAGTGTGCACTGGCCTGGATTTGACCCTACTGGTTTGTTAACTTGGTCACGCAATGGGACTGGGCTTGAAAACAGTGTATGTGATATTAATCTACAATGTAATGCCTTGAAGGTGTGTTGATGAAGATGAAAACATGCATTTCACATGAAGCAGACAAGACAAGACAATGTAAACTGCCACTCTCATAGCAAACTTAAATCTTAGCTAAAAATCTGGAAGCAGGCCTAAGAATTTCATTTCTGACGCAACACTAAATCTGCTTGCCGCAGCTGATGGATTCAGCATCTAGGTCAGAGTGAATGCAGTATACAGAGAAGAGGAGAGGCAAGCACGACTGGTTGTTATAATACACATTTGCATATTTTTTCCCCTCTAAAAAAAAATTATACTTCAGGTGAAAGCTATATCCACTACCAGGCAAACAAACAAAACATAAGGATTAACACTAATAACATTCTGGAGTATAAATTAAGCAGAAAAGCCATTTCAAACATAAAATGGTCGTCTGTAGCTCCCTTGCCCGCACACTCAAACAGCCAAACACACTTCTCTTACACAACGCTGAACGTGAGAGGGCTCAAGATAGAGCAACTGAGCAGGGATCCGGCTTTTGAAGCATAAAGGAGTGAGTCATGATGACCTACATAGGCTGTGGGGAGAGAGTGAGAGAGAAAGAGAAGGGGGTGGGGGGTGGGAGAGATTCCTTCCGCATATCAAAGTGTTTACTTGGCTCTGCATGCGCCTTCTCTCTGGGAGGGAGGGAAGGGAAAAAAAGGAAAGCAAGAGGGGGGTAGATAACATTAGGATGGAAAAGAAAATGAGAGGACAGGAAAGAGGGAGTTAAATAATACAATGGTTATCACAGTTGTTGCCTCCCTTGATCTCTCCACTTCATGACAAATTCCCCAAATTTCACCCTTAGAGCAAAATGCACACAAACCTGGACTAGTACAGACATTCAAGGCTCACGTTTGGAGACAGTCCAACATCTGTACGGTGTGAACAGACACACAGCAAACACCAGTATTCAAACAGCATGCATCACCTGCATCCTAAGCTACAGGCATTGTCTTACAAGAAACTGATAACCACTGTGATTTAAAAGTATGTGGATGCAGTGCAGTGTCTCCATGATATCTCAGCTAGAATTCACTCCCAATACCAAGGAGACCAGCAATATTCCTGGCTGATCAATAAGCACTGCAGAGAGATCCAGTTCCCTTTGAAGCCGAGTCGTGGATCTGGTTTCCTAATCACCTCCACCACTGCACCCTGTTCCTCCTCCTCCTTTGTCCCTCCCACAGATTTTCCAATACAATGGAGCAGTTTTCACACTACATGTGGGCCTGAGCTGGGTCGGCCTGTTCGGGAGAAGAGGGGGGAGCAGCACTCGGGGAAAGCAAAGGAGAACAAGGAAAAGTGGTAACAGAGGGGGAAAGCTATCATTCTGGAAATGGGACAACACAAGAGCCTGGCATCCAAACTCTGTGCTTCATAACTTGCTGCTGGAATAGCTTTCAAATCAGGATGTATGGAGTATTAATAATGTTTTGTGGTCCAACCCATTAGTTTACACTGGTTAGAATTAATGAGACTTTAGGAAGAGAGATTAATAATCTTCATGGTTACAACCTTACTGGATGTAACACTAAACAAAGGCCAGGATACTTAGCAGATGTAAAAATGTCAAATTATACTCTTGCCTAAAAGTATTACACTATTACTATCTATTCACTTTATATTACAAAATATTTTACAGTATGTTTGGCTGTAAAATGTGTTACAGTGCATTGTTTGGCTTTTAAGAAATGACACTAAGTGATTCATACAACTGAATGCAAGGAACAAATAAAAAAAAGGAGAAATAAATGACTGAAAAACAATTCTGTAATGAAGAGAGGCAGAACTCCTCTCTCCCCACTGTCTCCTTTCTTTCTCTTTCTGTTTTGTGCTGTATCACCAGTAAATGTGGCCATGGGAGCTCTGCCAAAGAGCTGTAAACTGCCATCCACTAGAGGATGGCTGCAACCAAAACAACCAACTACGTCACCTCTCTGAATACATTGCTGTCCACTAGCTCTCTCTCTCTGTCTCTCTCTCTCTCTCATATATATACACACACACACACACACACACACACAATCGTGGGATATGTCCCTATTATGACTCCTGGACCTGATAAATATAAACTACAGAAATTAGGAAGTGATTGTATGTGTTGCTAGGCTTATGATCTAAAAGTCTGGGGACAGAGGTGGAGAACAGGGGCAACAAGAGTATGGTGAGTAATGAGGGGTGTGGTGTGTGTGTGTGTGTGTGTGTGTGTGTTTTCAGGTGGGTAGGAGATGAGCAAAGGGGGGGGGGGTTGGGGAAAAAAGGGAGGACAGAGGAGGCAGCTGGGGGAGGGGATGTAAGGAGGAGGGGAGACGCACTAAAAGGACTGGTGAATTATTGATGAGAGCCAGCAGGCTGGCCCTCAGTACTAATGCATGGACACACATACACACCAAAGGTGCACACAGTCATTTACACAGAGCATGGATATTGTTACACATTACATCACCTCTTCTCATCTCTACTTCTTTCTCAGCCACCACCCACAACCTCAACCTCAATTTATCCTGTCTGTCCTCTTGTTTCTTCACCTCAACCTGTCTCCTGTCCTCTGTCCACATTACATCTTTGCCCCTCGCCCTCCTACTGAATCCTGCTGGTCGATAAAAAAAAAACTTCTATTAGCTCGGTTATGGAAACTCCAAATCACACACCAAGCAAAATAATTTGAAATAAATTATATGTGTGTGGAGTGCTAAGGTACACAGTTTGAAGCGTGCTAACCACAAGATTTGAGTTCATGTAGAGGCTAGGGAGCCGTTACATGAACAACGCTCCAACAACACTGTGCGCAGGCCAAGTACAGCACATGGTGGTGGACACATCTATTCCACACAAACACAGAGGGGACTGAACCAATGTGACAGCCACCCCTGCTCTGAGATCTGTGTGTGTCTATGTGTAAGGAATGAGTGTGTGTGTGTGTGTGTGTGTGTGTGTGTGTGTGTGTATCATGGAGCTTGCAGGAAATGTTGTGTCCTAGACTGGGGAGCAAGGGAAAGCACAAGGTTGAAGCCGGATGAAGAGGTAACAAGAAATTAGGGAAATGGGGAAAGAAAAGATAATTGAGAAATAGGGTTTAGTCTGCTCTGTTTTAGTGTATTCATCATAAAATGAAGGCAGCAGCTTATTTTTTGACAGCATGATGTTGTTGGAATACTAAACTAAATCCCATAAGAACCTCAGCAATCAGCTCAGTCGTCCACGAGACCACCCCAGCCAGAGAGAAATAAGACAAACACATTTATCCATATTTATGCATGCAATTTTCAGTTATACTACCTTTCCCTAGACATGAACCATTTTTCTAATACAGCCTCTCTTTGCCAAGTCAGACCAAGAGAACGGTAGGAGGGAAAAATGAAGAAAAAACAACAGCATGCGGTGGTCATATCTCTTACAATCTGTGAGCAATTATTGCAATTGTTAGTGTGTGCATACAAACCGATGGAGTTAAGTAGTAGGAGCTAAGTAAACAAAACTCTCTTAAACTCATTATGACAATTCTCAAAATAGTCAGAAATCACTAGTATCAAAACAAAACAGGCCACTTGTAAATAGTGTTACATTTCCAAGCTCATTTCTGCATGTATTTCCCTATCAATAAAAGAAAGTCAGAGTTTACCTGCATTTGATAATACTATTCAGAGGGACATTTATTATCATTATTATGATGTAAATTGAGGTATTTCAGTATCAGGATCATTTAATAGAATGGCAATGTGTTATTTTGTAAGGGTCCAGCAAACAACATTTGCAGACGATACTGGTGCACAGGCATATATTTTGGGTTTCCGTATGTGCATATGCAAGCAGAGCACTGCATGCTGAACTGAGCAGAGCAAAGCTGACCTGCATACAGAGCCGCCTAGCTCTGCCTCAACATTGTTGTTGCCTGTAGAGCTCTGGTCTGCCCTTCCCCCATCTCTCTCTCTCTCTCTCTTTCGCTCTCGCTCCCCTCCCCCTGACTGCGGCAGGCAGGCAAGCAGGGCAGATGGTATCCTAGCAAGCAGAATGACCCTGGTGTTCCTGCCCCTTGTTTTGATCCTGCAGTCCTGATTGTCCAAGCCTAATCCTACACTAGCCAGAGCTGCTGGAGCACTGCCAGCACTCTTATTAAGCACACAAAGGCTTTTCATTACAGCTAGGGTGCTAGCTAGCTCATCAGCCTACACACACTACCTCTGTGCCGTAACTCGGCCGCGTTCTTCCTTCCTTATGCTCTACAGCTTGGCTCTTCTAATGCTCACCAACTCAGAAATGTTCGGTTTCAACAATGAGCCCGTCTCTACCTCGTCTATCCCACTACTCTCTGTTCAGCATGCTTCAAAACAACCTCCCCATATGCCTCTCCCTGCTTCTCGAGTATGTTTTCTACTAATTTCTGATAAGTCCGTGAAAACACCGTCCAACTGTTAGACATAATAGATTGTGATACTGTTAGTATAGCAGTAACACAATAACTATGACAGATAATACATTTAAACCATGGGAAAGTGGATTTGAATAGCATTAGGTATTGGATGTGGTCTGACCATAATGCTTTAAGTATATGGAGTGTCACTCTACAAATGAAAGCAGTGTAAACAAGGCAGAATAATACCACGATGATAAGAACTGAGGGTTGACTCTTGGAGTTTCTCAGCCAATCAAAGAGTATGACTCTGACCAACTTGATATGCGATGGAGTTAAGATTGTTACTGTTCTGCATGAGTGCATTTATTCTTAGCAGGGATTACTACAGGATAAGTCAAATTACTACACCCGGCATGCTCTATCTATTGAGCTACACAACTAAAATTCCCCTTCCTCTGAGAATAATCATCTTTATTTCATGCCCTTTCCAACTAAAGGCAAAAACATATTAAAAATACAATTTAATCAAAGTGGAAGGTGTAATATTCTTTGGTCTTCCTTTTGGCCCTTGATATCTGAAGCAATTACACGCAGCGAGATAAAGGTCACAACAACGGACCAAAAAAAGCATTATACTTGCTTCTGATAAATAATCCTACTCCTGATTTAACAAAAATAAACGATCAGTTTGATTGCCGTTCACATAAGCAGCTGTTTCACAGCCACATTCAACACTCTTTCAGTTCCCTGTACATTTTACATCTAAACTTAAAACAATAAAAAACTAAATTCTGACAATTTGTAAAGCAAGCATTAATTCACTGCGGCTACAGTGAGAGGATTGCACCTTGTTAAGGCACTGAATGTGTATTTTTTCGGTGGGCTTTGCCATGCACTGTGAAACACTCGCTCCTCTCCGTCTCTCGGAGCTAAAATCAAAGATTATGACTGAGAACTCTACAGCATGTTGCCTAGCAACCTACAAAAGAAAGCCACACTACATCAGATCACATGAGGGACATGTGCATGCTCATGCACACCCCCACACACACAATAATATGGGGTTTATGCTTCCCTGAAGCCAAATCTGAAATGACTGAAAAATAGAAAGATTTTATATAGCTCATTATGTTCTATTTTCATCACAGAATAAAAATGATACATCCATTATACCTAGGTCAACATGTTCACTTTGAACAAGTCTCAACTCTTGATTTCCAAACAGTATTCTTGCTATTATGTATGGCAATCATAGTTTTCAAGCCCAAGCTGTTGCAAGTCCTTAGAAAATGTAAATGTTATTTGGCTTCGACAACTGTTGCACTAAGGCTTGTTGCTAGGTGAAGAGCAACAAGTAATATAATGTACTGAAAAACAGCAACAACATCGGAGGGAGTTGGTGAGGACCACAGAAAGGGAACACTGTGAGGCACTCCTCAGTTTGGAGATGGGTCATAAAGAGGGCCAGCTTTACACTTTTACAGCTGTCATGTTTACCAACACAAAAGGTTCAGTGCATAGTCCAGTTCAGCGTTGCTCAGCTCACCCAGATGTCATTTATTTTGTTGGAGATTCTTTCAATCACAAATGTACAGCTTGTTTAAAAATTAACAGTTTAGTTGCCAGGACTTTGCTTTAATATAGGGATTCTCTAAAGGCAGTCAGCTTATCAGCGCGAACAGGTTGAGTCAATGCAGATGATGTAAGACAGCTTCAACCAGACTAGCCAACCTTCTGTACTTAAGAATCCATCAGGCTTAGCGATCAATAGGAACAGGCCCTGGCTTTGTGCTGCAGCTGCCGCATTGCAATAAAAGCGGCAGAAAAAAGGGCCTGACCCGGCAAAAGCTAACACTGATAAAAAGGCTGTGTTGGATTACTAGCAAACCCCTCTACTCCTTCCACTGTAACACACACCATAACTGTACACTTCAGGCAATGCTACTCACTTTGCTATACACTTGTTGTAGTCATCACTTGTACTGTGTTATGCTACAGTCCTAGCAGAGGAAAAGATGTAGTACGCCAATCGGTACTCAACATTTCCTCTTATTGCAACCCATTAGAGATGCTTTCATATATCCACAGTTATCTCTTGCTAGAGCTGAAGATTGGAGATAACATATTAGTGCTGCGCAACAAAAGGTAGCCTCCCCGGTATGAAGGGTGGGGTGTGTGTGTGTGTGTGTGTGTGTGTGTGTGTGTGTGTCACACTTGATATGTGAAATGCCATCACTTCCTACTGTTCAAGTCAACAAACTAGGACTGAGCAATGTACACATAATTTTGCCATTTCTGTTTATACAAAGAATATCAGCATTTAAGCAATGGAACAATATTAAATCTAGGATACCTACTGTGAGGGAAAGTCAATATGATTATATTGTACACAGAATTATTTTCCCCCACTCATTCTCAAGGATAATACAAGGTATCTATCATCATTAAATATGTCAGAAATGATTGGTATCACCAGTTTAGCCCTAACTATTCACAATCACAATATAACACATCACACACCTACTCAAACGTAAATGCCATAGGAAAGCCTGTGGAAGCAATTCAAAATAAGCGTTTTCAATGCTTCGTTCTGTCAACATTTTGTGTTGCTTCAGTTATATCTTAAAGACAGCTCTCTGTGTATGACTGTGGGTGAAACAGTGAGAGACTCAGGCCATGACTATCCAACTATCAACCTGTAAAAATGACTGCAGCCTCTGAGCCTTGCAGCTCGTCTTTTTCCCCTGTTTGCCTCTCCTCTCTTCTCTGGCCTGTGACATCATCACCGCTCCAAAGAGGCGCTCTATATTTAGCTGCTCACACCCCTGCTGGGTCTCACTACTCTGTCAATGCCTCGGCCGAACTCAATCTCCCTCCCTCCCCGCCTCAGATGGCTCATCTCTCCCCGTTAGCTGGGGAGGTTGGATGCTTTTTAAGAAAGGGAACGATGGGAAAGGGACAAAGCTGGAGAGAAAGGAGCAGAAAGGGACTGAAAGGAGATAAAGAGGAAGATGCTCAATGAGAAAGACAGAGGGGAGGGTTAGGAGGAACAAGCAGGATGGTGTGAATAGCTGTGCTGTAAATCAGCCTCTCCATAAAGTCTTCCTGTGAGAACAGCTCACGTGTTGGCTCGTTACGCCACACTGTCACAGTGTGTGCCGGCATGCTCACACACTTCAAAAAACACAAAAAAATAAGCCCTGCAGAGCTCTGCAATACTACACTGCACTCTTCCACTGCTGCTCAACGGTACATTATAAAAGACTGTGTATGTGGGAGAGAGGGTGGGGGAGGGTGCACTGTGTCTGTGACTGGCATTTCAAACATCCTCCCTGCACAAAATAACATCCTGGGAAGATAATCTGTGAGCGTGTGACAATTTATTCAGGCTCACGTTTCTGCAGAGTGTGAAAGCCACTGAGCGGTAGAGGGGAAGTGCAGGAGACCAATGAGTGTGTGCTGGTTACTTCTGCCTAGAGACACTCAGCTAACAGTTTCAGCAACCACACACCGAAAGAAAAAGGACACACCGCTTCATCTCATTTGCTCTTCCACATGCATCACCTCACTCAATAGCTAGCGCTTCTTAATTTTTCTACCCAATGCTTTTTTTGTTATCCACATCACTGCCCACTCCTCAAATTACCCACCCCCCTTTCTGCTGTCGGGGCTGCTCAGTAAAACTCAAGGGAGGCTGACACAGTGTGGAATGAGCTAAAGGGTGATGCAGAAGAGGAGGGTTTATGGTCTTTTGGACGAGTGAGCAAGAATGTACCATTTGATGGCCCTATTTACAGGTTCTCTCGGTTTATATCTGTCTGCAGGAGCCTGGAAGGTGGAGACGAGTCATCAGGGTCACCATCAACTGTGCTCACTAAGCCTGACTAGATGGTGAGCTACATAGCTGGTTTTAGCCAGTCTCTGATTTCAGTCTCACAATACAGCTTCTATGTAGCACATATTTTATGTTGGTTTATTTTTGGGGGGGGAAGCTACATTTTAAATTACAACTCATGTGCAGTATCTGAGTTGTGACATCCAGGCCAGGCAGATAAGAGTTCTCCTGAACAGAAAAATAGAAAACAGCGGGTCAGAAACCACATTCTATAGTTGTCAGCCATCCTCTGTCCACCTGTTACCATGATGATGAATGCATACAACTCGGCTGCTAGTGTTTAAATCCATAGCACCAGGAGTAAGACTTGCTTTTTGGTTTCTGTTTTGAAGTAAGAACAGTGGCTGGTTAAGTGGCGTTCCAGAGAAGTGGCAGTAAGTGGGGCGTAGCTAAGAGGTTGGACTGGTTTAGCTACTGTTGGACCCTTTAGCAAAGCACTAGAAGGTTTAACAACACTGGACCTCTTTTTTCCATACAACACATGCCACAACCCTAGCATACACCTGGATGCTTCAGGCCAAAGCAACATATGTATGGCATATGTTTGAGAACACAACCTTGAATCTCCAAATCTATACGGTTTAAAAAGCAATGCACACAGATGCCTTTACCCCCATACTCTCCTTTACCAACCCCACCCTAACCAACAGTACACAGTTCCAACAGTCTACTGGCTTTACATTCCTAGAACCACACTGGCACACTCATCCACACACACATACACTATTACCCCCCCTGGTAATGTGGTAGTGATTGAAGTGGGAACTGGGGGCTGTACCAACAGGTGGGCACACATGCTGCTCGGGAGATTCATCAGATTATCAAGCCAGCACTCAGGGCAGGCTTGCCTTGATGCACTGTGCATGTATGTGTGTGTGTGTGTGTGTGTGTGTCTCTGTCTGTGTATCACCCCTGTCTACAGGACAGGTGAGAAGCAGATCTGCCTCATCTCATTCCTGGTCACGTACGGATCCAGCTCCATTAGGACACGCCACCCCCAGCTCCCCCATCCGCCCACTCTCTCTCTCACACACAGACACAGACACAGACACACCTACACACCTACCCTTACAAAACTGCGAAAGTAGGCCGAACACAATGAAAGTTGCTGTCCACCTTATGTTTCCCAGCAACAAGGAAGCGCTCCACTGCAATGTTTTGTATTTGCACTTCCTGTCTGTGCCAGACGTGAGAACATATCTTGGTGGCTTTAGTTGACACCTGATTGTGACCACCTTTCAACTGCACTTTATCAATAAAATTTACATTTTACACAATATATTGTTACATAATTAGATATATATATATATTTCTATATAAAAGTTAAATAAATTGTTGACTGAGATAGCAGATATGGGTAATGAGTGCTTGTATTAAATTGGAAGTGGTGCTTGATTGGCAAGAACTGAAATACTGCTAATCTCCTGGGAGGTCAGACTGCCATCAGTATTTAAATGTTATTTGTGCATTGGATGTGATTGTCTGATTGTCTTCTGGCAGGCCAAATGATGTAACTCTCTGCTCTTTAAATGTAAGCAACGCACTTTCAAATATGATGTACTACCTGGCTTTGAAGCAACTATATTTACACATGTATTGAGTCACAGCTATTAACACATGAACTGCCATTTGAAGGAGAAGGATTGTTGTTTTCCTCTAACTCTACCACATATAAACAGCCAGTCAGTGGTCTAGATCTCCCACATACACAAGCACAGACACATATTAATTCTCTAAACTTTCCAGTGAACAGTAATTAAGATGAGTATACCATGATCACTTTGCATTTCCAAGGAACACTATGCCTAGTCCCACAGTCTCTAGAAATAGTAAAAGAATGTGACTAAATGGTTACAGTCTGCAGCCCTGTAAAGCTTCCATGTATCTGTAGCTCCCTTAAGGCCTTCTTGACAGTAGCAACAACACTTCAGGACGTGTGATTTCATTATTCCTACCAAGAGTAAGATTTACATGTTTTGCTCATGTCTCTTTTATTCACAAAATTATGGAGGAGTATCGATAAGCAGGCCCTGTAACCTCGTAATCTAAAATCCTAACAATACCCATCTCAGTTTTCGAGATCAGTTAGAAATGCTGAAAGTCAGTAACGGACATAAATACAGCTCCAACAAAGCACGGCAAACGATGGAGTAGGAGCTCCTGGCTTTATAATTATCATCTGTTCCGATTTCACAGCCCTTATAATGTATGGATTATGGAAGTTAAATCAAAGTAATGATGGAAACTTGATACCTACAGCCCTAGTGACTAAGTAAAGGAGTTGTAGATGATACAGAAATAGGAGGGAGAGACATTCAGAGAGAGCATTGCTGGTATAGTGCTGTCCTCTCGGTTCCCCTCAGGCCTCTGTGACAGGTGCTGTGTTTTTTTCCACTGCTTAGCAGGACCTCATTTCTCTGCAGCTCACCCCAGTTGGCTACGTGAGGCACATCATTGGAAAGTTGAAGAATACAATGCCAACTGGGCCACAGGTGAACTGAGCATGAGGTCACCATCAACATTTCTACAGGAAAAAAAGCAGCTCAATGAAGAAACTGGAGCTTAACTGGCCTAAAAGAAAAACAATGAGCTGGTGTAAATGTCTGATACCTACACCTTGGCTGAACCCAATGACCTGTTTGTGTGGGAGGGAAAACAACAGACACATGTACAGGATCTAAGAAAACTGACTTGCAGCTTTGCCACTTTAATTCATGATGGTAAGGTGGCAACCATCCATCCAACCAGCCAAAATGTTGCATTCCACTCTGCTCTGGGCTAAAAACAGGACTGGACTATCAAACTCAAGGAGGGAAGAGATAACACTGCCTATTGTTTATTTCAGCCTAGGGTTTGGTGCTCTACGTCAAACCAATATTAGAGAAACAGTCGGCACACCGCCATAAACTACATGACAGCAAAACCATGAAAAAAAACAACAAAAAAACAACCCACAGGTGCCAGCAGAAGTAGAAGATTTTCCAGTCCAGACAGTTTCAGCAGCATCCACAATAACGTCTTCTGGATTCTGTCTTGACTGAATAACAGTAGATTTCATGCAATCCATACTTCAAAATGTCATTTCCATATCAAAGTGGAATCGGATGGAATTATAAATTGGAATTGTGAGTCACATTACAATACATATGAAATATATTTCTTGTGATAAACAACCCTGCTGTGATGATGTGACTGAATATGAGCAGAGAAAATAAATTCCCTTTGACTTTTCTTCTGCTTTTTGCTTTAATAAATCAGCGGACATTTAAAAAGAAATAATTTCCCAAGACTTAAAAATTACACATAAGCATATGCTGAGTCCTTGCCGCAGCAGACCAGGTTCAAATCCGGCCCTGTGCCCTTTGCTGCATTTCACCCCTCCTCTCCCCCTAATGATCATAATGATGGAGCACAGTATACTGTAGATGAGCTGCAGTCCACTGGTGGGGGGTAGTCCTAGCAAGCATAGGGTATTCTTCTCACTGGAGCATATGGCTGGTGCTCAGGACAGTCAGGTGAAATGTTACAGGCTTTGTCTAGACGGCCTAACAGCCACAAACAACTTAGTCAGCACTTGTAACCTGCAAACTGCAGCCATGGAAATGACTGAAACACTGTTTCCAGCTAAGCCCTGATACCTGGCAAATAACAAATAAGTTAAATTAATTGACCAATTAAATTAACTTACCAATGTTCGATTATTTGCAACCCATGAAGAGAAGAACTAAAACCCCATATAACTTCAGATTGAAAGAGATTTAAATGCAAAACCAGTCTTGTTCGTCAGCTTTAAATGACAACAGGATTTTACTGTTTTAGTTTTGTTTTAAAAACAATTCAGACAAATGAAAAGCATTATTTCAACACCACGAAGGGCTGCTTCAAATTCACCCTAGATCTGAATCAACACCTCTGAGACACAGTCTAAACAAAAAACTGTACGTCATGAGCTTTGCAATGTTGGCAGTTCGGGCAAAATGCCATTTTTAGTTGCCAACTGCCAACACCAACACACAGACACAAACTGGTGTATGAGTGAAAAATGTGAGAATTTCCATTCTCTAAAAAGGTACATGTAAGTGTGTATACCCATTGTCAGTCATTAGATGACTAAAGCTTGTGCCAGAACATCTAAACCAACAAATATTTTAGCACACTTGACCTCATAACAGTAACTATCTTCAAGCCTAACACAGTAAAACACCAGCTTCGCCTTTCAAGAATAAAAGCATTCACTTCCAGTTCTCTCACTGCCAGAGCTATCCAAGCTTTTCTTCAGGATTTTGGAATTTCAGACGCATGGCGCTTTTCTCACCCCACTGCATGTCAGTATTCATTTTTTTCTGTTGCTCATCACTCGTATTCGAGAATCTACTATTTCTTTATCAATCAGAAACTTTTGTCTAAAGTGAAAACTTGCTCATATGAAAGTGTCATATCTGACCATGCTCATTTATTATTGGGTCTGCATTTTTCAGAGAGGCCAGTGACTCAAAAGATCCAGCGACTGAACCCCCTTTTACATTCAGTCTCTTTCTGGGCAGATCAGCATGTTTCTGGAGATCAACTCTTCTAGCTTTATAACTAAAGTCAACAATATATACACACAATTTGATTCCCCAGATCAGGTCCCCACAACATGATGTACTTAACAATACCTCTGACATTAATAATTGTTTGAAAAACTGTTAGTCACTCTACCAGTTAGAATCATCTGCAGATCAGTCGCTATTAGACTAATTCCTTGGTAATCTGCCTATCCCCTCCATAAGCGAAGAGGTTAGGTCCCAAATCGACCAACCTCTCTCCTTAGATGAAGTGACCTAGGCCATCAGGTCTATGCAGAGTGTCAAGTCTTCACCACCTGATGGTTCCCCATTGAATTCTTCAAAACCTTTTCCAATAATCTGGCAAAACCCGTGCCTAATGTGTTTAATGAAGCCCTTACAATCGTTACACTTCATCAAGCTTCTCTCTCTCTGATCCTGAAGAAAGACAAGGATCCACTTGAGGCAGTTTCAGACCCATAAGCTTGTGCCGAGCTAATGCCAAAGTCCTGGCTAAGATTGTGACTAATATATATATATAGTATTGTTAAGTGGTACCTCTTTGTCTAAGGGTCATTTGGGTGTTGTGGGTGAAACAGTTGCAAAGCGCTTGCTGCAAAATGATTGCTGTGAAGTGATACTCAAAAACACTACAGCAAATACCACTCAGTAAAAGAAAACTGGTTGAATGCTGGTCTGTGTCCAGATGGCTTAATTAACCCAAATAACACACGTGTTTCCAAAGAGTATTGTTATTGCTAACCGACAAAAGAAAAAGATTCAATACAAGCTGAAGTGTTCAGTGGGTGAGTGTCAAGCATTGTGATGTGTCCGGGAGCAGCAGATAAAGATGCAGGACAGAAAATAGGCAGTCACCACACCTCTGATGTCTTATCTGAACACATCACTGTCACACAAACAAGCCACTCGCTCCTCACAAGCACACACACTCTCTGAATGTGAGGGTGGATGAGAGTGAGTCACTCTCCCTTCTGGCCATGAAAAAAAAAAAAAAAAGCAATCTGTGGCAGAGAGACTGGGCTTTAACAAAATTGCTTCAAATATGTAGTACTTAAAAACGCTTGTGCACCCATTAATTAATTGATTTATTGGACTGATTTTAATGTATTAATAGAAATCTTTGGTTATGAGGGTAAAATGAAAGCAGGTGAACCACAAATGCATTACAAGGTTACTATAACATTAGTACTTCGACAGTAGTTTGTAGTAGTAGATGCAGTCACATCTGTCCAGCCAAATACAATGACATTCATCCAATGCTTCATACAGCTCAGTCTAGAATATACAGCCCAAACGCTCCATTTTACCAACAACTAAGGGCAGAAGGAAGAAAAAACAGATGCAGAGAAAAGCAGCAGCTGTAAATCTGGCTGATGCAATCTAATGGAACATCATACTATGAGGGGCTGATGTGTACGACTGCCAGTTAGGCCATGTCCACACCAAGCTGGCTAAATTTGAAAAGGGCCTCTATTTCTACAAATTCCAGCCTTCTATCAGACAATGTTTTCACACCCATCATGGTGCTTTTTGAAAATAATCTCCAGAGTGGATGGATCCCAAAATGCCAGTCTTGTCTCGTGGTGTGGAAGGGAAAACAAAGCTCTTCAAAAACGATGACAAACATCTTTACAGGCATGGTGGGATGCTATGTAAGAGTAATATGAAGAAACTTTTTGCTGCCTCCAGCTCTTTGTGATCACTCCTTTTGAGTGCTGACAAAGCCAATCATGCAAAAAAAGATGTTCTTATTAACCTACACTTAGTGTTTACAAGTTAGGTCAGCAGCACAAAAAATACTGTTCATGCTGGTTAAAGGATAGCACTGGAAATACTTTGCAATCCAAACAAACCATAAACAACAACAGACTGATCCTGCTAAGTGTTGACTGTACACCACAGCCTGATACAGCCTAACCATCCATGCATGCATCTAAAAACTTTAAAAACAAATGGCCATATGGCTTCTTTTTAAGATACAAAAAATGTAAAATTAATATAATTATATTATATTATTGGCAAAAAAAATAAATAAATCCATACTGTGCGTCTCTAATACAAACAAGATAATACACTGGAAGTAAGTAATGAGCAAGGCAGTTCTGCTTCTCAGTGGTACCATGGTGAGAATCAAGTAGACAGCAGATAAAGACAGCAATAAGTGAGACATTTATACATCTATACACCTTAAAGAAGTGAATAATAACGGTATCCTATTTTAATGGTAAAATAAATTAGTTGTTTTAATGAACGCTGAATATGTAGGTAAAGGTGGCTGTCAGAATAAGACAACGAAGAAGAGGCAAACAGACAACAAGGAAAAACTGAGACAATGGATGAGGATGAGACGGGGGGACTGACAAACAGTAGAAAGACAAGAGTGATTAAGACCAAGGCTTATGGTCTATCATTTTTGAGAAACTCTGAGCTGCATTTGGTATACATTGTGTGTTGGTTTCCCCAACAACACTTCTAAATATAACCCTCCACAACTGGAGCAAATGTTGAATAATGAAGCGCGGGAGGTTCTAGAAAAGGAAGACCTCGCCGGGAAGATTTTGCCAACATATTTGAATAAAATAATCCACACCTTTTTCTGCAAGGCTCACGGACAAACACATGGGAACATTAAATATGCCATGATGTACCCAGTATCCCTTGTTTAATCATCTTTATATTTTTGAAGTCTTCCTATCAAATCTCAGCTGGTAGGAAAATTCAATTTAAATTCAATATAATATAATATAATAATAAAATTCAAAATCATAAACCTATAAATGACATCAACTGCATGTCAAAGATAAAATGTTTTAAGTTTATCAAACATAGAAATATGACTGGCTCATCTAGGTCTCTAGAACTACTGGTACTTCTACATACACCACTGTTAACACAAACCAATGCAATCTTTGCATTTCTGCCTTCTTCGAGGCAAAAGCAAAAAGGAGAGTTGGTGTCAGAGTTGGCAAGTACTGTACAACACAGACACTGTGGGAACCTGGCAGGCATCACTGCAGCGGAAGCAAACTTCATCTCAAAATCCTGCAATACTCTCATACATGCACACCCGATTCTTTATTCTAAAGCTACTGAAAGGTTTTCTACTGGCCTCTGATGTGCCATGTGGGGAAACTTTTATCCACCGTGCAAGTACTATAACCAAACTGACCGATGGTTAAAGGGTGACAATCATCAGACAATACTTTAAAACTAGCTTAGCCATACATATTTGATTTGTTCTTTTTTATAAATACAGCAAAAAAAAATTAACGTCAATACCTGCAATAGTCTCGACTCCCTAGCCAATTCACACATCATTTAGTACAATGCTGTGTCATTGTTGACTATTCTTAATTTCTTGCCTTTTCACTTACAAGTAAGAGGGTGTGCTGGGTTATCAATTGAAACCTTTTGATAATACTGCAGTGTTTTGGTACTGCATACCATAATACTTTTTGTTAGATTACAGTAGTGAGACACAGAAAAGGCAGGGGGGAGAGAGGTGCTCGCTGGGGTAATGTTAAGGCTCAGCCTTGACACGTGGTACACAGTCTACCCAGTGAGCTCCCAGGGTGCCACAGCTTACTTTGCTAAATTATAAAACAACTTCCAACCAGATTCACCTTCACTTCTAAAATTCCCCAACTGTCTTAACGGAAATAAACAGTCATACAAGACCTTTCCTTAAATTCAGTTAAGGGCAGAATTTGATAAAGGAAACAAAGAAACTGGCCTATTTGGTCAGTACTTTAATAAGACTGTGGTTCAGTAGTCAGCCCGAGTCAGAGGATTGAAATGGCGTGAGGCTTGTGAGGCCGTCAATGCAGTGCCATTAAGTTTAGACCAAAAGGTCACAAAAGAGGCCAACTCTGCCATGAAAGCACAATAGCGTGAGCAGAACACAGTTCTGATGATCACTATGTAAGAGCAGCAGCACGCAGTCTTCCTGGGCTGTTGTTGGCTGTTCATAGAAGAAAATGACAGGAGGTGAAAATCAGAGGAGGGCATACTTGACTAGCTGACTCACAAAAATCCTGCTTACGTTTTTCAGATCAGAAGTCAGCCCCACCAGAACCCGGCCTTCCCCTCCCCCTCTTGCTACCCCATAAACCACAAAACATTACAGACATGACACTTTTTAAACAAAAGCTGCCCTCAGTGCTCCTCCCCTTTGCCCCTTTCTCTACTCGACTGGCTCAACTGCTCTCCTTCTGTTATGGTTATCTACATCTCTGAGAACAATAAGGCCGAGGCAGTGGAGCCCAGAGAGGGCCGGAGAGGGCCACAGATGTCTGTCCCATCACCCACCCCCATGCCACATTCAGCTCTCGCTTCTGTTGGTAGACGGCAAAGGGGAGGCAAAGTGTAGTTTGTGGGTATTGGTTGAGGTGGTGGTAATGGAGGGGTGGTAGGAAGGATTGGAAAGGGGAACTAAAGCTATTGTTACCGTATAGCAATAGACTAGATCATTTCACTGGCCCACAGCTGCTTTCTCTTCCAAAGAGAAGTGGAGGACCAGCCAGTATGTTATAGAGAGAACAAGGATATTTCTGCCATCCTCCAAAACCCGAAGGATAGCTTAGTAGACAAAAAGACAAAAGTAGAACAACCTTTGCAGCCACTCTAACATGGGGGGGAAAGTGTTTAGATATCATACGAGGACCTCTACAAATCATGCTGTGCATCTCTTCTATACTCGTTCACACAGTGAGCTTCCCTCCTCATCAACAGGCAGAGTCGGTATTGATCTTCCCTCAGGGTTTTCTATTTACAGTCTGCTGGTTAGCCGGGAGAGCAGGGAGGGTATCTTCCAGAAACTTTACTCAGCAACCATTGATTTGCAATTAAACCAGGACCCTGCATTCCTCCACCAAATCCACAACTCTCAAATGCCTCAAACGGGCCCCTAAACACAGCCGAGTGGGCATACGTTGTTGTACGATAACATTACTAGCAAACCCTCTACTGAGCTGCCATACGACTGGCTGAGCAGCATGGTCAAAACCACCTCTGAGCGCATGAGTACTACTGCATACTAATGTTAAAAAAAAAAGTCATAAAAGTGCACTGCATATAGTCATGGGAGTCTGTCTGTGGCAAAAGCATTTTACCATGGAACCAAAAGCAATTATATGTTTGCAGGTGAAACCTCTACCACTGAAAGACAGCCAGAGAAAGAAAGTAGGAGGTTGAGTGTCTAAAAGTGTCAGCAGACAGCCAGTGGATTTCACAGGGTGTGGTGACTCTATATCCCAGAAAAGTCAAGACATTCCCGGGACAAACAAGCAAAGTGCTGGTTTGGCTGAGAGAGGAGACAGCAGACTTTACCAGAGGGGGGGAAAAAGCTGAAGAGAGACAGCAGAGCAACAAAGCAGACCAGGAGTTCCGACATGGATGCAGGAGCCATATGTCAGCACAGTTAAACACACACAGCGTCTGTAAGGAAAGGACTGCAAAGGCAAATTTCTGTCGGTCTTCCTGCGTTCTTTGCTTGGTACTACTAGCATGTACCTCCCATCCCCCAAGACACACACGCACACACTGCTCCCTTCCTTCTCCTCTGCAGAGAGACATGCAGGTTGGGAGAGGAGGGCCAGGAGGATGAAGTGGCGTGGGAAGGGTTAAGTCCAAACAGATCCATCTGCTTCCTCGTCTGTCCTCCTGGCTGGCTGCTGGCCCCAGCCCAGCTTTTACACAGCCTGCAGCCTGACGCAGAGCATTAACACATACACACAACTGGACAGCACACATCAAAAACACAATGCTGACAGGTTTGAGCATTTTTGTTAAGCGTTTTTTTTTTTTTTAGATATAAAGAGGGAAAGGTTTTCCAGATGGCCTTCAACAAGATGCACATGCCCTGGGCCAAAGACCTGGCTAAATTTAAAAGCCTGAGAATGTCTTTTCACTAAATTCATACTGAACAAACTATGAGCAAAAGCACAGGTTTTCTTCCTTGGAAATACTTTGACAATTTAAAGATTGGATCATATGATCAGTCACAGATCATAATCAGCTGATATTTGCTCTAATTAGTTTGATCAGCGATATGCAAACAATCAAACATCCTAGGGAAAATACATCCACTCATTTTGCAGGCTATACAGCTCGTTGGCAGGCCAGCTAACAACCTAACAACCTACCAGCACATCTTAAATGTTCATGTAAGATGTGGGTCATCTTTTCATATCTGTCCATGGCTGGTAAATAATAGTTACCAGAGCCAGTTTGTTTACATTGTGTCTCTATGTCGCTGCACAGTCAGCTGTCAAACACGTACACTGGCGCGCCCACTCAGAAGCCTGGAGGCTAAAAGAGCATTTCTGATAAATTCAGAATGACATTTTTTCTGCTTTCAATGTTTCAAAAGAGTACAGTAATGGCCTACATGCTGGTCAATGTGGACTAGACGGATGGAGTCACAACACTTACATGTCACTGACACGTGGCCTTTGGTACAAGTTCAACTTCATTCAAATATGTTTACTCTGATAATAACCTTACATAATATACAACAACCTGTTTGCATTGTTTACATAACAGTTGAGATGACTGGAGGATTCTTTCTCTGATTATAATCACATTGAGAGCGCATGTAAACACTGAATGTCATACACGTCTAATTTGCTTTCCCTACAACTTCCTGCAACACCATCATAGTAAAAGCTAGAAGGATCTACTACACTGTTGTGTCAATACTTATCCCCACTAATATGACCTTATCTATACATTCCCAATTAAGTGAGAAGGCAACAATAAGAGAAATAAGCTGGATGGATGGGGCTACATATGAACCCTATTTCAGTTATGAGCTTCGATGAAATGAACATACATGCCTGGACCTATCCATACACTGTGCACAGCCGGACAGCTGCAGGAAATCAAAGGCAAGAGCATAAAGGGAGGGGACAACAGTGTGCACTGCTGCATACACCCTCATAAAAGAGTATGTTGTCACTGATAGGAGAGGTTGTCTGATGAAGGAACACCTGGTTAGGGAGAGGCCCAAACCTGCTGAACCCTCACAGTTATACCCCCCTTTGTATTTAAACAACACAACAAAAGAGACCTGCTTCTATACAGTGTACTGTACGGGACTTGCAATGGTGAAGTTAACACAGAAGAACTTGTTTAGGCTGCTGATGTTGTGAGTGAATAAGAGAGAGACAGAGAGAGAGACAGAGAGGGGCGTGCAGACTTACAGTATGTCAGACAACAAGGTCAGCCCATCCCGGGAGAGGTGTTGGCTTTCTAACAGAGTACAGCTACTTGAAACCAAGGTCACTGCTCTGTGGCTGAGGGAGGGACAGGAGAGTGGGGCCAGACAGGGACAGCTTCGCCACATGGCCTATGTATAGGTTTGATGTGATGTACAGGCTGAGTGAATGTGTAACTGCATGTCTCATAGTGAGTGTGTGTGTGTGTGTGTGTGCACGTGCCTTTAAATTGATGGAATTCAGATCACTTGCACAAAATAAATAAATAAATGAACGAATAACATTCAGGGCTGAATTTCCTGAAACCAGATGCCTTTCTGACATAAACAAATCAGTCCATTATCGCTGCCATTATGGCTAGAAACTGTAGAGTAGGGATCTTAGCTGCTCTCTGCACTCATTCAATCTTTAATAGCCCTCTGCATGGTTTTGACTGGCTTCCTAGAAAAAGAGGCATATTGACTAGCATTGCACAGCAAAAGATTAGAGCAGTTTCCCAAAGAAACTTGACATGGTCAAGCTAGAGTTTAGCAATTCAAACTTGCTGTTAATCCGGGCTGAGCTCTTACACACTGATGCGGAGACATACAACTATATAAGGCAGTATGTGTTCCTTTTCCTTACATCTGTCCACTGTCTTCAAGTGGATGGGAGATTAAGGTAGGCAAAGAAGGAATGACGAGGTGCTTTGCTGTTAACTTTATAAAAATATATCACTTAAAAAGTAGTCTAAACATGCCACTTTTCAAAACTTGCGATCCCTCCAAGCAGACGTTCGTTCGTTTGGCTCACTGTACTTCTGCACAGTCACTTTTTTTGTTGACTGTCTAATTTACTCTCAGATTCTTGAAAGCATGTGTCCTCACCTTTGTGATTCTCATGAAAACATGAATATGCTTTGTATTTGGACTCACTATCAACAACACCCAACATTTGTATTCCTGCACAACAGCCCTAGGGGCTCGAGGAGGGCTGAGGGTTACTGGATGGACAAACAAAACCAAACTGTGTAAGGAGGGAGAGATGCTTCAATGTTATCTTATCCTCCCCCACCTTGGACAAGGGCCTAGCAGCTCTAAAATTAGCCGTCACTTCTAAACACAGTCTTTGGTGTTGCAACTACTCTTTGATGGGAACTTGGCTCATGGCTGACGCACTGAAAGCAAACTCAAGTCCATCTCCAACTGCAGAGATGAAGCCAAGATAGTATACAAATGCAAACTAGAGACGCACACGTCCTTGACGGTCTCCATTTTTACATTATCATTGGAAGCGTTTGTATGAAGCGCTCATTCAAAAGTGACATTGAAGTAGCTCACTAGAACACTAGAATAAACTTTACATTATAGACACCAACATTATGTGTAGGGTTGGGGAGTAGCATATTCATAACTTTCAGTGAATACCATCATAATGATAGTGCCAAATTGTGTGAATGTTTTTGATCGATACTGAACTAAGTGAACATCATTTTAAAATAAAATGGGGCACAGAGGTAGCCGAGTGTACGACGCATAGCAGATAACCACAACAGTAGCTAACATTTATCATCAATACAACCAATATCATTTTTCTCTGATTTGCATGCTGTTGCCATATTGCGATACTGTATATTGAAAAACGTAATGATGATTTAACAGAAATCACCAAATCTATATTTTATTTATTTTTTACAAGTAACCAAAAACTTATTTTGTTAAGATAAATGAAATGTATAACCAGCCAAAATAATAAAAAAATAAAAAAAATAAAAAAACCTAATGGGAATTTATTGAATGGCTGGTCAAATCTGACCATTCACTAGCCATTTGTGAGCCACACTGTAAAAGGAAGAGCTGTGTACATATATAGAAGTGATGTTTAAGTTGAATTGGACTTACAAGAAGAGAAGGGAGCAGATATGCCTGAACAGGGAGACTGTGACATGAAACAGGCTTCTTTTTTAAAATACAGGGTTCCAGTTGATGACGGAATAAGCAGTTGAATACATGGCAATTCATAGACCACCAACATTATAAAGCAGCAGTGAGTCTAAATCAGTCTAACCATCAGGTGCAGATCCTGTTTGTGCGTGCGTGTATTAACATGTACTTAGGCTTGTGGAAAACAGTGATTGGGAAGCAACCATGACCTCCCAGCAAGAGCAGAAAAAAAAAAATCTTGAAAGCAAACCAACATCCTGTGCTCATGGCTGCACAGAGATACTAGACTTGATACTACATTTTGGACTATTTATACACACATTTGTTTAACCGCATTATTTGCATTTCTATCTAGACAGCAGGAAGTCCTTGCGTGTTACAAAAAAATGTGTTGGCCATTCTTTAATACTGCCAATAGGGTTTGCAATTATAGATGGTTTTCAGGACTATTATACATATATGTTCCCATTAACACTGATATAAATAACCCAAATCCTTATACAATAATCATAATTTACTGTGTGTGTATCGAGTATGAACTGCACCAACTGTTCCAACACTGTTTTGTAACAGGCAATCCAAGAGACAAAAATTAAATGTCAAAAATAAATAAAAATCAATGCAACAAGATGTTGTACATGAAACTGCCGCCATGCACTGCTATTTATCCTTTTCACTCTCACGCCTACAAGTTACTTCTACTCACACAGAGTGCTAACTGGTCTGAACCTCCATTACAGGGAGCACACTGGCCTCCCACTCCCACCCTACGAACGGTGGCAGACTGCCAGGTGGGGAAGAGCGTGTATGTGTGTGTGGTCGAACTACACAGGACAATGGCACAAAAACACAGAATTAGCGAATACTTACAAATCATCCCACAACCTGTCAACCTTGAGAGATTTGACACAGAGCTCTAACGCTCCTCAAAGGAAGTCTAACCTTCTGTGTCACCACTGGGCATGTTGATGTAGAACCCCTGGGCAGGCAGTAATGCATAATACTACATTCCCTTGCCTCCCATCTCCCTGAAACTGTACGACCTATGGCAGACCACAAATTCCTTTGCCTAAGATGTAAGCTCCCTTCCATTCAGCTTGCTATTAGCGTATTTTGCCGCACTCCATGCCACAGTGCTTTGCCTGTTCCCTGCAAACAGACTCCTTCTATACGGCATCAGTATGCAGCCTGCCTGAGGGGGAGGAGGAGGAGCAACAGAGGGGAGGAAGAAGGGAAGGCTGGGAAAACAAAGCCTCTATAGTCGTCTCTCCAGCCGGGCCAGGCCGAGCTGCACTAGCGGGGGCGAGTTATGTAATGTGACTGGCAGGGCCCACTTCCCTGTTCAGAGCTGCTGCACACACTAATCCCCAATGAGGAACAAGCCCTGCTTTGGAAGAGGAGGAGAAAGAAGGGAAGCTGTGAAGGAATCAGTGGAGAAGGTGTGATTACAAGAATTTCAGCCTTTCATCTGCACCAAATCGAACACACAGACAACTCCCCTCTCAGTTCCTCTGCTGAAAGATAACAGTCGGAATGATATCAGCACTGCTGGTGGCTGGCTACAGCATACAGAGCAGACACCACTTTCACACAAAAAGCCTGTGTATGAGATGTGATAATGACACACTTGAGCTACTCGTACCAGACTATTTGTAACAGGTAAATAAAAAGTGGTAATAGTTCACACAAGTCCTGGTTCCAAGACTGTAGTTCCACTCATGTCACTGTTAAACTATACAGTACATATATCAGATATTTATAAGAATTCTACACGCTAAACATGGTTGTCACATTTGCAGTGTTGATTTTATACCCGAGATTCAATAAAGTAGCTGATGCAAATGCTCTGGTCTAGTGCAGCAAGACGTCTTTATTTAGTCATGTTATAAAAACGTAATGCTTATTAAGCAACTGTTTCTGCTCTAAGATCTTATTCAAAAGTCTCTGCAACAGAGCATAGAAGAATATATGTGTGAAAGGGCTTCTATTCAGCATGTCTACTAGTAGTACATTACAGTGCCTATTCATGTTTCATTCTAAAAGCATATGACTGTCAAACCAACCAGGTAGACAGATATGACATGATCTTAATAGAGGCTGAGAGGAAATGGCACCAAGACAAGTCACACAGTGAAAGAGAAACACATAGCACAGAACCAGACCAGTGATCTACAGGCACCTCTGTCGGTTCTGCTAACCATGGAGACCAGGTGGTGGACTTAAAGCAGTTAAAAATAAAAGTCTCATTCTGATTTACTTAGCTGCTTGCCTGGAAACCATGTGACTGGCATCACATGAGGAGAGGGGGGAGGAGAGTGGCAGAGGGTTTGTGTGTGTGCGTGTGTTTGTGTCCAGCACCCATAGGCACACACGCACGCAGCATGTACTCCACTCCTGGCACCATAATAAGCTTTGTGATCAGTTTCCTTGGTTTCCACTGACAGTAAGCAGATATAGGCAGCTCGGAGAGGTAAACAGTAGCAGCTCTTGCTGGTGCACAGCCACAGGCACACAGACACAAGAGAGGCGGGTGGGATGAGAGCAAGAGAGTCAGAGAGAGAGAGAGAGCGAGAGAGAGAGAGAGAGAAGACGAGAGAGAGGGAGAGAGAGAGAGAGAAGAGGAGAGGGACGAGAGAGAGAGAGAGAGAGAGAGAGAGATGAATTTGTGCAGAAGAGAGGGGGGGGGGGTAAGGCACTGTTTCAGCTTTTGATTAGTGGCTGGATAAAAAGAGAAAAAAACCTATTAAAATCCAGAGATTGGTGTTTACATTTGAGCCTTTTCTAAGTAAACGTGTATATCTGCGCTAAATGGTATGGGTTACTTCTCGTAAATGGTTCAGTTAGGGCTGCATGATTAGAAAAAAGGTCTACTTTGTAGAGATCGAATTACCACAATGTGCATTTAAAAGGTTTTTGTTTTTTAAAAAGTACTGTAGGTGATAGTGGCTATGTTAGCTGCCTCAAGTCACGTCAGTCCCAACTGACATGAATAGTTGGCTATCGGACCCGCCGCAGTTTACAGGACTGTCGTGACTCGAGATCGTTAGCTGACTCTGGCAATCTTATAGCCAATCTAGAGATCACATGTACAGGAGGTTTAGACTCGTACTGAATTGTGCACACAAATATGTGATTTCAATGTCACTAGGAATAAATGGCTTAGAATTTTATGGTGAAAAATACAACTTAATGGATATGCTTCTCTTGTAATGTTCATTGAAACACTCAACACCCTAATCAGCAAGTCACCCTACTTTTAAGTCTATAAAACTAATGTAAATGGGGAAGCATCATCCCATGTCTGGAAACCTTGGCTGTTTGAAACGATAAACAACTTTTTTAGATCTAACCACACTGGGCAAAATTAGCAACAGCCAGCAGCCAAGTGGCTGCTAGATTAGCTTCACTCACCAGCCAAATATCCAATGCTAATCTCCTGAGTGACTGGTAAAATCTGAACATTCATAAGCCATTCGGAGGGTGGATAAAAAGGTTACTGTTGTAGCCTGACTACGCATTTAAATCAGAAAATAAAGATTAAACACCCCAAATCCCACCCTAAAAAAATTCTCAATGATTGCAACCTTTAAGTAGAAGCTAGGCAGTGTGTTTGTTAACGTATATAAAAACAACTACATCCTTCATTATCATGCCAACAGTTTGATTGGTGTGGAACAGTAAACATTTTTTTCTGACATTAGGATAAGACTATATACGTGGTCTTGTGCTCATAATCTACAACTTTCAGCTAAAGTCACATTCACTGACCGAGGAAGATGTATTTGTGTGTGCAAGGCATGTGTGAGTGAAACAGAGAGGGTAATGGAGGGCTTTCTTTGGACACATGCTAGTTCTGCACTACAGAAGCTGTGACCTACTTTTCACAGTCTCTAACACACACACACACAAACAAAAGTGTGCACGCACAGACACAGCCTCTGACAAAGGGACAGGAAAGCAGAGGTTAGGCATGCACTAAGCCCCGTTCTTAATACATGCATTCCAGTGGATAGAATTCAATGCTGCTGCGCTTTCAGCCTGCCTGTTGGTACAAGAAACTCCTGCATGACTGACAGTAAAGGGTAGAGCCTGATACTTATAGTATGCAAGAACAACAACAAGTACACTAAAACACTCGTTCGTCACACTGGTTGAACACACACACACACACACACACACACAACTGGTTGTTTGGTTAAACAAGAGGTAGCCTGAAGTATTGCAATAATGTAATTTACTAAGCTAAAGAAATTACATATATGCGAGACAAAACACAGGTCTACACGTCACATGGTTGACACCAACATCAACTCCACTTCACAAAACACAAAGACTTAAGATGAGCCAATATTCCTTATTATGTATGGTCCAGAATGTAAATAGAAGTCAAAAAGACAAAAAGGTGCAAATGTGACATTTCAACCCTGTGCTCTTGACACACTATATTGTACAGCATACCACATGATAAGATGCAAGCACAACAGATGAAGAAAAAATATCCAAGAAACACATTTTTAAGAAACAAGTGCTTTATGAATAGTGTTATTCGTCAACATACCGATTCCATGGCTGGGAGAATGTCAGTGGGCTAAAATCCAACTAGAAAAACACCTGCCGCTGCAGAGTCCACAGAATCCTGAAAAACAAGATGAAAACGAAACCAAGAATTAATTACCAGGACAGCACAAGCAGTTTCACATTCCTTACGTCGGACAGGTATTGGGGTGGATGCCGAGGGTCATGTTTCTCCCCCCAGGATCGGTTCTCCCACAGTTCTCTGACAAACTGAGAAAGGGCTATGGAAGAACAGGATATTGGGGAACTGACATGCAGACAGGCATTTTGTCCCCTTTTCGTTCCCTCGACCCGACACTGGACGCTCCAAACCTTGTCTTTATCCAAAATAACCCAGCTCTGCACCTGGTCTCTGTGCCATGTGATAATGATGTAGTGCAAACCTGAACTTTGTCCGGTCCTGAACCATATGTACCGAGCCCACACCTCCCCTGCTCCCCTGATTATCTGTTTTCCAATATTTTTATGTGATGATTTTTGACTTAAGATTTACCTGCTGAAAACACCCTATAGGAATGTAAACTACACAAAACATTGTACTGTTTTGTGATGACGAATGGACACACAGTACATTCTTGACCCATAAAACAGATTCAACAATGTTCGATTCAACTCTATTAAGCAGCCTGTATTTTGTGGTGTCTGTCAGATGGAAACACATTTATTTAGTGAAGCTAACGAGTCAATTAACACTGAACAACTCCTGAAAGCTTCAAGTAAAATACATGTGGTGGTCTATTTGTGTGGGAAAACTTCCATAAGGGCCAAAGAAATGTCTAAATTTGACCAACTGCTCCAAAATGTTACTTCAATTAGTTTCATACTGAATTCTGCATATTTCACTTTTTGGGTTTCTTTTAGACTTAGGTAAATGGTAAATAGACTAGGTACATCAAAGACCAAAGAATTTATGAAATAGCATGAGAGATTTTTGGGATGGGACAGAATGGCTGGGAATGCAATTAACACATTCAACAAGTTTAATTTTCCTAGATTTAATGTAAATGTTTTATTACAGAACTTAAAATGTGTAGCAAAAATAATCTGAGAGTAAATATCAACTTTTAACTGTAATTGGAGATGTCTGTACACCGATATCATTTTTAGGCCTTTGCAATTCTAAATATAATGTTTAGACAGTGTAGGATATTACATGGTGACAATGCATCAACCTCATAACAAACAATATTTACATTTATAAATATTTGTAAATCATGTTAAATGGACTGGACTGAAGTAGTACATATACAGGTAACTCCTAAAGTCAGTGAACTGCCGCAATAACGTTACACACAGCGATATTTAGCCACGTTTGTTAACAGTATGTAACATTTGCCACTAGTCATACCCAAATAAGAAAGACTATAGCAGCAAACCCCCCCCCCCCCCCC
>NW_023339663.1:11612520-11634692 GCF_004916995.1 Morone saxatilis | reverse complement strand
TGGACAATGCATCAAAACGCTCATAACAAACCAATTACATTTATAAATAATTGTCAAATCATGCTTAAATGGACTGGACTGAGTAGTAATATACAGGTAACTCCTAAAGTCAGTGAACTGCCGCAATAACGTTACACACAGCGATATTTAGGCCACGTTTGTTAACAGTATGTAACATTTGCCAACTAAGTCTACCCAAATAAGAAAGACTATAGCAGCAAAGTGTAATGAGCTTGGTTGCTCTCAGACAACATTTCCATATCATAACTTGCCAAATGGAGCACAGGACAACCCAACCCAACCCACCATCCCAGTCCTTCTCATGTTTCTAACCTTCCTGGCTGGTCGCCCTTCCCCCAGTCCCGTTCCAACTAGGAGAACAAGGGTTTATCAGGATTTAGTAGGCAGGGCATGGGGGGGGGGGGGGTATTTGACAGAGGCCCAGTGTTGGGTTAAAGTGGTGACATTCCAGTGACTCCCCAATACGAACCCACATTTGTCCCATCAATCTGCTTCTAAGGCATCACAAGGGCACAGAAGACCTACATTCAGCAGCAACTGGCTGTAAGCTTCAACACAGTTTAAGAAGGCAGTACTTACAAATCCCTGGGAACTGCATTTTACCCCACAATCTACAAATATATAAACGTGTAGGTGCTTATTCATTATTTGTAAATGTTCATTTATATCTCTGCTATGGGATAATATCAAATAAAACCTGTGTGGAGAATTCTATTTACAGGATAGAGTACAAAGGCCGATAGTACTGGCAGGGTGGCAGGTGGGTACACAGGACAGGATTAAGGCCAGACCTCACTGGGTTGGCCTAAGTGGTAAGGAGGATGATGGTTAGACCCGTATTTGTGTTTATACTGGAGTGGAACCTGTGGGGCTTTCCCAGCGGGAAGCACAGGATTGACGGATTGTAATAATCCAGCCAGGAAGCAGAACACTAGCCTCCCAACAGAGTTTTGGAGACATAAAACAGATAATCCCCCTTGATGATCACCTACAAGAACTGTCATGAGACAGAGCCTTAACCAAGAACCGTGTACTATAAAAAGCATGGCTTCAACAACAAGCATAACACTGAAAGCAAATCCAGGATTTTCTAGCAGACCGAGGTTAGTCTCTAAATTATACATTAGGGATAATAGCTAAACAAAGAGGCATAAGCAATAAGTCAGACCTTTATTACAAAGGTTTAAGACACCGTAATGAGCTATACCAGTTCCTAACATAAAGACATGTTAGCAAGCAAATCAAAGAGCTGAAAAACAGTCAGATATTACTGTACAATAAACATTTCTACACTGACAACAAGTGTCAGGAAGTAAAATAAGTGGAGCTACTTTTGGTAAGGAAACTGATAATCTATTGTCTATTCCAGTGACACTTTCATAGGTGTACCAAGCATTAAGTGCTGCTAATGGTTGAAAATTGCATTTAAACTATATTTTGTTATTGCCAAGGACGAAGAAAGGCTGTGTTTTTATCCTCTAAGCCTCCTACAATAGATCCAGTCTTACACTTCATTTCACTTTACAAAATCTTAGTGTGCTTATACAACATATTTCAAAAACACTGTACTCCATGGGAACAATAAGACAAAATATAGGACATATTCTTCTTCCCACAAGAACTGAGCTACTATGGCTAACATTACTGATAGCCAAGGTATAGAAAAACAAATCAGGAGCAGGCTGCAGCAGCTCTTTGAACCCTGTTACCTAACCTGGTGTAGTGCACATACCATGTATTAGGGCCAGGCTCTCACTGCAGTGGCCAGGGTTCAATTCCAGCCCAGGGCCCTTTGCTACATGTCATACCATTTCTGTCTCCCTCCTTATGTGTCTCTCTTCAACTCTTCCTATCCTATAAAAAGGCAAAAAGCCCCAAAAAAATAGCCTAGTTAAAAAAAGCATCAGAGTTTGGCTGGTGTGTTGGACCTGTGACTTCAGGAAACTGACACATCGACACCCACTGAACACAGCGACTGAACAGCTGTGCAGAGGTGAGAGGAGTCAGGGTATCAACTTTTCTCTTAAGCTCTCTTCTTTCATTCTATAATGACAATTTCTTTCACTTTTCATATGTACAAGTTAGCGCAAGACTATGTATGCCTTCCGGGCGGCCCCATCATCTACGCAGTTCACAATATCAGTTCTCCCACTTCCTATGACAGCTGGCTTTGCATTTGGCCCTCAAGTGTGGCTGTTCAGAGCAGCTATACACACTTGTGCCTTCCAATGAGGTCATACAACAACACATTTCCCAAAGAATGTGGCAAAGATTTCATTGTCAAACATCCTGATGTTAAAACTAAGTTTCTCCAAAATGCTTTTGCGTGCACATACATGCCTCTGGATTCCATCCGTGTTAATGGTAGTAGGTTTCAAACAGGACTGTGTTGACTAGTTAGAAAATGTCTAACTAACCCATTGTTCACAGGGCTGGAGCAGCTGCTCACTTGGTGGCACTGACAGGCTACTTAGTAACTGTTGCTTCCTAGCTATTTAGCTTTGACTAAGCTACACCAGAAGAGAATGAAAGAACGACACATGTGTAAAGCACACATAAAAACTGCTGACAGGCCATATTTACACAAAACATCAATTATATCCTGAATCAGATTAGGTACCAGAAAGACAGGAAATTCAATACACAAGTGTGTACGCTGAAACTCAAATAGAATCTATAAGCTATTTAATATTTGTTCACAAGACTAATGCAGTGAAAACTGATGAAAAGGTCAGAGGTGAAAGGTCAAACCCCTGCCTAAAGTTGGGCTCCATTTAAGCTAGCATTGTGTCCACAGCACTGCCTCCACACTACGTGGAGCTGAGGCCAAACATTCAGCATTATCATGCATAATTAGAACAAATATCTAGCTCTGCATCACCATGACAACATGCCTGCATATTTAATGCTATCCGTGTTCACTGGACATGTCCCTGTTATCTAACAACTGAAATATCAGCAGTGTGTTTTAGAGCACTTAACTGAGCTCATCACAGCGTTCGGGGTGTTGCCACATATTTGTGAGGAACACAACAGTTGCAACAGGTGACCTGGCACTTGTTTAGTCAAAGGAGTTGCCATACAATCTCTTCAAAACACTGCTGTATGTAAGAGGGCTAGTGAAACCAACCCCGGTTATAACAGGTGAATCAGGCTGTCTTTGATGCCGAGACACATGATTGCAGATAAGGATAAATCTCTTCACTGGAGCTCAGTAAATAGCTAGAGTGACTCAAACATTTGGTTACAAAGCAGACCTTTTGCCAATTGTTTTTACTTAACCAACCATTGCAACAGCGTTATTAGCACTGCAAGTGTTCCACTATTTGTAGACCTATTCATTATGACTAGAGCCCTCTGTGTGCTCCAATGTCCAACATGCATGATAATGGTATCAGGCTGATGAGTTGAGGTGACAGAGGAGTTTGGGAAAGGGAGACGTTATTATTATTATTATTATTAAATATTAAGGAAAGGTGTAATTGGTGTAACAGACACACCGAAGCCTTTAGACAGCTAACAAGACCTCCTGGTGGGCAAAAACAATACAACGAGGAGACTGCTGTTTCCATGTGCGTGACCGGTAGTGACACATGACATTTGTGTGTGTGTGTGTGCAAAAGAGGGAGACCTCCCTTGGGTACTGTGGGATTAAGGGGGAGACAGGGCTTCTAATGCTGGCTTTAGGACACAGGCATCTTTTGTCCTGCTTCTCTGTCGTTTGGCATCTGATTACAGGAACAGCTTCCATTACTACAACCTGGTATCACCACTGCTTCTATGAAGGAAATCTGGACCATATAACACAAACACACCAGTGTGCCCCCCCCCCCCCCCCGGTTGGAGCCATGGCTGCAGAGCACCTCTCAGGTCAGTTTCCTGTGTCTGGCTGCCCTTATCAGGGGGAGAACAGATCAGAGCCGAAAGGCGACCCTGGAACCACAGCTCTTGGACCTCGATTTTCCATAAAGCGTGGCCTTGTACACATCGACGCAGGGACATTAATTCACCCTCACACTTTCAGTGCTGCAGCACAGCATCGATCATCTTAACAAAATTCATAAGGCTTGCCGTGAATTTTCCGAAGTTCATATGCAGGACACATTAAGCACAGGATTAGAAAATGTTGCCACAGAATCTCAGCGACCTAAGAAACAGAGGAAATGCGCAGCAAGTCATTTGTAGTAACCGTTTAATGCTATACATCACCGATTATTTAACGTTTTTTGTTTTTTGCAAGGTCGGAAGTTATTTATTTTGTGTTTTTGATCAACTTTGTGTGATGTTGATACTGTTGAAATAAATTCCCTAAATCGTTCAGTCTCCTTGCTGGTTGCGTTCTTTACACATTCAGGGAATCACTTCTGCTTTTTTGCAGGACCTGTTAGACTATTGGGCTTCATCTAAAATTGTTTTGGTGGGGCTAGCCCTGGGAATTATTCATATTCCATTTCTGCCCAATAGGGATCCTCCTAAATGTTACACAGTGGACCTTTAACTCAGTTTCACTGTGGGACAAACCTCCTGTTGTAAGATAACTGTGTTAGCTGGGATGGGAGGGGTTACAGTGCCTTTAGTATCTGGGGGATTGGCCTATCACTAGGGAGAGCCTTCAGTGGATTGGTTTTTAGTGCAGTGCTGCTCTAGTTGAGAACCCACCCCTTTGAAAAGCCTGAGCACTAAACCAAATAAAACAATTAAGAAGCAACAGGGAGCCTCCATAGAACAAGCCTGGGGTTTCGGGCTGTGCAGTATTGGGTCAAAGCATCAGGGTATCACAGCTTGATTGTAATATCTTCCACTTAATTAGATTTCAGTCATCTGCCTCTCTATGCTCAAACACTGGGAGCGGGGAAATCTGGGAACACTGGAGGGGTGGGGAGACAGCTGGGGGAGGGGGGGGGGCAGGGGGAGGAGAGAGAAAAAGAGATGCACACCACACCTCTCCTCTTCAAAAACATCTACATTATTGATAAAGCCTGGCTTCTGCAGGGAGGGACCGCAGCACAGTGATCCTCCATATCTCAAGCATGAGCAACCAGCACAGACAGCACGTTGGCAGCTCTATCTGAATCCGTTTACCTAAAGACCAAACACACTAGCGCGAGATAAAGCACAGACGACGGCAATGAGAGGTAATAAAAAGCAAATGCAGTAGAGACTAAGAGGATGGGAAGGGGTGAAAGAGGAACCAGGGAGTTAAAAACCATCTAGATAACAAAGATAAAACGGATAAAAAAATGAGTCTTTCTGATGGCTGGGATGGGTGGATACCAGCTGAACAACAAACCTGCTAAATAAAAGCCTTTTTTTTAAATGAAGGCAGAAAAGTGAGGGGAGGAGGCGAAGTGAGGGGATAAGGGCTGTAATGAGAAGGCAGCAGCAGCAGCAGCATTCGTGACACAGTTAGCGACAGCGCTTGTTTGTTCGGCACTGCCATGCCACGGCAAGCTCAGCTCCCTCGCTCAGCTCCACTTGCTACGAATCTTCTGCTGCTGTTGTCAAGGTAACAAGCTTTCTGGACTGGGAAAAAAAAATCTTCACATTCAAAAGATGTCTTTTCAAATGCTGGCCTCAACCTGAAGCTGGAATGTGTTCTCAATATACAGCCTGTGCAACTCAAAAGGTATCTTCAGCATGGCTGCGCAACTAAGACATACACTTTTCCACGTTCCATGGCATTTAAACATTACCACTTCACAATACTGTGAGTGTTTTCTCTGATGTAGCCGGTATCTAAATTATGAACACAGCAAAGACAACATAGTAGTTACATCATTTGTATTAATGCTTTTTCATTAATCCATTAAATGCATCCTAGGCCTCGTCAAAAAGACAAAAGCTAAACAAAAACGTATCTTGCCTGTAAAGTACAATCCTGTCTGACTAAGTGATATGGTGTTACATATATACATATATACACATTACAAATAAAGGTATAAAGCAAAAAGCATGTGATTTGTGCTCATATATATTATGACCAATTATAGGTTGGGATAAAAATAGTGCAATTATGTCCTGAAGTCTGTTACGCTCTGATAAATTCCAATTTAAAGATTATTTAAGATTATTTTTCCACTCTTAAAATGAATATGTAACAATATTAGGGCTTAACAAATAATACAATGCTGCTCTATCATCATTTTCTGGCATTGCATTACTATTCTATGTCCAAAATAGGGTCCTTAATGCATATTAGCACACAGTAATAACACAGTATTATAATTCTGGCTGTTATCGCCACCATACCCAGAAGCACCCAGCTCTATTATCAAACACAATTCTTGAAATACACATGCAAAAACTATTGAAGGATCAGTGTACCTGCACCCAGAATGTAACTGTACAGATGGCAGAATCATTACTGCTTTAATGGCTTCTTGACAACTGATTCAAACATAACGTGTTTCTTTCAGTTTCTTTTATTTGAATGTACAGCTTCTTTTCTGCTCTTTCTAATCTTATTATATATGATTATATATATTGCGCATAAATAAGTAGCCCTTGCAGCCGTGTTATTATAGCAGCAGTGCAGCACGTTATAGCACTGCTGGGCAGACAAAACATAAGAATGCAGAGGGGGCCCAGTAAGGAGCTGGTTTTTGGATGCATTATGTAATTAGTGTCGACAACTTTACAACCTCTAATGTTAAGACAGGTCTGTAATCACCAAGCCACATCAGCCGATCTATAAGTTATCAGTTCCACCGACTACAAGTAGGGATGGGGATCGAGACCCGGTTCTGTAAGGACCATATCGATAAGCTCAGACCTCATTTATACTGCTATCAAGACTAGTGGGCCTTTAACGTTATGTCTCGAGCAGGGCTGAAACAATTCCTTGAGATATTCGAGTATCTCAGTAACTAAGAATTATCTACGCAAATTGCCTGAATCGAGGCTTCGTGTAACCCGTATATAATGCTAACTATATACAACGTGTTTTCCACAAACGATGATTACCGTCACACAATGCGCTTTGGAGAGAGAAACAAAATCTGTTGTAAAACCAAACGAGCGTAGCACAATAGCAAGACGTTACTGCTTCACTGGGAAAAGCTAGTCAGCTAGCAGCTACAAGTCATTGTTCATCAGCGGATAAAATCATAAGAGAAAACACGGTCAATCATCTGATTGTGTGCAGCTTCCAGCTCCACAGCGTTTTACCTCCAGTTTAGACTATTTTCATTATCTTTAACCTGATTTGTATCTGCTCGATAGCCAACTAGCTGTTCACAGTCTGGACCAACTCAGCTGTGAACAGCACAAGAAGACACCGTGGTAACGCTACCGTTACATAAACACACATTGCATTTCTTTTCTGTGGCAGTAAACATAACACACAGCACACTGTTATACAGCACCCTAACAGTACTAGCCCCGGGGAAGACTCACTTCCTGAAACAAACCAGCACAGGTTACCCACATAAGGGCCCCACCTTTCTTAAAGTGGAAGGCTCGGCTGGTAACACAGGTGCAGTTAGGCTGTACTTAAATAAAAAGTACCCCAGTTTGAAAATACTCCACTACCAGTACTAACAGACAAACTAATATAAAAGATGTATTTTCTCTATAGTATATTGCTATATTTTTACTACTGCTTTAATAAAGAAAAAGTATTTCTTATTTGATTACTCAGTTAGTCAATGGAATAATCGATAGAATACTTTACTTAATTAATCGATAACTTCAGCGCTAGTCTCGAGATACGAGAGTCATGTCATTTAAATCAAATCACAAATGCACAAACATGAATTGATTGCCTAATAAGGTTTTTGAATTCAACTGAATTGTCTGCCGACAAATTAAAGCTGGTTCTGTTAAAAATGTACTGTTGTCTCAATTTTCCACCAAATTAATAGAAAAGTATCAAAAGTGGTATTGATAAAGGCTTGGATCATTAAGCAATTTTAAAAATGGTACCAATGTCAATGGAAATTAATGATCCACATCCCTAATTACAACTACAAATTGTTTTTATCCATTTTTGCCAAAACTTAATTAATTAGTCTCTCATTTATTGTGTAAAATTTCAAAAAAACATGACTGCCCATCTCAAATCACCAGAGCCCACGGCAATGCCTTCAAACTGCTTAAGCTGTCTTCCAGGCAATCAAAAACCCAAAAGGTATTTTTCAGTTTTGCAATGATATGAAAATGAGAAGCAAGCAAGTCATCCTCAGTTTAGAAGCAGCAAATTGATTTTTTATTTCTTACATAATAAATTAGTTTGAAATTTTACTTTCAGGGCGCCCGGTTAGATCAGTGGGTAGAGCTGGCGACCCATGTACCAAGCGGCCCAGGGTTCGAATTCCTGTCCGTCTCCAGCTGTCCCATCAAATATATAAGAAATTTTACTTTCAAAATTATCAGATACATTTTCTGTCAACTAACTGCTCAAACAACACACCAATCATTTAGCACTGCCGCTCTAGCTATTGAATTGATACAGTTGCTCTAAGCTAGTGGTGTTAAACTTCACATTGGCCAATGTCACACACTGAACCTGTAACACTCCTGGTTTTAAATATGTGTCAAGTCCAAAACACACTCGCCTGTACAATGCACGTCAAAACAGCCTCTCCTATTAAATTTTATATAAACCTACACATCAGTGTCAACAACATGTGGGTTGCCGTGGGTGGACTTGCTGCCCTGCAACGGATTATGCCACTGTCCTATTTTACAGCATAAACACTGGTTGATGCTCCATAAAAGCAGGACTTCTTTTCAGACTCGCTCTCTGAATAAGCACATCCCAGCTACTCTACACTGAATTCTTCTCTTGTCAGGGGAAAAAACATAGCAGTGTAGAGGAGCATTTTTATTTCCCACACAAGTGACTTAAACGATGGATTCTACTACCCATGACTTGTCAAAGCACCCTTTTCCTATACTGACTATTAAATATTTTCAGGTAAGAGATCAGTACACACACAGCATCAGTCTTTTACTCTCTCTCTTACCACATATTTCCATAACACGCACACACCACACAGAACAGAACACAACCACACTATTCAGACTCGCTGTAGCAAAATAATGAAAATTTGCAACGATAGTTTGTTTTTTTCGGAAATGTACTTGTTTAATTACAAATGGCTTTCATCACTTTACAGCTGTTGTAGACCAATTTCACTTACAGCTAGTTCAAAGCAACCAATATATTCTGCTTGTCTTCCTTAATGGCTGAATACATACAATAAAAAAGATAATAAAAAAAAAAGTGCACAGTCTCAGTAACGCCGACAGCTGCTCTGCAGGGTCTAGTGGACGAGTCGACTGTATATGTTCCTTTCCCTAATCATGACATTGCATATTGACCTAAGGACTGGGATGTGGCATTTTAGCCTCTGGCTATTAATTGCCAAATGTGGGGCAAAAGTCAAACCAAAGCCAACTAAACCAATGATTATATTTGACTAGCAAAGTTCCATTCAATCATTTTACAAATGAATATTCAGCGTTTTCAACAATGGCATTGTACAGTAAGTGAAGGCCAGCCAGCCTATTGAATAACACAGTGATTTAATTCTCTATCAAGAAAGCTTGCGCTGTCATTCAGCCTTACACACAACCTGAGCGTTTCCACAGTTCTGCCATTTGTCATTTTCTGTTGCCATGGTTGCAGGGAAAGACAGAGCTCTATGAATATTGGAAATGGAGGAGTAGCAGCACATGTTACATTATCGACATAAACACCCGCACATGCTCTAACACCACAGAACGAGTCGACTGTGTTGGCTCTGAATGCCTGCGGCTATCCGTTTCTCCCACACAATTCTCATCCAGTTGAAAAGTAGGCATTTAATAAATATCTCTCGCTGACACACATTGTCTCAACACATACTAAATCATGTATCCAGCTACAAAGGCAGCTCTTCAATTCCGCATAGGGATGTGAAACTCATATCTTTAAATGCATATTCTGTGTTCTTCAAAATACAACATGCCTTTTTATTAGGGCTGCAATGAATAAAGATTTTCCTAGTCAACTAGGAGTCGTTAGATAAAGTCAACAGTCGACAAGTCTTTGCAAGTTTATGATATTAATTGAGTTATGTAAATATATCTATTTTAACAGCCGCCTATTAAATGATAAGTGAAAAAACAGTAATGATTCTGATGTGTTTTTAGAACAACCAGCAAGGAGACTGAACATTTAGTTTTTATCTTAATTCAGAAAAAAATCAAATACTGGTGGACTTATCGATTTGATAAATTATAATAAAACGTTTGCAGTTGTTTACAAATTAATTCGCTACAAACTCTTCCCTGGTTTACATGCCTGTCCCCGCTGGCCTCCGCTGGTCTGGTGGTTGTGTCGCACATTTTGACGATGTTTGTTTCTCAGTAACTAACGGTTAAGTCAACTATTACGGGCCAGCCCTACCTTTTACAATATGTAGCTTACATGCTCTAAAATATTATCAGTAGTAGTAAACAGTATAATATCTTCGCAACAGAAACTGCTTGGCACAACTAATCCAGCTTGTTGCATGTGCAAGTCTACTGTGTGTGCATCATGCATGGCGCCACTGTCACCTTGACGAGAAGCCATTTCAGACCTTCCCCGTATTCTACTGGGCTTTACTGTCAGTGCCTCTTCTCCCTTTGGCAGGCTTGAGCCACACACAAACACTCCTGAGTTCCCCTCTGAGATTTCACATTTTGTCCTCATTGCAAAGTTGTCTAAACGCCAGAGCGGGGTGTGCCTGAATTAAAGCAGTTAGAAACTACTGCAAAGCATTTAGAGTGGGGGGAGTCGCTACAGCAGTCTGTGATTATGCATGTATATGTTAAGACTAAGAGTTGTCACTGACAATGAGCATGCTATATGACAACACCTGAGGCTATCAAGAGTATACTTGAACTACTACTATGAACACTGATTGCCAATGAAGGCAACACGAGGGTCTGCTGCAGAGGGCTTTGATCTCAGAAAGAAAGCCATGTGCACACTAAGGCTAAAGTAAAAATACTGTGGACAGCCATTTAAAGGTCCAGTGTGTAACATTTAGGAGGACCTTTTAGCAGAAGCTGTTCCTTAATGTTTTTATACATAATATACTGATATTAATATAGCCGATTTTATATATATATTTTATGCCAAAAACCTTCCTACCCTAGGGTACTGTAGAAGAACGAGTACTGTCATGTTTTCAAAAGTTTGATATTGACTTGGTACCAAAGTATTGTCTCTCATGACAGCCCTAGTTTTCATTAGTGTATCATCACGGCGATATAGGAACTGTTATGTTTTTGTTAGCTTAGAATGAGCCTTTTATGTCTACAGATGCTGCAGGTCGCCTTCCATAAACTGCCATGTTTCTACAGTAACCAGAAGGGACAAACCAAACACTGGCACTAGATAGGGGTGTTCCTGTTATTATCATGTTTCTCTGCCACTGTTGTTCCTCATTCACACTTGGAAGGGGAAGGTGAAGCGAGTGAGATTATGCCTCTAAATCCTACACACCGGACCTTTAGTACTGATACCTACTATAAATGTTTTTGACTCAAGTAAAAATAAAATGCAAGATTTTTTTTTTAGCATTAAAAAAATGAGCTGGACTGTTTTGCACAATTATAGAAGTAGAAAGGTTATCTGTTCACGAGACAGACGACTGACTGACATCTAAAATGCATAAGACACTCTTAAAATCACTTCTGTTGTGTGAATTGGCTTTTACCTTACACACAGATGAATGACCACCACGCCTTCTATACAGTGAGGTATATGGATTCTAGTTTGAAAAAGCAAGAGAACACTGGTACTCTCCATGCTGGCTCCATTAAAGTCCCTTTAACACATGGACTGCAATCCTGAACTTTAGACATTAACCAAAGGAGCTGCTGCAAGAACGCAAATGTCCGAATAAGTTGGACTGGACACTCTGACAGCTCATTAGTACAAAGTCTCTGTAATGTCCGATTGAGCAGGTCATTGTCTGGAGAATTCATAGTGAGTGAGTGGGCATGTCGATGGTGTTCCTATAATGCCACTGGCGCAAAACAGGAGAATTTAAGACTGTGATTTCCACACTGTACTTTTTGCTCTATGTCCTGCCTCCCGCACGTGCTATCCAGGTACCAACACTCGCCTGAACTACACTACAAAGTATTTTGAGCAGCTGAGAATGCATCTGACATGGACAATCTCCTGTTGTGTGCCACATGTGTGAAAGGGAAACTCCAGACAATGGCCTGGTTCGTTGAGAGACAATGGCTAAAGATAAGGCATCAGAATCTACCTAAAGAGAAAAACTACTCTCTGAGTATTATACATTTGGAACAACAGAAAGGGCATAAATTACTCCGTATTACTAGAAGCAGACCAACTCCAAAGCTGTCAGTGTGTGCGCATAATTTACTGATTTTTGTCAAAGGAGGAAACAAGGCAACCAGTGAGGTCCAACGCCCTTAGCTTCCTGCAAGCAGTGCTTCCTGAGGAACCAGGGCTACTGCATAGAGGTGGAGATTGGGGAGGAGACTGTCGGAGAGTGAGGGGAGAGGGGAGACAAGCATGCTAGTGTGGGCTGGAATGGGAATGGGAATGTAATGGGAAGGAAAAGATGGCAGATGGAAGTGGAAGCAGAAGAGGAACGAAAACAGAAGTGTTGGGGGGGTAGAAAGTCGGAGGATAAGAAGAGAGTTGAGCCAAGTGTGTGAGAGAGCACCATAACAGTGCACCAGAGGGCTGAGTTCAGCAGACAATCGAATCTGTCCGAGAGATATGTTCCACATGAGGACAATAAGTGTGTGTGTGTTTGTGAGAAACAGCTATGCGGAGAGTGTGTATTGCCATAACCACACCTGCATAATCACCATAAACACGCAGGGAAAGTTTGCAGTGTAGCACGGCGAAGGATTGGCACCAAAGTGACCTTATTCTTTTTTTACGTTGATGGAACCAAAACCCCACTGCTCCATCAAGCAACCACTCCAAATTTAGCCCCTTATTACTAAATAATTAAACATGAAAAACATTCATAATAGAACAGCTGTAGCTTTAAATAGATTTCAACCCTTCTGCAAATGAAAGGTTATTTCTAAAATGTTCAACGGTGGTGCCACATGACGTTGCTTGGCAGATCAAAACCTCGGGGCACTTATTGAGGTATGAGCCAAAACATAACCTTTGACAGATAGGCTATGGTCTGAAAGGAAATACTTCAATCAAAAGGATCTGTGCTGTTTTCCATTATTTAGACTATTTAATGCTGGGGCTCAAATATCCAAGACTATAGAGCTACAACAGTCATCCAATTCAGGATACTGTTTTTATTATACCAATGTTGGCTACCTTTCTTCCAGATGTGATTTTCTGACACCACAGACCATGAATGTAATATTTTTTTGTCTTGCGTGTCAGTTTCCCCCCAGCACAAGTGCACACCAATGTTGAACACTGCTAAACAAATCTAAGCTACAATACCACAAAACTACAAATGTACAGCACGTTTTAAGATTCTAAAAGTTCACTGAATACTATACAAAAAGAAAGAAGAAACCATATATTCAAAATTTTAAAGACATATGCTTCAAGGAAAGGACCATTAGTAACTAAAATAAATAAAAATAAATATACACAGTTTGTAGTACATGTGCTAAAACACACAAAAAAATGGTATGACCCTTTAACTGCAAACTTTGTTTTTTTTAAGAAAATTGTACATTCATCCAGGCTATGCAGTGATTGTGGGTGAGAACTGGCTTTGCATAAGTAAGGAGGAAAGAATAAAAGACTGTCCTACATCCATGCCAGAGATTACACTGCTGGCTGCTGTTTCTATAAAAAGATTCACTGCAGGGAGTATGAGTGACACACGCACACTCACAAACACACAGATGGGCACAAAAACAAGGCGGTATATTTATAGGGAAGATGGTTCTGGTATCAAAAGAACTTTAAAGATCAGTGTCTGGTTAACTCTACTCACCCAATCACAGATCTGTGACTATTCCAAGCCTTGGCAGACAAACAGAGTGAAATGCTGGAAAGATTATTGGTAGCTTGAGGCCAACTTAAAATGTCTTCTATATTTCCTGTTCTCCTATTTTCCACTTCTCATTTAGACTGCTTCCTTTCTGGGCAAAACAAATACCCCAGTGAAGTGTCTTCACAATGTGACAGAGAGATATAATGTGGATGTACAAACTTCGATACAAGGGCCAAACACATACCGGCCTGTAGCTTTAAGAACTGCTCTGTGCTGCCACATATTCAGGAGGGAAAGTCCCTGTGCAGGCTGACTTAAGATGTGATTTTCCACTCCCTACTGACTGCTCCGGTTAAACACAAGAGCTAATTCCTATCCTCGCACCACAAAAAGAGTTAAGACATTTTGTTTTTACCTTCTCTGTGACTTGAAGAAATTGTCAGAAAATGAAAACGGACTATTAAAATGTACAGGTGCCCAAGGGGATATCCTCTACATTCCCAAACTCATAGATTTTAATTGAAGATACGATGAATTACAACAGAGAAACAACAAACATTTACATTTGAGAAAACTGTGGTGCTTTTTGGCATTTATCAATGTTTAGTGTGGAACATTTAGGAGGATCTATTGGCACAAATGGAATATATAATGTTAATATGTTTTCATTAGAGATAAGCAGGTCCTCTTCTATGTAATCCACTATTTTGAACCGCCATGTTTCTACAGTAGCCCAGAACAGACAAACCAAATACTTTGCACAATTGTGTTGTCACATTAGTGGTAGTGGTATTGTATAATACAAATACTGTGTCTAAAATACAGTGCCACTGACTGGTTGAAATGACATACACAACATTATTACCTCTATTTAAGATTCTGTATCCACGAGGGATGGGAATTTTTAGTCAGCTAGTAGTTCAAACATCAAACTCTCTTTACAGTAATTTTACAAGCTACAGCAATGTAAAAAAAAACAAGTGGGCGAGCTAAAAATTGGTAACACCGGATGTCTTGCAACCTTGCTTCTCAAGCCATTCCATCAGGTCTACCAGCTTGCAACACTAGCTTTGAACATTTAAAGTTCTGACTACCTTCAACCCTTCAGGCTTCACCATCGGGAGTATAAAGTGCACTTCTGACAGGAGTGGAGTTGGATAGATAAAAACTAACAAAAAGAAAAGATGTCAATGTCTGACACTGGCACAAGAGCAATAATGACTATGCAGAACACATCTAAAAACACACCATTAAACTCTTAATGGTGCCCCTTCAATATATATTTAAAAAAAAACATGGACTGTGGATGGGGGAAATGTAGCTTTCTGAAAATGCTGTTTTTCAGAGACATGATTAAGTAAAGTGCACTCACTGACAATACTTTATATTACGTGCTGTTCTTCCTGTAAAGTAGCATCAACACTTTCTACATTAAAATAACAGAGATTCAAATGCATTTGTCCCAGTTATTATCTCGTGCTTGATATTTTGATTGGCAGTCTTCTAGTGTGAGTATTAAGTGTCACTCCGGCCAACGTCAAAACAAAGGATTTGCTGAATGTGAGAGGTCTTCCAACGAACTAAACATTTAGCAGCTTAAATATTTTTGTCTAGCCAACACAGTATTTTTTGCAAGATCAGTGTTTCGTCATACATTGAGTACCAGATAAGAAAATATTAGGCTCTAAGTACCAACATTAAGACATTAAGATACAGCATATTCAGCTATGGACAGTTCACGCAGGAGGCTTTTTTTATTCCTTAGATTAAATGAATTCTTGTTGACCACAGCTAATTTAGTGGAAAAGGGACGTACTCCTGGTCCACACTTACTCTTACTGATAGTTCCCACTGGGAATCACCATTGTACATTGCAGTGTTTCTGAAACATTTTACCATCGCTTACCATCTTGCCGTCACAATTTAGCTTGTAACTAGTCATCGATGTATTCATGTGCTACATGCATGAACGCAACGATGTAGCAGAATGACATTGACAGCAAAGTATTACAGGAAATGCAGAACCTATTTTAAAACACATTTCAGCAATCTTATTCATTAAATATTATCATTCAAGCTATGTATTTGTGCTACTGCTGTATTTACATAGTGCCAAATTATAACAGAAGTTATCCCAGGACACTTGTCACACAGAGCGGGTCAAGATCGTATTCCTTATAAAATTAGGTGGTATCTAGAGGTGAAGATATGTGATTGCAACCATTTGAATACAGCTCAGTCTTTCAAGTGTGTAGGAGAAACTACGGTGGCTGCAAAACCCACGAAAGGCCCTATGCAGAGCCAGTGATTCAAGTATTGTATGAAAACAAACCTATGCATGTTCTATTTAATTCCTGCCAACAGATCATCGAACATAATATACACCGATTGGACCTTTAACACACTCCCCAAAATACCGCTCAATCAATTCCATGTGCACACCTCTGAGGGCATCCATGTTATCCTGGAAATCTGGATGAACTGAGAAAAATGACACACTGGCCTCATTTGTCTGAACTACAGTTTGTGTCTGAAGCCCCTACTGAGTTACAGAACAGGCTTCTTCTACCAGCCAATAGCACAAAATAACCTCCATTACAGTGAGCCAGGAACAAGGAATTGAAACTCCGCAGCCCATCCAGGCTTCACAAATAAGCCTCGATAAAGAACTCACACGAGTACATCATCCGTCTGAAGGCAATTACCCACAAAATATGAAGAAGGCAAAGTACAAAAAGCAGCATCGACAATAGGTCTAACAGTAGAGTGCAGTTAAAATGGACACTGGGGTGAATCACAACCTCTTTATAGCCACCAAGCTGGTTGTAAAGACAGAAAAGAGCTGAGTGGTGGAAATGCATGTACTGGTCAAAAAGAGTGCTTAGATCCTTTGTGTTAACTATACTGCCACACAGCATGCTGGGGGCCAAACAAAGTATGGTTGCGCGTATTGGTGAGCTGGGGCATGGGCCCCGACTGACGGACCTCATCTCTTTGGTATTTAGGTATGCCTTTGCTTTTCATTCACATCCCACCCGCACAAGCGCAGAGGCCCATCTCCCCACAGTCGTCCCCTCCCCCTTCCTGTTGTTGCATTTCAATGTAAATGGGTGGATGAATGGCTGCAGCTGGCCCATCAAAAGGCCAGCCCCGCTGAAGGGCCTTGGTGATTGAGATTCAGCCGGGCCACACCACCTCTCCCCTCCCCCACTCTATACTTTGTCCTAACACCCTTACCCCCTGTCTCAGCTTATAGCTTATGCCCAACATGAAGAGGCCGGCTGGGCACAACAGGGCTTAAAGAAAACTGATATAGCTGTTCGCCTCTGAGCACAACAGTAGTCGGCATGAAGCAATAGTGGCAATAAATCCCAGACATATTTTATTTATCTCAGTGACAAAGGTTGGTTATGGACAGGACACAGAATCTCATTCCATCTCTACAGACAAAAACTACTTTCACTTATATTGCATTTAGTATCAATCTTCTGTTAAGATGCCATGTTGGAAGAGGGGAACGGACACAGCAATGGTTCAGAATCTGTCATGGCAATTTTTTTTGATGAAAAATAAATTAAATGTTTTGTTTCGGTTTGGTAACAACACTGTGTAAACACTGCTTTGGGACGCTCCATGCTAGGACACTGACAAACAAAGCTCCTGATTTCCAGTAAAACCACTTCCAACCACAGTCTTGGTTGTGTTGTGTAACACCATCAGTACATCCCCACCACCAAAATACTGCAGAACCTGCAGGTTTAGTCCAACCTAACCAGTTAACTGTGTAAAACTGACCTGACAAACTGATTTAGACCAGCTCTTTACCTCAATAATACCCAGCTAACCTAATCTAAGAGTCTACCAGCAAGAATCACAATGGTCGTTTACCAATAAAGAACTTACATTTATACTCATTGAACCTGATCTTCACCGCTAGAGTCTTCAGTAAGTAATAAGCTAGCATTAACAGAAAAATAGCATCAGAAATGTGTAATGTGTGAACAACAAAGTAAAAAACATGAGTGGACAATCTTAGCTTTAGATAGGCATGGAAACCCCTTAAAAAAAGGGCCTTGCAATTGAGGAGGAGAAACAGAGAAGGTAAGTGAGTCCAGGCAAACAACCCTGTCTTGTCTTTTTCCCTGTGTGTCAGCAACAGGCTGAACAGACCAGAACAGCCGAGCCCAGAGGGACACACCACACAGACTGTCTCTGCCATCAGCTCCCAGACCTGGCCGACTAACCTCAGAACATTTCCAATGCCACGTATGGATAATACATCAACCCATGCAGCCTCCTGCTCAGCAGCACATCCAATCAAAACACCAACTGTTGTCTCCAGATTTGCACCACCCCTAATTCATGCTTGCCCAGACTGAGGCACACAGCCATTTGCCTAACAGCGTTACCTACTCAGGTTCTCTCCGTGTGGAACACATGCACAAATGTGAAGGTGCTTTTTATAGCCCAGACTTTCTCCTATTTTCTTCATGAAGATAAACCCTTGAGCCCCCTATCTTGAATTTCAATAGTAGTGTGTCTATGACAAATAAGTTAACTAATAAAACTACTAACAAGATGTGTTGGTATAAGGGAACAAATTAAATCAGCAATTAATGAATCATTTGTAGAGTTCACAGTGTGAGATAATAGAGACTCAAACGTATAATGGCTGAGTCCCTTTGGGGTAATTCATAATGAAACTTCAAGAGTAATTAAACCCTATAGGCCTACACATACCTTTAGATCATAAACTCAAATTCAAACTCCCTATCCAACACTCTTACTGGTCCTTTTTCTGATCATTAAGTCTATTATGGGATTTGGAATATTCAATCAATGACTACTTAAGTTGCTGGAGAGCCAAAGGTATTTATGGGAGAATGGTAAGACATATCAAACCCTAGGAGCCTACTCCTGTGTGATACAAGTCTTTACATTTTCTGCATACCTGAAATTATGATTAAGCATATCACTGCGTTTTCGTTAAAAACAAGAGCACAAAATATTCCTTTTCCGAGCTTCGATCAGAAAGATCAAAAGGCAAGTCTGTAAAAAGCACATTTCTTTAGAAGCAGCAGCATGCCAGAATAGAGAGCCTTTCCCTTTGATGTGCAAGAGACTCGGGGAAGAGAAAATATTATCAAGAGTGGTGCAGCGGAAGGCTAGGAAGTAAGCACAACCTAACCCGAGTTAAAGACGCCATCAACCATCAGGACCTCCTAAACCCTGAAATGAGGCTCTACAGTCCCTGAGGGAAACAGCAGGATTGGGGCCCGCCATTTTGTTCCAGTTCGCTTCAAGGATAGAGGAGGGGGCACAGGACTAGGATGAATTTCAAAGGGCTTCAGATGCCATTTGAGTATCCGCAGAGATTGTGCTGGTAGAACAGCAGCTATAAAAGATTTACACAACCGAACAGGGAGGAAGAGAGGGGAGTGAGAGAGAAACCGAGGCAGAGAGAGAAAAAGAAAGGCAGAGACAAAGACGAAAGAAACAGGAGTAGCCATGCTTGTTTACCTAAAAGGACCACACTCTCAGCACGAGAGGGGGAGGGGACAGCCTCCATGGACAGAAGGCGGCCGAGTGGGTGCTGGAGTTACAGCTAAAGGCTTTTTTCCTTCTTACAACGAGCACAACTAGCTGCTTTACACTTCCCTTTGAGCCTCAAGTAGGCTCCTCAGCAATAGTCAAGGAAGAAATTACACAATGTGCTGGTGTACTATGTCAGCCGCCTACGCATGCTATTATTATTATTATTATTATTATTATTATTATTATTATTATACGTCTTATAGTATCATATAGTTAAATATTAACAACTATGTACAAACTTACAAAACACAGAGAGAAATACAATCATGACACTGGATGCAGAAATGTTCTGAGACACGGTATAAATACTGGACCAAATATCCTGCTATTTATATAAGACACATTATTTTGGGTAATACTTAGTTGGGTAGTCACTTTCAAAAGAAACATCATGTGAATACAATCATAGACTGCGTTAAAAATGTTTGCATTATAATGTGCGGACATATTTACCCAAAAACACACGCAGGACTAGGAGCAGAAGTTTGGCATTTTTACTTGATAAATGACATAAATGATTGCTCATCAGATTTTCTGCTGACTAACTCCTTAAATGTTCAAGCAGTAGTCAGGACCTGTCTCATAGAGCCACTGTGGTCAAGTCCAAATATGAATCCAATAACCAGGGTCAGATATTTAACACCCGCCCAGCGCCGAATTCAGGTAGATATTCTGTTGCGTGGGTAATTCTCAGAAGGCTATCAGCCACAATGGCGGGTCGATGTTTATACCAAAATTGTTATGCATTAAAAAACTTTGCTGAGAGTTGCTACCACGTTTTGGTGTCATACAGGCACGCTGCCTCCGTCCTCTGCTGTCTATGCTGCACACAAGACAGATGTGTTTTACTCTAAAGCGCCACAATAAAAGTTATAAAAGCAACTGATTTAAAAGCCATCGCCTTCGCCTCCACTGAGTTAAACCACGTAGGCTGTGACTTTGGTTATTTTCAGTGGTGTAACTGGGCATGCATGCATCATAGAAATAGATCATAAGATTGTGATGTTTATTGCAACTTCAGCAACTTCAGCAACATCTGCTGCCCTCCCCTCAACACACAGCTGCACAAATGAACATGTGACACAAAAAGCCACTTTTTTCCATCTTCCAGTCCCCTTGGCTGGTGAGTCAAAAAGTTCATTTTGGACACAGCCAGTAACCACGCAAATAATGAAACTAAACATCATCAAATTTCAACTAAAGAGTGTCTCATAAATAAACAATTCCTCTTTAAATATTGCTCATTGTTGTTGCCATTTTCAGACCATTTTATGCTACTGATATAACGGTAGCATAACAACGCAATGTATGAGGTCATATTTGAGCAACAGAGCGTCAGTATGTAGAAACTCATATACAGAGAGCAGATGACCAGTAATGACAGCAAAACGTGTCTTTGCTTTCGTTTTTATTTATTTCTCAACTCTTGAGAACCAACTATTATAATGGGAAGCAAAACCCTGTTGGTTTAATAAATAAGTCGCAAATACGTCACCTTTCTTACAGTATTGTAATATATCGCAATATATTGAATCCTAACCTCTGTATTGTGATTCTTGTCAATTCACAGCCCTACTATCTAGCAGTTGGAGGTTTAAACACAAAAATCTGTTTTTGAGAATGGATACAATGTTACAAAACAAAATATTGTGATACTCAAGTGTATTCATATTTTCTTACACCCTAATGTTCGCTAAAATGTGACATTCTTATGTAAACAAACACAAGTAAACGTAACTGGCAATACTGTGGTCAGCGAAAATCATTGAGGCCATGCCCATATATTGTAGGATGAGTTGGTAACGTAATTGTTGTGACAGGGCTAACTATAAGGGGTCCAGTGTAAATTATAAGCCAGGCTTCACAAATAAATGTTACTAAGAATACATCAAAAGTTATGCAGGTACACAATAATTTACACTAAGAATATGTGGCTCAGTTTCACTCACCGTGATGATTTGTTACATTTGGAGGGTCGTTTTATGAAGTGAACAACAATAGGCTGAGAATATAGTAAACCGTGCCGCTGAAGCTAAATATGCAGAGTCATATTTTGAGTTATGATGTCTACTGTGCAACTACTGCAGTGCTCTCTGCATCTCTGCATGCATTTGTTTTTTAATCTCCCCTCTCTTGTATATCATCACTGATATGCTTTACTTGTGCACAATGGGTTATTAAGTGATTCTGACAGGTCATCATTGGACTTGATCATAATCGAGACCATCTGGTTGTCCCGGGCAACTGTTATTGTTCGAGTCCTCCAAACACAGCAGCCAGGAGCGTCCGGTTTTCTTGCTCTTACTCTAGTTCGGATTTTGCCATTATGCATAACCTCAGTTGTGTTTGTTTTTAACTCCGCTTTAAAAAATATGTAGTAGGCGCCCTAAGAATCAGACAGACAACAAAAATCCTTAACTTAAGGTCGGGCATGTTTACAGCGACAGTTTGTTCACAGACACGTCACAGTAGGCTGACGTGCAGGCAACTCGGAGGATGACTAACTGTAGCGTGGTGCGCACGGGTCGGCAAATGTCCTGCACCTGGGTAATACGGCCATTAATGGCGTCTGAAAAGCTGTAGGACACAAGAGCCACTGCGGTAGACGAGCAG
>NW_023339663.1:11578419-11612454 GCF_004916995.1 Morone saxatilis | reverse complement strand
GCCTTTCTGACCCAAGCAGAACTCCATTTCCTGTTGCAGGCAGAGGGCAAGGTTTAATTCTCGGGTACTACTACCACTACTACTAGAAAGAGGTGAAATCTAGCCATCACCAATGGCAAACAGATGGGATGGGGGGTTCACGAGTTTCAAATAACACGGCACTTATCCTTACTAATGACAAGACATATTTTGACTTAAAATTCTTTAATGTTTTAATAAGACTGGTATTTGTTATTATCGGTACTAAGCATAAACATATGCTGCATGAACTGTAAACATCGGCCTGACATTTCAACACACTGGCTACTTAGTCCACTGCAGTACTATAAAAAGAATTTAACACTAGTATTTGAGTCCAAAACGAGAGGACTAAGACAGAAAAGTGTCCACTACATAACAGACACATAATTTCAAAGAGCAAAAAAAAACAACACGCATCAAACTGACTGAGACCCAGTGACACAATAACTACACTTTATATGTTCAGGAGAAACTTTAGCTTCAATAAGATCTTCTTTCTATATACGAGTTATCTTACACTGTCAATGTAAACAAATAAGTGATATGTGGTAACGTATGGGAGATAGAAATGTGGTAAGAATTCTGCATGAAGGCCTGGTTTACATCTAAATCCCACACATCACAATCTTAATGTTAGAACAGGACATAGGATACCTTTTGAATCGAGGCTTTAACTATAGCACAGAGAAATAGGACCTACGCAAGCTCGAGGGAGACAGAGATATGCATCACTGCCTCTGCAGTGTAGTCAACACGAACGCCCCAACAAGCTAAAACACTCTCACTATCTTGGTGGAAAACACCACCAGCGGCACTGCAGTGTTTTCCTCAGCATTGGTACTGCACCAAAGTGGAGAGCTTCTCCTCCATATTCTGTTCCCTTCACAGCTCATCTCAAAACACCCCCATGTTATTCCCCCCCAACACACGTTATTTAACACAGAAAACACAGGCACACCACTGAACTAACTCAGGCAATTGTGACACTTATCTATCACCACAGCCAGCTGTAAGTCTACTGATTGTACACAGACTCTTCCTGATAAGTCCAGATAGCCAGTGGGCATTTTAAAGCACGGTTCACTTAATAGTCCCATAAAACACACACATCCTCTGCGTGAGTTTTATTTCTGACCATCTCATTTGTTGCTTTCCTTGTAGACAGACGTGCAAGCACATCCTTTTTTGCTTTAATGCTGGAAAAGGCCAACAAATGGACAAGACACAGTGCTTCATGACAGGAATATTACGACGGTGTGCACACTAAACTGGGAATGCAGATACAGTAGTTTTGCTATAAATTAAAAATCATTAAGGCGGTATCATTGCACTCCCTGTTGCAAGTGCCCATCACTGCTAATCCTGAGTATGCAACAAAGTTAAACCCAGCATTACTCTAAAACTTACTGTAGAAGAAGTTCATTCATCTTTGCTTCCAAAACAAGCCTTTTAAACCACATGCCCTACGTCGTGTTAATCTGCATACTCAAAACATTTCAATATAATTTTAAAAATATCAACACACCGTTGTGTGGCAGTCCCATCACACATGGGCAATAATTCACCACAGCTTAATTAGGTATGCTAAAACAACTTAAAATAGCTCCGTTACCTGAATGTGCAATACACGCAATGAATGCCTGTTTTTGACCAAATGATCACAGCTAAACATAACCAAAGAGAGGCTCAAGAAGCAGAGCAGCGTGCTAAAAAAGCCCTCCAGTGAAAACAGGGTACAGTATATGAATATACAACCACGGAGCACACTTTAAGCACTTCCATGCATTAAAAAAAAAGCCTAACCAAATGAAGGTATTACTAGTTGACCTTTGTCGCAACACACAACAACCCGCGTTAACCACGGCGGCAGCAGGAGTCAGTTTGTTGTTGTTGACGCGTTAGCAGTGCAGGGCCAGTAACGTCAAATGCAACTTACCTCTGACTGAATTTCCACAATTTCAAATAGTAATCTGAATCTTTAATGTTTAGTCTACGCCGCGATGTTTTCGGCCGATGCTGGATGGTCCCATTTGTTGCCGTGGGTTCAGTACAGACTGGTCAGGAGACATCCGCATAAACTCTCGACGACCATCGCAGCTCAAAAGCAGCTCACCGGAATCGAGGCTAGCGCTAGCTTGTTAAAACCGTGCAGAGCGTCCTACGTCCACAGAAAAAAAAAAACAATAAAATATCCACGAAAACTCGTTTACAGCGCAGCTATTTCATCTTCGCCACAAACTACGAAGCTTTGACACTCCATTTGTACAACGGTAGGCTTGCTTGGGTGAACGTAAACCATCAAAAGATCATATTTTGTGTCGCTTTAATCCTCTCCGCCAACCCATTCGAGCGGTTTTCGAGCGGCCTTTGACTTCAGTGTGTTCGGAAGCTGACGACGGAAACGCTTCGGGAATGAAACGCGCGTCCTGATTGGCTCTGGCGCTGTGGGCGGATACCGTCACCGCACGGGAGGAAACTGACGCCATTTTGGATCTACACAGCATCCTGCCCTCGCTTCAGAACCAATACAAGCAGGGCTCCAAAGTGGCTGACCACGGTGCGCAGTTTCAAACGCAGGCGAGCACACTCCATTATATAGTTGGAGACCAAGAAAAGGAAATGGAGTACTAGACATTGGGTGCGCTCGTTTTGACTGTCGCTTTACACTATTATTATAAAGTTATTAGAATAACTTTGTTTATTCTATTTCTAGAAACCTTAAACTTAGTTTGTTTTATTTCTAGAAACCTTAAACTTTGTTTATTTTATTTCTAAAAACCTTAAACTTTGTTTTTTTTTGGCTCGTTGTTTACACATTTAGATTTTTCATAGGTTATATACAATGCAAAAATTGATGTCTTCTGCAAAACGTATATTTAATATTTTTAATCATTTTGTGAAGTGAGTATTATTAAATATATATACGTATATTACGTATATATATTTATTAATGCCGGTATTGACTGACTCGCTAATTATAAAAGTATAATCACAAGCATTAGTATTCACCATATATTTGGTGCTTATCAAGATTTAAGTTGTTTCAATGGATCGATCCGACCCAGACCTCAAACACAAGTTATTGGTCGGAGGAGACAGCCCTGGCAGGTAAGCGGAGCATGCTGGTAAACAAATCTGACGCACCCACAGTCAAGATGTAAAGCCAAAGGATGAAACGAAGGCTCCTATTGGCTCAAAGGAAACGTCTCTACTGTGATTGGTTAATGTATCGGTCACTCAAACTGACCTGTACACGTCGCTTATCATATTGCCGTGATTATTTACAGCAGCGATGGAGATGTGAGGGGCAGCAGTCTGAATTATGTAATTCCAGTTGCAGTTGATTTCACGGCCTGGTGATAATGAGGAGAAAGTAACATTAAAAATACTTGCTGAGGTGATAATTTGCACTGTTGATGCAGCATGGCACATAGTTTCAAGATTCATGATCCATCTCAAAACGTGTTATAGTTTTTTGGGGGGGATCTTGGATCTTAAACTGACAACAAAATATGTTCATTATGTATACCTTTTGCTAAAGCTGGCTGGACCTACTCAACCCAGAGTGATAGCGCACTCTGCTGGAGTACTCCTATAGTGTCAACACACGAAATATGTTTTCCTCAGAGGTTTCAGAGACTACAATAAAATCCAGATGAGCATAATATTCTGATATTAACGCAGAATCATTTGAGGAGGTGAAATACTTTTTTTTTTACTACTATTATCTTGATAGATAATTATTTAAATGGATTTTATTTTTTGTTTGATTTTTTTAAACTGCTCGCTACCCAGGGAATGGTTGTATTGTATAGCAGTGTTTGGTATAATTATATAATGACTTTATATTGTGTTCTTGTATTGTTGTACCGTGCATCTTACATATAGGAAATCTGCAATGTTTTATGCGTTTTTTATTTTTATTTTTTTTTAATAATCAGTAACATAAGACACGGACACCAGTATCCCATAAAACTGTCACTCAGCACAAGAGAAGCCCTGGGCCCAAACTTTCTTAATATTATTTATGTCAACAGTAAGAATAATGCGCAGTGAGTGCGCGTCTCCTACTGTAGTAGACATGAGGATTTTACTTTGCTGCATTGCACACCTTCAGTGTTGGGCAGAATTTAGCAGCAAATAAAAAATGTAATCTAAGTGACTCCATAAGTGACTGTAATATTATGCTAGACTGGAGACTGCAGCGCTAACATTATACAACCTGCGCAAACATCTGCGCAACCAGTAAGACCTTGAAGAACACGGAGAGGTTGAAGTTCAAAGTGCAACGCAAAGATGTTTCCAAAGGCAACGAGATGTGTTCATCTGTGCTAGTCAATCTTCAGACTCATGGCAGCCTGTACTACAGTGATAATTAGACAGTGACGATAAACTATCATTCGTAGTAAATACTTACTTTTCTTTATTGTTTCTGTCTTTTCCGTGCGCAGGAAGGGCGCTTGTGAACAGTTGCTGACATCTTTGCTCGGCTGCACAGTTGAATAACACAGCAAGCTAGCTCTACACAGAGGTAGAGGTAAACAAACGGGTTATAACACACGGTTTTAGCGTGTTAGAAAGCTGAAAGCTATGGCATTGCAAACAATAAGTTAATGTAGTGCGTTCAGTGACACTATGTCAGCGTTGTTGTTGCAGCACCGTGCTGCCCTTTGTAGGAAATACAGTAGAGCTTTATTGTGGACGCTCTCAAGGCGAAACTCTCATTTATTGGCAAACAAGTCGATATCCAGCGATGGTGTTAAAAATGTGCTGTCCAGATGGGGTAATGTCAGAAAGAGGCTTCTTTCACAACCAGAGCGGACACTTACAAGTCAGCCACAGAAACTCATTCAGGTAAGACACAAATATTCACTAAACGTGATGATTTGTCTCGTCTTTGTGTTTGGTATTGCTCACTGTTAGTGCTGTGAGTTATGAGTGAAATGTGGGAAGAAAAAGCAATGAGATCTGCTTTAAAGGGCATGATTCAGCCTGACTCAGCAGAATTTGAATATGAAATTGCAACTTCAGTTAATTTTGTGTTTAAACATATTTTTTTTTTTACAAACAGTGTCAGCTGTTTCCATGAGCTTGGAGTTAGATTGTTAAGCCAAATTGTCAGTAACTAAGGCTGACTACTTGAAAAAGTATTTAGAGCACCACCCTATGTTTCTCAGTCTGCAGCCAGGATCATTATACAGTGGAAATAGTTGAAATTAAATTATTATTTTTATAACTTTACTGCTTTTGCTTGGTTGTAAATGCATTGCATAGTTACAATGCATGTGCAAAATATACCAATTGTCTTTACTTCTTGTCTAATTTCTTGTTACAGCAATATATGTTGTCCCAATGTTCCCATTTTAGGAGCTTCTTCACAGACCCGTGGGTCCTGACATGGTGGGAATTAGCAAAGAGTTAATCAAAAGCAACCTGCTGAGGAACCCTGTTGGTTTGATAAATCTATTAGGTAAACACTCATCAGCCTTAGTATGATTAGATGATACTTACTTATACTTATGCTATGGATTTATGTATGGCTACATATTTAAAACATTTCTCATTTTAGGGGCAACAGACTTCTTCAGTTCACCTCAACCTGAACAAGAGAAAAATAAAAAAAGTAATGGACCAAAGGGAAAAACTCCAGAGGAAGATGAAGGTAAGCGATAAACACATGGCTATTCAATAACCACCCCACATCTGGCTGTGATCTTGATTTATTTCTCTGATTCTTTTTCTCCTCTTCTTCCGTAATCCGCCTCATCTTTCAGAGGAGAAGAAACGTCGTGAGCAGGAGGACCGGATGTACCGGGAGCGCCTGCGGACCCTCTTCATCATTGCGCTCATCATGAGCCTGCTGAACTCCATTAATACCAGCGGTGGTAACATCTCTTGGAATGACTTTGTCAATGAGATGTTGGCCAAGGGGGAGGTGTCACGTGTGCAGGTCGTTCCTGAGAGTGACATTGTAGAAATCTACCTTCACCCCGGAGCAGTTATCTTTGGAAGACCTGTATGTTGTGCACGATTGAATGCAAACGCACAATTAGCATCTGAACTTTTACTGCAGATGTGCATGCTCACCTCTCATTTCCTGCCACGTGTCTTGCTTTGCAGAGGCTGGCGCTCATGTACAGAATGCAGGTTGCCAACATTGACAAATTTGAGGAGAAGCTGAGAGCTGCTGAAGAGGAGCTGAATATTGACACCAAGGACAGGATACCGGTGTCCTACAAACGCACTGGATTCTTTGGGAAGTAAGAACATGACCTTTCTCAGAGCAGACCTTAAATTCAGAGAAATCCATATATAAGGTGCCTGCCAAGGTTCAAAAAGTAATCTGAAGGAATGCTATCTCTACACAGAGTGAAATGATATATCAGAGTAAAACATATTTAAGACTCAATTTTTTTTCATCTGTTCACTTTGCAGTGCCGTCTATGCTCTGGGGATGGCTGCCATCGGTGTGGCTATTCTCTGGTATATCTTTCGACTAGCAGGCATGGTTGGCAGAGAGGGCGGCTTCAGTGCTTTTGTGAGTGAGACCACATTGGAACATTGCCACGTGTACATTTAGGGTTCCTATTATGTCCCAATAATAATTAACTCGCATATTAACAACATACTTAACAGAATCAGCTGAAGATGGCCAAGTTCACCATTGTGGACAGCAAGTCGGGTAAAGGTGTGAGTTTCAAAGATGTAGCAGGCATGCATGAGGCCAAGATGGAGGTAAAGGAGTTTGTTGACTACCTCAAGGTAAGAAACCACATCCATAGTGATATACAGTAAGCCATGTATCTACCTTCCAAATTTCCCATAACAAATGCTTTGAATGTCCCCATTGCAGTCTATTGCTTACCATATTGATGTTATCTATTGTCAGAATCCAGAACGATACCTTCAGCTGGGAGCCAAGGTTCCCAAAGGTGCATTACTGCTTGGGCCTCCAGGCTGTGGGAAGACCCTTCTGGCTAAGGCTGTAGCCACTGAGGCCCAGGTGCCCTTTCTGGCTATGGCTGGCTCTGAGTTTGTGGAGGTCATTGGAGGTATGTAAAGATAGCTCCAGCTAACCAGCAATTAATATGGTATATAGCCAACAACATATATAAAAAAAATGCAGATGTTCAATATGACATTCGATATTATTGGTTATGACAATATTGTGATAGATCAATGTCTGTTCCTCCATCACAGTGCAGATTTACTGTAAAGAAATATTTTGTGATGTTGGATTTTAAGCATCATTGCTCAGCATTATATGGCAGCCTTATGAGAAGGTTAATTTCTGAAGACATATTAGATGCTGTATGTCACTCGTCAGTTTTGTTGTTACTTATATTATGTTTGTGTGTAGGCCTGGGTGCTGCTAGGGTCAGGAGTCTGTTCAAGGAGGCTCGAGGCCGAGCGCCCTGCATCGTCTACATCGATGAGATTGATGCTGTGGGAAAGAAGCGCTCCACCAACATGTCAGGTTTCTCCAATACTGAAGAGGAGCAGACCCTCAATCAGCTGCTGGTAGAGATGGATGGTGAGACACTTTCAGAGTAGCTTGTTGTCACCAGAGGGGGATTTTCAGACAGAATAATGAAACACTCTTTTTCTTTTGCAGGAATGGGAACAACGGACCATGTCATTGTCCTGGCTTCCACTAACCGAGCAGATATCTTGGACAATGCCCTCATGAGACCAGGCAGACTGGACAGGCACATCTTTATAGATCTGCCCACACTACAGGTAGTCTTTTTTCCACACTTGATGTTTTTGTAATGATGTAGATAAAAACTTTGTGCTCTGTGCTTATTTGCTCCTGAACAATCACCCTAACTGTGTCAAGAACTGTGACATAGTTTAATTCAGAATCTTAGATGATATGCAGCCTTTACTTTTGCTGTTTTGAAAATATACTGAATGATGTGAACATTTTCATTACACCCCTTGTAGCTACTAATTTTCTGCAAATTAGTATCCTATTAAGCTGTTCCTTTATATATTCTCTGACAAACTCTGTCTAAACCTGCTACACAGTTAATGTGGTTAGTTGTCCTGATATTATAAAGTTTGTTTGCTTGTCTGTCTTATTTTTATTGTAATAATTGTCTCTCAGGAGAGGAAGGAGATTTACGAGCAACATCTGAAGATCTTGAAGTTGACCCAACCAGCTAATTTCTACTCTCTGCGTCTGGCTGAGCTCACCCCTGGTTTCAGTGGTATATATACATACTTACTGTTTGGTTGATGTTTACTGACATGTAACTCCCTCGTTTGGTGATGGTGAAATCTCTGTCAACTCACTTTGTCTCTGCAGGTGCAGACATTGCTAACATTTGCAACGAAGCTGCCCTGCATGCTGCCAGAGAGGGGCACAAGTCCATCGATACCTTTAATTTTGAGTACGCAGTGGAGAGAGTAATAGCAGGTACAGTGATGCAAACAAAAAATCGTACATTGAACATGTCTCAGTTGACAGAATCTGACAAATCTGTGTGTCTTCAGGAAGTGTAAAGAAGAGTAAGATCCTGTCTAAAGAGGAGCAGAGGGTGGTTGCCTTCCATGAGTCTGGACATGCTTTAGTGGGATGGCTACTTGAGCACACAGAGGCAGTCATGAAGGTAACACACTCTTGTATGTCTTATCCTCGATGTAGTGTAGGCTATTACTTGCTTACTACATCCTTAATTGTATGTCTGCCATATTTTGTTTTATTCAGATTAATTCTATAGTTCAACGTTTTGGCACTTTCCATAGTGTCGCCTAATTGATGCTTATAATTTATAATTTTATTGGAGATCAGAGATTAAGTGTATATTAAAATAAAGAATTGAGTCAGACACCATATCTAAGGAAATCACTTAAAAGGGACTCAGGACCAATCTTCTACCAAGGCTGTGTGTCAACAGTTCTTCACTTTATTCAAATATCGCCTTAGTCATTTGCCATTTCTACACTTTACTGATATTTTTTGGAGATTAATATAAAACTGTGTATTATCTCAAGGTAGAAACAAAAATTATCATGGGTCTCATTCCTCTGCTAGTCTGCCTCTGCTAGTATTTGCTCCATTGGACTTTCACACGTCAGACTATGTGTCAAAACTAGGCTGACCAGGACATAAAACCAAGTGTTAAATGTTTAGCACTCAATTAACACCCTAATGGTTATTGGTTGCCAGATGGGTCACCAACAACCCAGGCCACACTGCATTTATTAATGAGTAGAAAGTATTAAGCCAGAATTTTGAAGAAGGACCACTGAGGCCAAAAGTCTATTTATACTGTTCACCAAGCAAGTTTAGGAAGACTTGATCAAATGATAGACTTGAACAAAAAACATCATACACAGTGAGATAGACACGATTTTTTTTCCTACGACATGGATGGACACACAAAAAGTCATTGAAAATACTAAAATAGTCATTTTAGAAAAGAACCAAAGCTTCACCTTTTAGTTCCGTTCAGTTCGCTTTTTGAACAACTCTTATGTTGAAATCACAGAGGGATCATGTGGTGTGTTTTCCAGGTGTCCATTGCCCCACGGACTAACGCAGCACTGGGATTTGCCCAGATTCTACCCCGTGACCAGTACCTTTTTACTAAGGAACAGTTGTTTGAGCGGATGTGTATGGCCCTGGGAGGAAGAACAGCTGAGGCTATCACCTTTAACAAGGTTACAACAGGTACGCTCCATCTATTGTATATTTTCTGCACACTCAATCCTGCTGATTGCTTTCAAATAATTTGGTCAGAGCATTCTATTGCTCAAATTCTCCCTCAATATCAATCTTACCAAATTATTATTATATATATATAGAAAATGAATCAAACAAAGGAAACAGCAGTGGGAACAAGTGCAATGATCTCATCGCTCTTGGAGTTTTTTCTTTTTTGTTGTTGTTTTGTCAGTTAATTATTTTGACCTTTGAATTTACATTTGGTTGCTAATTATTTTGATAAATTGAATAGTTTTTTTGTAACTGTTTTTTGTAACTCAGATCATCACTCACCTCTAAACTGCTGAACATCCAAATATAAATACTCTCCTATGCTGTGCAGGACAACTTTGTGTTATTAATTCTCACTCTGTGTCCCCAGGAGCTCAGGATGACTTGCGTAAGGTGACACGTGTGGCCTACTCTATGGTGAAGCAGTACGGCATGTGTGACAGTGTCGGCCAGGTCTCATTCCCAGATACGCAGGAGCAAGGTGCCATTGGACGTCGTCCTTTCAGCCAGGGCCTGCAGCAGCAAATGGACCACGTGAGTTCTAAAATTGGTTTAGTTCTCTGTTAGCCCACATCAGCACGCTGTGAATGTTGACATGATTTGGTTATCACCTTAAAGTTTAGATTTTTTCTTTAGCTTTTGCCATATTGTTATTAGGTGTTCTGAAATAGGTCTACTTCTCATCTCCCTGGTAACTTTACCGAACACAATGAATGTTGTTTCATGTGTAGTATGAATTTGACAACACTTGTTCTTTCAGGAGGCTAAGATGTTGATAGCCCGTGCATACAGGCACACAGAGAAGCTACTACTGGACAACAGAGACAAGCTGATACTGGTCAGTTGTTCCCTTCTTTGATCATTTTCTGTGCATTTACACAGTAACCTTTTGCCATCCTTGGGCTTAGCACTCCTGCATTACCATTGGTTTATAGTTCGTGTTAATAAGTCACGACTTTTTGGGGTCTGTCTTTCCAGTTGGCCAATGTGCTGTTAGAGCGTGAGGTGGTGAACTACGATGACATCGAAGCCCTGCTGGGTCCACCACCCTACGGGCCCAAGAAGATGATCATCCCACAGAGCTGGTTGGAGGCGGAGAGGGACAAACAAGACACAGGAGAAGACGAGCCTCAACCACCTCCCCGCAAACAGAGAGAAGATGACGTGGAACCACACATGGTCTGATCTTAAATGGTCTCAGAATGATTTTCCAGCTACATTTTGGGGCTAATCAGGGGCTGAGTGAATTTTATAAAACCTGGCATTGATTCCTTCTCTTTGAAGTTTTATATGCCTGAAAGTGAAATCATCAAAGTTTCTTAAAAACTTCTGCAGTCCATGCAGACAAGCCAGTGCAACTTTGAGAACTATTATTTTGGGAGGAATTCTATCATTTTTAGCTTGTGCTTGCTGCACAGCCGTATTATTGTGCCACGGAAGCACTAAAAATAAGTCTGTTTAAACAGGATGTCTCTAACTAGCTTAAACTGCAGACAGCCTAAAAAAGCCCTCTAATCAGCATTTACTGAATGTGCAATCAACAATTATATGCCCTGTCCTAGAATTCCAAAACTCTGTTTGCTAATGCCTGAAACTGATGTGGGATCATTTTTATACAGACATACTGTAGCATGTACAGGTTTGGATTCAAGTATTACTTTGGACAATATATGTTGTTTCACATCTGTAAATGACATGGCAAAGGAACTGGTAGCCATTTGTAACATAATCATTCTGTACTGAAAACAGTTGACTCTAGGGGCTACTTGTACTTTCTCAGAGACTTTCTACACCAAATATATTTGCATTCATTCAGGGGACTCACATCTACACAAACACATTAATGTCCACATTATTGTGTTTGGTATTCAAGTGAGCTGCAGTAAAGAATTATAACAGATTGTAGTAGATTGCTGTGGACATTTAGTGTGTAGTTTAAGAGTTTAAGAAAGACATTTTGAAATACCCCTTTAAGACTGAAATATCAAAGCGTTAATAATTAAGCTGCAGATATTACTCCCCACACCGTAGTTCCTCTCTCACCGCGAGACATACAGATTGAGTTAACAGATTTAGTTTGTGTTTTCTTTGAGAAAAAGTCTTCATTAGGGACTGTGTTTTGGTTGAAGTGAATGTGAAGCCACAAAGGATGATGTTGCGAAATATTAAAGTTTTATTTAAATATTGTGTCTTCCTCTTTATGTAGTATTTGTGTATGTATGAATTATGAGTAAACCTAGCGCCGCCTATGAAGAGGGTCTTATTTGATAATGAACAATACACACTCTAAATAAAAGATTTGCATTTATTCTGTAGACACCAGTAACATTTAAATTCAATGAACATATCTAAAAAAAACAAACAATTCAAAGTCTTCACCTCCAAACAATTAGATTACAGAATATTATGTGGTACGGTATGTTTTGTTTAGTAATATTTTGTGCTCAGATGGCTTCCAAAAAGATTAACAGAGGCTGGAATGGAGGATTTGTGATGCAAAAAATCCCCAAAAACGAACAAAATCAATATCAAAGCAAATGTATATTATAAAATAATCACTTATATAAAAAAAGAAATTCATTTAAAAGATTTCTTATATTTCAGGCTCGTTGTATGCATCATTAGTGAGCAATCTGAGTCTGAGGATAAACAAAACCCAACATGGACAATCATTTCAACACACATTCTGTTTGCCTTGTAGCATGCACAGCGCCTTTCCCCCGTGGCTGATCATGTCAACACATGATTGTACTGTCTCATTCACTTTTCCTGAGCTAACCACAAAACTTTGCAACGAGCCATTTTGTCAGCTGTGTCCAAATGATCCTCAATAAATCCCAAGGCACATTAGATTAAAGGCCCATGGTTTAGTTTTTTTTCCTTGGCACGCTTCAAATCTTTTCCATGATCTGTCTCCCTAACTGGCAGTGGATCACACAGGTCTTCTCTCTGTCAGGTGCTTTCCACCTTAACGTGGGTCGTACATGTTGGCCAGTTTCTGAAAGCGTGGTCCCCAGTCGTTGAGGTAGTCGTAGTCTTGGTCTCCATCAGAACTTCCAGAAGCAATGGAGCTGAGGCTGCCTGCCAGCGAACCCTCTCCCTCATAGTCGTAGATCAGGGCTGTGTCGTATGGAGGCACGTTAGGATCGTTGTCTGCAGCCTCCAGGCCCTGAAGTGACAAAATTACAAGGTTTTTTTTAGCTGATAAGGGTAAAGTAAGTGCCACAAGAACGCTGTTTTAATTGTAAATTACATGTTTTACAAACATAATTTAGTCTTGAAATAAAACAATGTATTTTTTTTAATATTACAGACTTCAGAGAATCTTGAACATGCCAATAAAACTGGGGTGGGATAACGTCCACTACAACTGAAAACTTTTTATTAAATATACTAATTAACTAATTAAATATCACTCTGATCCTATTGGCAGATCTTTGTGGTTTAAAGTTCTAGAAAATGCTTCAACTGCATCTATTCTTAAATCCCATTGTTTTACTTCTTGGAAATTAAGTTTAGTTATATATCTCTGAAAGGATCACATATTTTAAAAAATGTCCCTTTCCTATTGATAATCCTGTTTTTCCCTCTCACTTTTAAAGTTTAATTTATTCAACAAAATCTGCGGAGGTCTGCTACACTCACTTTTCATTTCATTTTCAAACTTGTAGTCTTCAGATGCAACTAATGCTGCTTTAAGTGACATCACTTGAGGGTATTTATCTTATTTAAAAAAGCTTCTTCTAGAGCCACATACATGCAATAGTACTCCCCAACTCCTGTAAACAGAACGTTTCTCTTTAAGTATATGTACATACATAACTGCAGAGTTTGACTTATAGATGGAAAAAAAGGCATTTAGAAAACATGCAAGATCTATATTTAGTTGTCCAGTGTGTCTGTCAATTATTCATTATCCTTCAGGGTGATAGTGAATTCTTGTTCTGTATTTAGAATTTTAGTGGGTATACCCTTGGATTATACTATGGTAGTTTTAGTTAAAACAGGGTCATGGTAGAAGACCCTCACATCATTGATGTAGTCCTCGATGTCAGTGGGATCCGCGGGAGGCCTCCTTGGGTAGATAGGTGAGGGCAGGTTATGCGGGGCATCCTTCCTGAGGGGCTGCTTGCCTCGAGGAACACCAGAGCCTGGGTAGTAGGACCCCGGGGTCGAAGGGGCATCATGTGGATTCCATAGCAGGTCGATGTTAAAGGCATTCTGCAAGGTGAGAGGAAGAGGCTACACATTAACTATGCATGTACTTAAAGAATACAGTGAAAATATGCATACATTGGAAAAACAAAACAAAACCACAACAAAAGTGAATATATCAGAATCAGTAGTGACACTTAGACCATCAATTACTATTACAGTTAAATACAAGTCCTATGCATTCCTGCATTCCTCAACCATTCATATAATATTTCCAGAGTCACAATTCCTTCACCACTGTACAAACTGCATCATTTTTAGTTGTTTAGTTAATTTTTTTTTTTTATGACCACGGGATCATATAGACCTCATTTAGACCTCTTCACTGGACCTGTGCAGCCTTACCTCATCCTCCTCACCACCTCCTTGCTCATCATAGTTGAAGACATTGTCACGGATGTCGTCTTCAGATTCCCCGACAAGCAGGCCTGTTCCTTTCTTGATATGGTGGCGTCTCCCACACGCAGTCACCGCCACGGCCAAGAGAAGCAGCACTGCAATCAAACAGACGGAAACCATCAAGTATTAATTTGTGTTTATCCAGTTATAAGGCTGCAACTAATGATTATTTAATTATTGATTCATTTGCAGATTATTTTTTAATCAATCTATCATTTAGTCTACGCTATCTCAGAAAATAGTGAAAAATGTCTTGTTTTGTCCAACCAACAGCCAATAACCCCCAAATATTACATTTACAATAATACATAATCTAATATGCTTTTGATTTTCATTGGAAACAACTGAAAACATCATAAACTAGGGTCATATTTGCTACATTCTTGTTGGGGAAAAAATGACTTTCAGGACTGAATGAAGTATTTAAGATGAGACTTACACAGTAGGAGGGCAATACTGGCCATGATGATAATGAGAGCAATGAAGCTGATTCCCACACTGGAGCCTAGGATAGCCCCTGCCTCAGACTTACAATCTCCAAAAGAGTCACAGGGACACACAGTGACATTAACCTGAGCATAAGCACCCAGAACTGGACTGCCAGAGTCTGACACAAACACTGTGACCACATACTCTCCTGCCTCCAGCTCCAAGAGGGGATGAAGCACGGCATGAGTATCTGAAGAGGGAAGGAAAATTGAAAAATGTGTGAGTTTAGGAGATTCATGGGAATTCATTTATGCAGACCGCATATCCCCAGAGCTCTCCCCTTACCGTTGACTTGAATAACAGTCCAGTTTATGGACAGATCATCAGGCATTTTAAAGGTGAAGGGTGCAGCATGTGGAGGAAAGTCTTCATCCACAGCAGTCAGAACCAGACCAGAACCCGTCCAGCCTGCATCTTTACATACAGAGCCACTCAGAGGGAAGAGCTGAGGGGGGAAGTCATTGGTCTCCTTCAGTGTGATGGACACTGTGGCGGTGGTTGACACACCATCAGCATCTGCACAGGAGAACATACATACACAGCAATGCCACATTAAGTTACAACAGCTTATTCAAATGTTTATGTCTAACAAAAGTATTCTTGAGGTGTAAAACCCACTAAAATATATATTTGTTTCACCTGTAGATTAAGTATATAAACTGACCTGTAACCTTGACAACAGCATTGTAGATATTGTTTCTAACATGTGGAGATCGCATGTTAAAGTTTCTCTTGACAGTAAGGTCTCCTGTATCTCTGTTGATGTCCAGCCACCTCTCAGGATCTCTACTAATCTCATACCTGCAGCAGAGAGCAGAGTTAAAGACACGCAAATTTTTCAAATAGTTTACTTGCATCCTTAAAAGCACAAAAACACAGCTCTTGTTTTGAAGCTGCATCATACCTCAAGACAGAATTATCAGGGTCAAAGGCAATATTGTTTTTCAGTAAAGTCCCAGGAACCACAGACTCAGGGACCACAATCTGTATGGGGTCCTCCCTGAACTGTGGGGCTTCGTTCTCATTCACAACAGTCACCACCACTCTAGCGGTGGTCACTGGGAGGTTGGGAGCCTTGTTGCTCAGAGGGTTGACATTTTCCACCATCAGAATCAGGATGTACTCATTCTTTGCTTCAAAATCCAAAGGCTGTGTGAAGAAACAGAAGGAATAAAAACTTTTTGATAATACAGAATTAATGATAAATCTATATTTAAATTTCAGTCGTTTCAAACTAATTTACAAACATGCATAAAATATAGGAAAAGCCAAATCAACTTTTTCTGAGTAACTTGTAATTGAAAACTCAGCCACTAGAGAGTGTTACTGAGTTGTGTCTGAAGGCCTCAGTGCACGTTTTGACTTGAAGGGCAATACCACCCGTGTCGGAAATTCTAATTATTCCTGTGCCCCAGAACAGATCTGTCAACTTTGGTGAACACATACTTTTTTCATTTAGATAAAATCTCGAAAACCTATGGAGGAAAACACATTTAATTGAGAAGTCACTGCGATGTAAAACAAAGGTATATTTCTTATGAATGGTGTATACTTTCAAACACAGACTGAACAATGCGGGTGCAAAGAAATAAATTGTTGTTATCTCCAAAATCCTTGTTACACCAGAATTGATTGGTCCTCTTCCAATTATTTAATTCCAATTAACTCAGTCAGTTGTATGGGCAAAAATGCCAAATTAATTTACAGGCAACATAATTCAACATATATGGAGAATAAAGATCATGATATAAAATTGATAATAAATTAATATTTATTTGAATTTAAATAAAGTAGTTATTTCATGGAAATTAGCTTGCAAATATCTGATCTCCCAGTACGGACAGATGAAGCCAAAGTCACTGCGGCCATTCTTACATCCTGCAACAATTTCAGATGGATACCCAACAATCAGCACAACCACTCCTTCCCACTCTATCAGCTAACAGCAGATTAGCACACTGTACCTTCACCACTGTCAGAACACCCTGGTTGGTGGCAGGGTCTGTATTGATGGCAAAGTTGCCGTTAAGGTCATTTGCAATGAGGTATTTAGCCTCCCAGTTTCCTGTTCCACGATCATCTCTGTCCGTCACATTCACCCGGCCAATCTCATAGTCCTCCCTGTTCTCCACTGCAATCATACGGTACTACATGCACCATACACAAAACACAGATGGAAAGATTCAAACCGGTGTGACAAAATCACTGTCAAGTGTTTTAAATAAAAATGGAAAATATCCCTCATATATTGTTGTCACTCACAGAGGTAGGGCTGAACTGTGGGGCGTGGTTGTTGATATCAGATACATGTATGATTGCCACACCTTCACTTGTTAGTCCCATGCCCCCCATATCAGCAATCTGCAGTTTTAATCGGAAACTTTTCACCACCTAGGACAGAATACAGCATGTTTTAGTGAAATGAACCGTACTGCAAAAATCTGCAGCTGAATCTTGACCTGTATTTTACCTCTCGGTCCAGGCCTACATCTCTTGTGTAGATGGCTCCTGTCTGGTTGTTGATACCAAACATAGTCTTGGTAACAGCGTTGGCAGGAATGCTCTCCTGGCCAATGATAGAATAGCTCAGAAAAGCGTTTTCTGTCATAGGGTCATCTTTATCAATGGCTGACACTGACATCACTGACGTGCCTGTCAAAAATAATCAAAAGCTTCAGTCAGCCGGAAAGATCAGTCAAAATGAATTACCAGTTTGTGACATATGTGCTGAGACAGCAGGACTGCACTGAAAACATGTCAAAATTTACAAAACATTTAACAAGTTTTAGAGCATACTATTCTTAAAATGGAGAGACAGTGTGTCTTTTAGAACAATTTACTTGGTTCACATGCAATTCAGTTATTCATCTGGTATTAGTTGTGATATTAGCAATGCCATTATCTACTTTGCTCTGCCTTTTTCAAGAACAGTATGAATAAATAAATAGCGCAGCCACTGATAAATGGCATCTAAGGTATGAATATTTTACTTAAGACTGCTTCTTACTATAATTACCTTTCGGGGATAAATAAAGTATTTCTATTTATCTATCTATCTATTGGCCACTTTAAACATGTCTTTAAACACAAGACTGACATATTTTATTGAAGTTGATTAGTTGATAGGTCAATTTTTTTCTCTTTTAGCTCTGTGCCAACTCCTGAGGTAAATATCTGGCTCGCTGAATGCTCCACAGTGTTCACCAGCTAATTGCTAACTTTACCTGTCGGCTGGTTTATGCCAGGCAGGTAGTTTACAGTCAGATTGTAGAGCTTTACTGCTGAAAACAGCTGCCTGCTTCATCTGAAAATGATGCTGATGAGAGTGGCCAAGAGTGAACCAAAACAATTAGCTGAAAGGCACCAAAGAGATCTGTAGAGCTAAGGAGAACTGCAGAATCAGGTGATAATTACTTGTTGGTTCATCACCACACTGACTCCTTTCACATACACGTAGTTGTGTGATCCATTGTAAAATGTTGATTGTAGCAGCTTTAAACTGTTGTATCATATGTCAAACAGTACGGGAAACGTGTTATACGTCATTCAAAGTTACTTTATAAATCCTCGAAGCTACATCAGGAAGGACATTTAAGATTGTAACACTAAATGTAATGCAGTGTGTAATACATGATGTACCTGGGACTGAGAACTCAGACACAGTGCCAACAAACTCGCTCTGGGTGAAGGCAGGTCTGTTGTCATTCTGATCCAGCACCACTATCTCTATGGTGGTTGGATTCTCTAGTCTCTCTCCACTGGGGGACAGTGCAAAGGCTTTCAGCTACACACACACAAATACAAAGACACAGACAGAAACAGGCAATGTTTCTTAATAAAAACTGCATTCATGAGATTGTCATTTCTTACTATTAATTACAACAAATCTTATGCATTCCATGACGAAACATCCAACAAGGTGGGTATTTTATATACACAACATATGCTGGAAATGTGCAGGATGTGCAGGATGTTTGGTTCAACATCATGGGTTACATCACAGTCATCTGGTCTGAAACATTTTCAAGTTTCTCCCAAGATGCCCATAAAGGCCCTTGGAAACTGACCTCTGGCTGTTTGTACTAGTGTCTTTGACACTGATAAATGCTTTAATACATTAACATGGATCTATGCTTCAAAACACATTCTGTAAGGTCTTGTCAAGTTCATTGTAGCTTGTGTTAAAGTACTTCTGTTTGATTGCTCAAAAACACATTTCACAAGTGTCTTTCTGGATGATTTAAAATGTTACTCCTATAACTCTTACCGTGAAGCTGTTGTATTTCTCTCTGTCCAGTGGCCGCTTGCTCCGGATTATTCCTGTTTTATCATCAATCTCAAACAGATTCTTGGGCTCCTGGTCCACCCCTGGTCCTTCTAACTTGTAGATCACCTCACCTGTAAAGATTTTGTCCGATTTGATCTAAACAGAGAGAGGAGATAAAGTTGATGATCATCACTACCTCGTGGTAAGGTGGGGAGAGGATTGTAAACCATATGTCGTAACACCAGATGTGAGTAGGTTGACAGTTAGGGACCTTGACACAAGAGTGTTCTCAGAGAGGCCTTTTACTTATGGCAGGAAATGAGATTCTGAACTAATGGTAGCGAGGAGTCTATATTTTATGCATTTTGGATTTACTTTTTTTGACATGTGGTTTCTGCTGCGTTTTCATCACCATTTAAAAGTGGCTCAATATTTCTCCTTGTACGGTAGCATTTATAGGCTTACTGCTCGTCTGTAACCGCCTTAACACAACATTTACATTTCTTTTAAACACTGGTTTATGTTATGTGTGTCATCGTCTATGATTACAATTACAATCTACGGTGCATGGCTGTAGAGCACTGTGTTCAACTGGATTCAGTATTGTATAGCTCTACACAATCTAAGAGTAATACAAAGTAAGCATCAGCTCATTAAAGCATTTGCATGAGGATTTAGTCTTCAGAAGAAAACGCCAGACCCTTTTTTTCAGTATAATTTTGATCAATTATTACTATTTACTAATTTATGTATTTTGTTTGGCAAAAAGATTACAGGTTACAAAAGGCCTGTTCACAATTAGTACGTCCACTGTAGTATTTCCCCCACTGTGTGGAAGCTGGTTCTGTATGCTACTATATAAGAGTGTATGTTACTGGCTTTGTCCTGCTCTATTGGACTTGGCAGCATCAGCTTATGTTCACTGAAATAGCTTATGTTCGCCAGACATTTTCTTGTAAAAGTCTCTTCTTGTAATGTTATAACAGTATGATTATTTGTGGAAAAGATTCTTTTTTGCAGAAAAAACACATCAGTCACACATTATTGTTCCAAGCAGACTAATTGTATACATGTCTAAATACATGTCTCATCCACTGATTAAATTCTGCTGTGAAAGCTGTTATTTTACATTTTTACCTGGACAAGGTTTTCAGGAACCTGCTTGCTATTCTCCAGCACTCTGATTGGAGGGATGATCCAGTCCCTTTTTACCCTGACCACTCCCTTGCCTTGATTTCTCCAAGGGTAAAGGGTCTGAGGCTGCAGCTCCTCTTCATTGTGATGAGGTTCTGCAGAGCTCCACACCTGAAGGAAACAACGACAGCATGAAACTCACAGAAGAAAGTCCCAGGAACATGCAAGCACTAATCAGAAATGGACATATAAAGTAATTCTCCTTCATTGCGGACACAAATTATGTCATTAAAGATATTTGCAGCTGTTTAAAATCATATCAGGAGTCTCCCTCAGAGCTATAACATTCCCAATGGCCTGATGTAATGGCTGTATGCTAGCTGTAGTGCTGAAGCTGTCTGAATGTGGTATCCATGGGATTGTCCAGGGCAGAAGGGATGTAGGGCCAAAGCTTCAGGTTTCACACACTAATACATGTCTTTGTCAGCTTCCTTTGATCCGGGTGCAAATTCATCTCAGGACGAGGAAACACAAACACTCATGCTCATTTCACAAGCCCTCATTCACCACATTGCTGTCTTGACTACGTTCACACAAATACACCCACAACTCACATGTGAGGAACACACTCACACAACAGCTGTCGACTATGGATTTAGATCCTGCGCTTTCCCACCCGCATTCCTACTCACACTCACAAATTCCCCTTTATGCTCAGCTCTGCACCTGACTGGGAGTTTGGGGTCACCTTACGGATCTGCTCTGCTGTAGGAATTCCACAGACACACTCATATATTCGTGTTCTCACACACACAGGCTGATATGCATGCATCAACAAAACACCCACCCCCGCATAAGCATACACATTTCCTTAAGTTGCTTCCGTCTACTCTGTGGGAATTCACTGGATCCAGCATTACTTCCCATATGTTTAACAGCTCAAAGTCCGTGGAACCATGAGAAAAAGGTTGATGTATGAACTTTCCCAAAACCTTGATCTGTTTTGTTTTTGTGTTTTTACTCAAATATAACTGAATATTGATGAATAACCTGTTTCAGTCGATTTGAAGTGAGCCATAAATACATAAACTAAATAATGGATTGGTGGATACATTTGTTAATATTTTGTGAATGGCCTGTGATCCATGCCTTGTCTCTGGGGCAGGGGATCTGATATACTGATCCTTTGGCACTCTGCTGGACAGTGCAGGGAGGAATGGCAACCATGGCTGGCATCTGCAGGCCGAGTCAGAGGGCAGGCTAATCTTAGACTTCAATATTCTCGACCTCTGCCTATTTAACTTTTTGTAGCCATCGTCATCTCACAGAGATGTTTACACTCACATTGCAGCAGTGCATGTCACCCATTACTACTTCCAGACTTCTGCATGTATGAGCTCTCAAACCTCCACTGGCATAGCACGCATTCTGCATTGTTACTTAACCTCAACATCAATAACAGCTGCATTACAGTCGTATTTCCAGATATAGCACTTTCTAAGATTTGTGACATTTTTCTAACATTGAGGTGAATACCCGTGTGAGCCTTGATGCAAGTTCATCGAACTTTCGTACATTGCACAACTCTAAACCATGCTTTATTCACTGAATGAACAGGAAATTTAATTAAAGGATGAATGTGTCAAAGTTAACTGCAGATTGACCTTGGAATTTGTTAGGGTAATCCATAAATATGAAGAGTATTCTGTTTAAAAATGAATTTGACAAAAAGCGGTTAAAATAATTCAAAATGTGCTGCTTTGTGTTCACCAAGAGTCAGCCATGCTAGTGGCCATGTGCCGGTACTAATTCCACAGATCTCAGCTGATGGGGAAGAGAAGAAAATCTCACAGGACCTTCACAATGAAAAAATGCCTCTTTAATAATAAACAAATATCTCTTTAAAAAGGAAATGGGTATTATAGGGGTTTCAATAAAAATAAACCAATAAATAAAATAAAGCCTGCAGGCAGCAGGTAATCATTAGGAAAGAAAAACTCTTCCACTAAGGCACTCAAATCTGCCCTGATGCAGGTAAGCTAGTGGAAGAGGTCTTATATATTCACTCACTGAAAAATTATTTTCAGTCAGAAAACAAAACATACAGCAAAGATATCCCAACAGGGCCTAGAGACCAGAGTTTCTGACTGACAGTATGGGAGGTCTGCACTAAGATGAAGAATGATCAGAATGCCCTGGGTGAGCAGTTCCCCATGTCTCCTATGACCCTGATTGGCTCAGAAGGAAAGGCACCGAGCTGCTCTCAATCATTGTTTCCCTGTGCAACAGGTGATCTGAATAACCCTCCAAACAAGGAATTTGACTGTTCAGCTCGTATTAAAAATAGTAATTAAATGACAGCAAGTATGAAAGAATGAGGGACTGCTACACCTATAAGGCTGTACTAATTCCTGAAACATCTTAGCTCAGTGTGTTAGCTAAAATTTGCAAATTAGCACTAAACATAAATAATGTTGGGCTGATGGGAATGTTATTAGTTTTGTAGGACAAAAAAAGTTTGACCTGATGATGGCCCTAGAAAGCTTATTACAATTCACCAAAGTGCACCACATTTCACAACAATCCATTTAATACTTAATTGAGACATTTCACTCAAAACAACATAGTAAATCACATGGTGGCACTAAAGTAAGAGAATAACCAAAGGGATTAGGACAAATCATCTGAATATCAAAAGTGTCTTTGCAAAAGTTGCCACCAGTCCATCTTTTAGATGTTGAGATATTTATATATTATATTTTTCACTTTTGCTGGGGGGCTCTACAGGAAAAGTCATGGGATCACCAAAGACATGGGACATAAAATGGATATCTGCACCAAATTCCATGGCAAGCCATCCAATAGTTGTCGAGCCATGTCACTAAAATACATAATGGTCAACTCGTTAAAATTTAATTTCAATCCAGCAGCATATCAGTCTACACCAAAGTGGTCGACTGACCTACTGACTGACGGCTGTCACTAGCATGGCTAAATCAACAAGTGTTTCATCTTTTCCAGAATGTAAAACATTAAGAGATACTCAGAAAAGCTTACAACTACCAGATAACAAACAACATTGGCACACACCTTTTTCACATACACTCTATGTCATTGTTTTGTCCTTTCACTTCAGTCTGAACTTAAGATCAAACTGTGTTTTGAAAAGTGTCCCCACCAAGTGTCTGCCATTGCTATAATGTTTTTACCAGACCAAGATGCGTTAACACCAAAGAGTCATGTTACCAATTAGACCAATGAGTGCCTTTTCTGACAGGCTGAGTGATGACACCACACACAGATCAACTGTTTTAGAGGCTTTTCCCAGAAAAGTTTACAGCTTGACCTTTCACCTTGGGCCCTCACAGAAGTATGGACAGCTTGTTTGGGGATGATATGCCCTCACAGCAAGAACCTTTAAGCACACTGCTGCTGAGGAGTCTTTACCGAGTTCGATTCTACCTCCCTGGTGTTGGCTGTAGGAAGTATATTGTGACATTGTAGATAGTATTCTGGTTCATTTGAAATACTTGAAATCATCACTAACTGACCTACTGTGTCATAGTCAATGTAGGCCTACATAGATTAAACTGGCATAAATGTTGAAATAAATAATTAAATAATAACTTGAAACAATAACAACAATGACGAAGAGAGGTCAGACTTACATACAGTATCATTAAATCAATGTATCTATTGTTTTATCTTATTCATTTCATGTTACCCTGTACTAATATAAATTGTATTACCTGTTATGTTCAATGTGTGTAACATTAAGAATAGAAACTTAATTTCACTTCATTTTTTTAATTAAAAAGTGTAGCCCTGTAAGAGGAGGATTCTGTATCGGTCTGAGCGTCTGAGTGGAACAGTCACTCAAATAACCCAAGAAAAGACTGTCCAGTCGAGAAGTGATGCCTGCAGCATGCCTGACAGTCCCTTGGGCCACAGGGCAAGAGGTCGCACAGGTGTCCCTCTGGTCACTTCTGTTACTGGTCCTCAGGCACAGACATTTAACCAGTCAGTCACCAACAGTACTGGTCCCACACCCCTGCTCTTTGCTAAGTCATGACTGCCTGGCATGGACATGGACACCCTATTTATGGTGCCACTACAAGTGTGAATCTCCCTTGGAGCAGATGTCTGAGCTTTAGGAATGCTGAGCAAGGTTATAATATTAGGACTAAAAGTAGGACTCAATAGGGGCATAGAAATTGAGTTATTGAAAAAGTATAAAACAATGTTATCTGACACCTAAAGTAGTAGATTAAGCTAAATATGATCAGTAACATCATTACTCTATGTAACAGAGGATGGGGAAGAATTGTCTTGATGTGAAAGAAACACATTTACTATTAATACAGTAATACAATGTCCGTCTCATCTTCCTTCCTAGTATAGAGGACTTATAAATCTTTGGCCAAAGAAAATATCATCAAATAAATTCTGTTAATTGTAAAAATGAAACAAACAATCTTATCTAAAAATAAAATCTTTACCAATTTATAAAAAAAAGCTTTGATTGTATGAGATGTGGTTTGCTCTTTCTGTGGTAACTCAGCAATGCCCTTTGTTATATATCTGTTAACTAATTGGGGATACCAAATGGCACAATGACAAACCCATGATAACATTGCTACTGCCTTATTCTTGTGCTTGACACAAAAACAGCAACTGTCACCATTTGGTCTTCCATGTCTCAGTCTGTAAAAAATAATGAGGCAAAAAAAAAGAAAGGAAATTGAGTTCAGTCAGCTAGTTTTTATGATCTGGAAGTTGTCCCTCTACCCTTTGCTCCCTCTGAAACCCAAGTCAGTGTAAAACAGCCTGCAGGTATCCACACCCAGCAGGACCTGTGATTCAGACTCCAAATCCTCTGACTGATTGTTTCCGATGAGTGAGACCTTAGCGCCAGCTGGTCGCTGCTACAGACTCTTGATTTGTACCCGATTTCATGGTCCAGGAGCGGCCCACTCCTCTTTCCGCAAGGGGGATTACAGAGCGGGACAAATGGCATCACGTATGCATCTGGGAACAGCTGTTGCTGCTGCCCACTCCTCACCACAACATAACAGGCCCGAACACTGCCCAGTTCAAAACGACACCAGCTTGAACTTAAAGCAGGTGATACTGATCAAAGCCTTTGGATTGGATTGACAGCTGCTGATAGTTACATTTAAATTTCATTCTGATTATATATTTATTGTAATTTGAAGTTATTTTTACTTTTGAAATTCTTTTTACTTGTTGTTTGTGTATTTGTCCAACATGGCCACCTGCAACCATTGGTAATCATTGCACAAAGAAAATGTGTCCATTTTGTGCAATGATACAGCAGGTAAAACATTGGAAAAGCATGATTCATTTGGTCTATGATTTGTTTCCAGAAATAAGACAACGACGAACTTCTTTGTTTGTGTATCTCCCATATGTGAGCTTTTAGTAACTGTTGTTTAGTACATAGCAATTTGTCCTCTTCCAACATAGTAATAGGTAAAAATAGGGACTCCATTTTCTGTAAAAGGCCACTATTATTGATGTAGTGTGTACTCATTAAAGGGATACTACACCAAAAAAACTGTCTTTTGAGTCATCAGCCACTGTAGCTATAGTCAGGACGGTAGCTGTTTTCAGCTTGGATTAACAGCAGTTTCAACAGATTCCAGTAGCTTCCCTGGACGGAGTGTATTTAGCGATTTATTTATTTACTTTTTGCTCTGATATTGGGTTACCATTGGAGTCCACTAACGCTGCTGTTTCATGTTGAGTCAGTATTAAACTTTTCAGAGCCATCCTTCGAGCCTCCACTGGGTTAATAATTCATACTCAAAAGATAAATTGTTACAATTTAATCAAAATTAAAATACAGTGAACAAACTAAAGGAACCTGTTATTTAGCTATCACCTCTCTTGGACTTGTAACAACTCTGGCATTTGAAGGTGGAATTTAACCCTCTGTCAGCCTCACCACACAGAGCTTATGTTGTTCTCCGATATCTACCTCCAGCCTGAGGACTGGGATCTTGCGTCTTAAAGGTCAGGTCCAGGGTTTACATGTCTTTCAGATCATTCACAGGATTATTTATTTATGTTTACATGAACAATCATGAGTAAAACTATCACTCCAGACCTGAGGATTTGACTGAAATATCTTTCGTGTAATATCATTAGGGGCTTAGGCCTCACTGTGACAAACTGCTGGTTTTTCCCATCATCAATCACTACCATGTTCAAAAGAGACAACATACTGTATATCTTCAGGGATTTTTACCATTTATTAACCATAGAACATGAAAATGAAAATAAAAAGCAGCATAAATTCACCACAAAGACTTTCAACCACAGACATTGGACATTTTCAAAAACTTTTAACAATTGACAAGGTCAGAGACACTTCACTAATTAAAAAGATGTGAATTATTCATTTCCACAGCTAAACAACATCTGCAACATTGAGAATGAATTATAGAGCACATCATAGCAAGACCTCTCTCAAGAATCACCAGAGGCCAACTCACTCACCCTCCCAACCTGGGCTCCATTACTACTCCAAACAGAGAGAAAGACTGATGGCGGTTGGAAGTGCTGTTGGTAATATGTCAGTTTACATTGTCATCCATTTTAGATCCCTTAATGGCAGGGGCTACTAATGATGCCCTAAGCCCTCTGTACACATCTGGAGTCTCGTCCTCCTCAAAACACTTCATCATGCTCTTTCCAACAAGGATGAAATGTTTAGATCAGCCACAACCTCTGATTGCAGAGCCAGTTTGGTACCTCTATTGATGAAAATCAGTTGATGTTTGGTTGAAGACATCACTCAGGTAAAAACATAAACTGTACATTTGAAGAATGGGGCAGCTAAAGGCCATTCTTCAACCATGATCACGCTCTGAAAGGGCAGGGAAAGTCTTGGGCTAAAATCTGAGGGTAGGCTGAATCTAGATGCGTACAACAGGGGAAGAGAGGGGGGAAGTATCACGCGGGACAACTCAAGTGCAAGTGGAGTACCTTTACCTAACAATCCATAGGTTCAATTACTTGTTATTGACATTTTTATAGCAATCGGAAAGTGGAGATACCTCCTACACAAACTTCATTGCTCAGGCACCTACGCTCTAAGTTCTTTAATAGAGTAAAAAATTTATCAAAATCAATAACTGGAGATTACATTGTCCAAATAACTGCCATTAGACACATTTAACCTTTTATTTTCAATCTCTTTTCATCGACAGACAGCTCACACTGGATGTAACACAGAATACAAACACAAAAGTTCTTCAAAGCTCAAATAAATCTACATATTTTGTTCATTTTAATCAACAGTAGCAATGAAGAGACAATTTTTTTTCTTACCTGATAGAGCAGAGGAACCAGCACACACACCATCAACATCCGTGCCGCCATCCTCAGTACACAGTACAGTACAGAAACTCAGAATGAAGAGACCTCTGATCACTGAAAGCTAGGCTTCTTCACTAAAAACTGGGCTCCTGTGTGGCTCTACTGGGCAAAAAGGCCAAACTCTCCAACCTTGAAACCTGTCCGTCTCTTTCCTTCTCTCTCTGTCCACTTGCTCTTGCAGCCTCTCTGTCTGCTTCCTTTCCTCTCCCTGCGTTTGTCTCTCACAGCTCCTCCCTGCCCATGGCTGGGGTATGTCTCACAGTCGCGGGGTAAGGGGTTAGAGTTTCAGCAGCGGCCCTCCCATGTACCCCAGCACATGTGCTGTCACTCACAGACCGGTGAGGGAGAGAGCGAAAGAGAGAGAGAGAGAGAGAGAGAGAGAGCGAGAGAGAGAGAGAGATGAAGAGAGAAGCAGGGCAGCTGTTGGTAGTGTAGACAGAAACAATGTCTTCACCAGTTAAATGTAAGTAAACTTTATTTAACAATTTTCAAGTTAAGCGCTTTACATAGAAACACAAAAGAAGGAGAGGAGGACAAAAGAAAGAAAGCCAAGACAACGTGTAAATCCTGGACACAGACGTAATAGGAAATATATAAGAAATATGAATTTACTGTCAAACAGTCTAAAACCCAGAGATTTTCCATTTACAATGATATAAAATGAAAATTCGAAACAAAACAGGAGCTGAAACCAAAGAATGTTTTGCATTTTCCTTGAAAAGAAAATTACTCATTTATGCACCTAATCAATTTTCATAACTGCTGACGATTAGTTTTCTGTCGATCAACTCATTAATTAATGGACTTCATAATTTCGGCCCTACACAAAATTATTCTACAACTTGAAAATACATCCAAAGCAGAACCTCTGTCACTTGAGGTTGAAGTTAAATTGCTTTCTTGAGAATGATTGCAAGAATGCAATTATACTTTAAAGATTTAGAAGCAAACATCTATCTCCATTAGCCCTTGGAAATAAGTTACAGCTAACGACTATTTTCAGTTTTTGTTCAAATTGAAAAACAGCAAATAGTGCCAATCCTAGAACTAATTTGCCACAAAAAGTAATTCAATTAATCGTTCCTTGACCATGCTTTCTATCAATCTGCTGTCTTTGGACTTTTGTTGCTGTCACACTGAGAGGAAAATGTTCTTTGCATTTTCATTTATAGGCTCCACTTGACAGCATACAACATACTCATATGTTTACAGTCTTAAGTAGCTTATCACACGTTTTTCTCTTAAATCCTTCTTGTGCGGATCAGCCTTCATGTCATAAGGCTGCATACGTAACCTCCGTGTCCAGTCAGACGGTGTCGTGCCCTCAGACATTCAGAACATTCAGCCAGAACTCTTTGATCTCCTGCTATTTTGAACACTCTGTCATATAGCAGATGATGAAGATCTATGGTGCTCCACGGGTGAGGCTTAAAATCTGACTGAAACACTGCCATGATCGATGAGTGTTTTAGGCAACCATGCTGCAAGAACAGGTTGCTGTTGTCCACTTAAACGGAAAAACAGAGCAAGAAGTTGACTCAGTTGGTAAGATGTTCTCAGGGGAGACACAGTCAGCACGAAAGATGTGTTTGGCATTATGGGACGGCTAGAAGTATGGAGTCCAGATCTCCTCAACGCTACTTTCAACACTCTATCAGCAAGTCAAGCTCACAGGTCAAAGGTTAATATGGATCCTTTGGACCACATTGGCCTCTCTTTCACCACAGACACATTCCTTTACTTGCAGGACAGACACCTATTCATGTTAAAAATCAAAAGTGAAGACTAATGTGGACATTAAGTACCATGGTTATGAACAAGGAATCAACTGCACAAATGAAACTCTAGGAGTTATGACTGTACAGTTGCACAGGAGACAGAGATACTGTTGATACTAGAAACTCTCATGCTAGAAAGTAGAGCAGTGAAATAATTGAGTGTGTTGGCAGGCGGACTGTGTGTGCCGAGTGGGTGTCAGCATGCTTCCATTTGTTTGTGTGTGTGTGAGAGAGAGAGGGTTCTGGTATAAAAGGGGTGATTTTGCAGCACCTGTCTCAGTCATTTCAGGCAGAGGCAGTTGGCAGGAGCCGCCCTGATGTTTCCCTTCCTTCACCCCCGACCCACTTCCCTAACAACAGGCTCTCATAGCAGAGTGCATACATTTCATGTTGGGCTGGAAGAATATAGCTTGCTCATTAGATAGTCTAGACAAATGTTTTCTGTAAAAGTGGTTTAGGTGTGTTTCTTATAAGCAAGACCAGGTCCAAAAGTGATTCTGAAGTTTAAAAGTTGAACCAATTACTGAAACCCTATTTCCAAAACCCTCTAGAGTTTCAGAGACAGCGCTTTGCTGCCCACTGTTGGCAGAAAACAGTTCCCATTAACTCAAAAGTGGACAAGCTATAGACTGAAATTGGATTACAACAAGTGCACAAAAAATAAAACTATATTTAGTAATCCTGAGTTGAGGATTTATTCGCTGCATTATATAATGAAATGCATAAAGTCCCCTCTTACAATTTAGAGGAGCATTAATTGATTATTTTACCACTTGGGGGCAGCAGAATAACACACAACATTAACATATTATCTGTGGTGAAATATAACTAACTACAATTTTTTTGAGGAATTTATGCTTAACTTTATACTTCTATTACTCTACAGCTCAGAGAAAAATATTTTACTCCACTACATTTATTTGACAGCTTTAGTTACTAGTTGCTTTTAAGATGAAGGTTTTACGTGCAAAAAAATATGAAAAGCTTAGAAAATGTGATGCAGTGCTTTTATTAAACTAGCAGTGTATACTGTAACTAATATTGGCTACACATTGATAAATTACAACAACAAGTAATAATATCCAATGATATAAATGTGTTATGAATAATTAAAACTCTGAAAGGAGTGTTCCTGCATAATGAATACTTTTACATTAACATTTAACATAAGGATGATGTGTGGTGAGAATGTGTACAATGATGATTTTGACATGAAATATAAGGTGAGAGATACCTATAAGTAACCTTATAGTAAACCATTGTTTGCAGTCTACAAAGCTCTCTCTAAAATTTCACCCAGAGGCCCATTAATAAACCTAATTTTAAATAAACAAAGTAGTACAAACAAATTAAATAACATTTTTAATGCAGGACTTTTACTATTCATGGAGTAAATTTTACTTACTTAAAAATCTACTTCTTCCACCACTGCATATTATCATTAAGTTCATCTAGAGAACCTGTTAGTTACACATTCAGGAGACACAGAGCAACTACCATTAATTCAGAGTCGGGTTTCTTCCGGCCTGACAGATAAGTCCAATAGTCTATACAACTGAAACAATGAGCTGAAAATGCTAAATGTATAGCTGAGGGGAACCACAGAGCAGGGGGATGATTCTCTTTGGGTTCATAAATTTGTACAACCCCTTACAATTCAGACTTTCACATTTGAACTCTTGTTAATAATTAAACATTAGTGCAGCTTTAAGGGACCTCATCTCAGTGACTGTATTTATATTTTTGTATCCTCTGCTTTTTTAAAGGAAAGACTTCTTTCTTTCTTGTCTATTCTTGTATATGTTTTAAATTAATTTCATTTGAAATTTGACCCAGATTGGTATACTGTAGTGTCTTGAGTTCTTCAGGCCAACGCACTTGCTTGCTGGTACTGCAGGTAGCTCAATTTCTGGCACTGCTGTTTTGGGTGATATGTTTGATAGTCAAACTGGCCGTTCAGAAAGATAGAAAGACTACGTCTATTATAAATTAAGTGAGTGACATCTGCCAAGTCAGTTAACAGTTTAACAAGAAACTGCCAGTATCAGAGCTTCAGTATTTTTTCTCTTTGTCAAAAGAGGTTCAACAGGTTTGGGCAATATCATTACATATTTATGGAAATTACAAAAATCAACAACACAGGAACTTCAGAAATTTGCAAGTTAATTATGTAGAAAAGAAGATGACATCCAAAAACAGCATTTGTGCACTGCACCACGTTGTCAGCTTTGAACTACTGAAGAATATCAGACCCAGCAGAACATGATGAAATGAGATTGTGAGTTTCAAAGGCTTGTTCATGCAGGGTCCCACTGAGGCGATAATAGCGAAGAAGACTTGTGGTGCTATTGAAGCTGCAGTCAGATCACTACACAATATTCTTCTGAACACACAGGTGGCTCGGAGCCCCACTGATCAGGAAATAAGGAACCCAACCTGGTGGCTGTCTGGCTCACCAGGCAGACAGTAACACTATTAATGATGAATATTGGAGGGAGGCAGAGGAAACCTGTTGGCTACTTGGTTTTGACACTATATCACTGACGTCAGTGCCCTATTTTTAGTCAAAGTATCATATGTTCACCAATATCCACGTTAATAAAGGTGATTAATAATATCAGGCCATTTTCTCCTCCAACAGACAAATCCCCACTTTAAGGGTTAGACTTTTACAATTCACTGGAAGAAATCAGCATTGGTCCAATATTTGGGTTAACAAGCCATTGTCATATAAATACTTATTATTTATTGTATAGACACTTTCATTAATCTATATGCCCTTTTTTTCTAATTTCATTCAATAATAACATACATTTCAAAACAAGCTTTTTACATGTATATTGTTTTGGGCTTTTATTGCCTTTAATTAATAGTGACAGCTGAAGAATGACAGGAAAGAGGGGAGAGAGAGGGAATGACATGCAGCAAAGGGCCATAGGCTGGAGTTGAACCCATAGCCGCTGCAGTAAGGACTCAGCCGTGGTAGATGGGGTTTTAACTCTACCAGATAAGCTATTCGGGCACCCCCAAAACATCTTTTTAAAAGAAAACTAAATCAACTCAACTTATTCAGTACTTTGATTTAGGGTTAGGGTTATTTTTAGGGTTATAAATAACCCTAATAATGTTTGCCTCCTTGACAGGAAGTCAATTCCAATGGCAACAAAATATTACAGCCCCTAAGCAGCTAATTAGGCCAAATCTCTAACACCCTTTGAAGTGCACTGCAAAGCACTAAGATAATTTCTGCATGTATAATGTAGAAGTGAAACTGCCATCATCAGTGTGAGTCATTGATCAGTCGTCAAAACACTCGCCAGTGTTGCAGTTTTGCAAAAAGTAGCAAATTGGTTAAAAAAACACTCTACAAAAAAACTGAAAAGGTTGTGTTATGTTTGTATGTTACTTTTTTGAATACACCTATATCCTATTACATCTCATCTTTCTTTGTTTATATTAAATGACTTACAGTAGATTCTACCTAAACCACGTATGTATTGTTTAGGTGGAAAATAACAAACCAACCAAACAAACGAATGAATAAAAAACTAAAAAGTTAAATAGATACATATCTATTCAGTATAGTCATGGAAGACTGAGTAAGACATTTTACACTTGATAAACTTCTTTTTTCTCAACCAGTTTGAAAGCAAGATTATGCCCACCTAGTCTACCTAGGATTTTTGTGCCTTTTTCATTTCCTTGTAGAAAGATAAAGATTAAACTGTGACTGACCAAAAATCATGTCTATGTATTCTGTTTCAATGCGTCTTTTCTACTTTTTGCAGCAGTTGTACACCTCCAGAGGGCAGTGTTAGACCATGTAAGCATTCAGCTGAAGCGGAAAGGAGAGGAGAGGAGAGGAGAGATAGAAATCTTGTGACTTGAGGGTTTGTCTAATAAGATATCTGTTTGAAGAGTAGAACAAATAATGACCCTGAGGATGGAGAGGAAAATATTATGCAGAAAAACAGCAGACACTGAATCACAATACAACAGTCAGACAGTAAAGCGCAGACTGCTAATTAAAATAACACAATCGCAGACAAATGCATTGCAACATGCAACATCCACCACTATGCTATACACCATACAATAGATACATTATAATGCTCTCTGCATTATAGTCAGCTAGTCACTGTGTTTGCTGTAATGTCTCTGAATATGTATTTGCATTAAATTTGTTTACAAATCTGTAATTCATCAGATTTCTTTGTCAGAAAAACAACAGTGACTCAAAAGCCTTGAACAACACGATGCAACATTTCCAAAGGCAACAGTGAAGGGAGGTGAGCGTGTGAGAGCAGGAGGTGGTTGGGTTACTTCAGCTCTGCCTTCTCCCGAGCCTCCACCAGGGTGGGTTGCCAATTAGAGCCAACACATATGACACACTTGACTCCCCCGCTTGAACCATGGCTGGAGATAATAGGCCTCTTCCTGCAGCTCAATCGATGACATACTGTCCCAGGGTGGATGTCTGCCTCAGTACACACACGCAACACACTCTTTCTTTCCCTCTCTCTGCCTCTTATCTGTCACAGAGTAAAATGTCAGCTTTCTGTTTCTTACACAGAAATATACAAGCAATACACACACACACACAC
>NW_023339663.1:11573272-11578319 GCF_004916995.1 Morone saxatilis | reverse complement strand
CACACACACACACCTACACACACACACACGCTCACAAAAGGGCTTTCTTCTCTCTTTCTTTCTCCCTCTTTTGCCAACCATAAACAATAACTTCCAACCATAAATATTGAGCCTATAATTCACGGTGAGATAAGAAACTATAGTGCGGACAACCCTTGGTGCACAGTGAAGTTATTTGTATATACTATATATATAGTTAATCCATCAGCTAAGTGTGTTCATACTAACCTCAGAGGAGGCGTCTGGGCTGTGTGAGGGCACCCGAGTCATGGGGATTACAGACATTACGGTAATGGATATCTGCTGTGTACAGTAATAGGCAGACGGCTTGCGTGAACTTGCTCTCAGTACTCAGGTCTCGACATTGTTGTTTCTGACTTGCATCTTGATTTGGTTGTTAGGCCTCGGCTATCTAAACGGCTGGGTCACAGCTGGCTAAGCAAAAGCATAAACATTCACAAAGCTGTGTGATGCAAACCCACCCGTGTAACATCATCCCCTCAGTGCTGAGCCTGTAATGCTCAACTTCTTTGGGAAAACATGTGAAAAAGTGTGTGTCTGTATGTGTTTGTCTCAGTTCTTTTGTGTGTGTATGCGAAAAGGACTAAAGGCGGGAGAGTCAGGAGTCAGCGTTGCCTTTTGCATTGCCAGGGGAGAGGAGGGATGTAGTTGCAGTTCAGGGACGGAGAAGAGTGGAAGGAAGGCCTCTGCGTGGCTTTTTGGATGGGAGGGGGGTAGAATTGAGAAGAGGGGTGGATGGGGATGGGAGATGGTTGACAGTTGTGTGCGTGCGTGAGCCTAATCTGCCTCCATCAGCTGTCAGAGTTGGGGATGTCAGGGCTACCGAAGCTCCTGGTCCTCCCTCTTTCTCTCTCTCTCTCTGTCTGTCCCTCCCTCTCTTCGCTGGCAATGTCATGTTGTCAGCCCACATATGCTTGTCTGCAGTGGAGGGGAGTGGGGGTAGGGGGGTCGCGTGGAGGGGACATAGGCACATGGGCAGCCTCCGTCTTTTTCCTGTCGCTGTCGACACTTGTCTGCTTGCCTGTGCACCACTGACGCTGTTCCCTTTTAACCCCTCCAGCTCCCCCTGTCCTCTTTCCCTGCTGCTCTCTCCTCTCTCCGTCTCTGCATGGATAACATCAGAGCCACCGTTTAGTTGAGTTGAGAATTACACTCACAGGGTTTTTACTTCTGGTATGATTTTATCTTCCTGCCTCTTTCTGTTCACTTAACATTACAATAGATTTTGGAGCCTCTGTAGTTTGGGCAGCAGGGTAGTGCAGTGAATACGGGGACTGTTTGTACTCAGCAGTGACCGTCGGATGTGACCTCCCAGGGACATCCCACTACAGGGAAACTGTGCACTGGATTGTAAGGCTAACAAAATTAAAATAATACATTTAAAAATTCAACAGCGACATGTTTTTCCAGTTTTTCCGGTCGCCAGCTCTACCGACTGAGATAACCGGGCGCCCAGTTTTGGAATATTTTGCTTGTGTTTGACAAAAAGACTAGGACATACATGGAAAGGAAATAAAGTCACACCTTGAGAATTAGTCATTGATAATTCTGGAAATATCATCAGAACAATATAAGCTTCTGGGCTGTAGCCTATTTTTTTTTTTTTTCAGAAAATCAGAGGTTTAGCTTGAATATATTTTTTATGATCTGATGGAGGCAAAAATCTTAAAACCTCGACAAATAAATACAAAATTGATCTGACTGGCTAGACACCACTAGGGGTATTAAAATGCTTTTTTTTTAAAATTGTGAACGAGTCATTTAAGAACCTTACACTGAAAATAAAAATGTTTTACAGTACAATTCAGTCTGCAGTGTTTTGTTTACTGATCATTTTCTCCTAAGTTTGTCATTTTACTCTGTGACAAAACTATTTAAAGATGGTGTTTCATTTTAATAATAGATTAAAAACATGACACAGTGGTTTATGAACTATACAATACATGCTTTTTTTGCCACCTTTCCCTATAGGCTCTGATGTATTGCATGCCTGTATGTACATTTATTTGTACTCTGCATGCTATTTATTGCTGTGTTTCATAGCTTCCAGTAATACACTGTGTTTTTTATAGAGCCCTTTTAACATCTGAACAGGGACAACAGATAAAAAACCGGCGCATTTAGAATTTCTCTGTCTCCCGTGAACTGTCCCTGGAAAAACAAGAAAATAAACGGATAAAAAAAGTCATCACAGAATCATATCTCATTTCTGTGGAATCCTATAATCTTTTCTTTGAAACCATTGGGCTCATGTGTTCTGAGCAACGAGAGACCCATATGCCAAAGACAGCAGTCAAGCGTTTATATCTATATGGGTAACAGTGCTCTCGCCCCAGTGACCTGCCCTTGGCACCTGCCACAGGGGGCTTTGAGACTACCTGCCAATCAAACTCAGATGACCCCCCCCCAGCCCACCCTCATGCTTTCTTATGAGTCACGATGCAAGTCTCGGCTAACTCATTATGTCCCAACCCCCCATCTCCGACCCCCAGTTTCCACATAAAGATGATATCACTATACGTGCTCATTGGAGCGCACCACCTCCCTGTCTCAGCACGCACGTTGCATGTTAACCATAAATCCCATATACTACAGTATGTCAGCATGAATGGATTACTGTAGCACATTCAGCTACAGGCTACAGTTGTTGTTCCTTATTGAGCTGAGCTACAACCCTGTCTGAGGATTTCTACTCTGTAGGATATTAATGCACAGCAGCTTTAACCAGGAGCAGGTCAAGTCTCACATTAAAGCCTCTGCCGACTGCTTGTGAAAAAAATGATTTGTGTTAGAGGAATTAAAGTGCTGTGCTGCCCTCACTGCTTCTAGAAACCAGGAAAATGTCTGGATCAGACTGAGAGATATTTCTAATTAATGTTAATATTTAGCCTTAGCAATTATATGCATGATTCATAAAATGTGATCAATGACATGAAGCTTTCATGAGCTACTCCTGTGCATCTACATTAAATTTTCACACCCACACCTGCACACACGCTCAGAAAACACAAATGTACTCAATGAAAACTCTCTCTGTCACACACCAACACAAACACACACACACACACACACCCCTTCTGGCTATGAGCACCCTTGCCCCGAGTGCTCCCTTGCTGCAGTCTCCATAGCAGTCTGAGTGCTTTATGTTTGCTGTAACACAGAGTCATCACTGTCAGAGCCATTGATTTGTCAACAACATAGTGATACACTGTAGATGGATAATGGCCCATCTTGTGCACAGTTGCTGCATTTTTCTGGACAGCCAAGGAGCATCTGTTGTTGTTGTTGGTTTTTTTTTCTTTCTCTCTTTCCTTCCTCCACCTCCTCCTCTTAAACCTCCATCTCCCCACCCACACACACGCATCCTTGCAGTTTGAAAACAATAAAAGAAAAGCAATGTGTCTTGTTCAGCTACTAAATAGCTGTCTGGTTTGTGTCTCCTGAGGTGGTTGCACATCAGTGGTTGGCCCATCTATCAGACCAATGCATGGCCCTCAAACCTCCAGGTGTAGAGATGATAAATACTCCACCTCTTGAAAGGGCATAGAAAAAGATGGATGGATATAAAAAGAGAGAGACAGTTACAGATATCTAAATGGAGTGATTGAGGGGGAAAAGCATAAGAATCGAAGGAGAAAAATGAGGACAAATTCAAAATGAAAGAAACTGAAGAATAAAAAAGAAAAACACAGAGAAGATAGAACCCAAATGTAATTTAAGCACACCAGGAGCTGGTTGCACCCACTCTGTGTAAGTTCAAACTTAGCATATATACGTAAGTGGACATTTACGCGTCATATGGAAACTGCACCACACAAAGTAACTAGCCTTGTTCTCACGTTAAGATTAGTGACTAAATATTTATACCCACTGACCGCCACGTGTAACTGTTACATATATAGCAACTAAACCAACTGACAAAGCTAATGTTAGCTTGCTAATACTTCATATGACCTGTTCAGAGCGAGGAGTAAACATGAACTTATATGAAATGTGGTCGCAATATCTGACCTGACATTTAATCAAAATACTGTTTAAAAACCCTTTACATTTCACACAAATAAACTCAAATTGGAAGTGGACTGTAATGATTATTCCGAAACCCCAATAGTCAAAAAAAAAAAGTCCCACTGAACTAAAAGCCCACTGCTCTGAAGGCCCGTTTTCCCCAAAATATACACTATCTCTGCCCTTAATATCTTAGTGTATTTGGAAGTGCAGAAAAGGACAATAATAAACATGTAAAACAAAGGCAATTTGATTGGGTTTAGGCATAAAAATGTCTTGGTTAGGTTTAGGAAAAGATAATGGTTTGTGTTAAAATAAGTACTTAAGATACATTAGTTAAGCTACATAAATTGGTTATACCAGAATGTGAATATTTGCAACAATTGGCCTTCGGAACAATGGGCATTTGTTTTCGGAATAACTGACTGTTAGAAATTAGGAATAATGGGCCATCGGACCAATGGCATGACACCAACTGCAAAATGTCAAATGACTAGTTAGCTAAATAGCCTCAGTTAGTTCAGCATAATCAGATATTTGCCTCTTACTCTAAACTGCATTAACACTGCTAATCCTGATACACACATATTTATCCATGTAGCCTATGTATATATAAATAAAATAAGACATACCTACATTTACAAAGAATAGGCAGTAAAGTTTAATATATCTTTTGGGTCACTCTAAAACTAGATATTTAGCAGTTACGTTACAGATTGTGATGCTGCAGTGGCTTCCTGCTGTTGTGACTGTTGTGTAAGGCAATTTAGTAAATCACTAGTTTGAAGCTAGCTAGTAGTTACTAAGAACTTAAGGAGACGTTCTCGCGCCACAGAAGTGAATGGATGTTGATGAATAGCTGGTACAAGACCCATGTCAGGGTCCCTGCGCTCATCCCTGATCGCGCTCGCCTGTTTGATTGTATAAGCAGTACTTTCTCTCCCGGATTCCGCCCTTATCTCGGGCTGCATGGGAAAGGAGCTATCTGTGTGTGAATGCAAGTACTTGCCTGGCTGCT
>NW_023339663.1:11572595-11573247 GCF_004916995.1 Morone saxatilis | reverse complement strand
TGGCAGACTACTGCCTGCTGCCTCTGATAGGATTCCACTTTGGTTAGGTAAATAGGAACTTAACTGAACTGAGACAATTTAAACAGTCTAAATGTAAGGAGATTAAAACTGGCCAAACAGTGGCTGAGCACAGGGATGCATCACTGCTAGTTATGCACTACTGCAAGAATGAGAAACACACATGCAGGTTTGTACACGGCACACATGAATTTCACAAAGTCAAACAGAAAGACCTGAGCATCAGAGACGCTGGGCAAAAGACACACAGAGCAAAAGGACACATAGAATCAGCCGTTAGTTGTTTTTGATGCCTTGATGCCCTCTGACCTACAAAATCACTGTCTATGCTTGCAAAATCTCCACACACACACACACACAGAAATGGCACGAGGCAGGCAAAGCAGGATGGACCTGGGGACAAGTTTCCGCCTGGACGCCCTCATATCCAAGTCCTGCCCTGCTCTGCCCAAAGGCCTTTCCAGACTGGCCAGTCGAGTGAGCGACCTACCCTGAGTCTAACACTGTGTGGCAGGGGGACCTAGAGACAGATGTTCCCTGCCACTGGCATGGTGCAGACGAGGAGATGGTATCCCATGTAACCCACAGTATCTCTCTCCCCCTGTCCATGAAGACAGAGGGGGAGAGAGAGACA
>NW_023339663.1:11559483-11572495 GCF_004916995.1 Morone saxatilis | reverse complement strand
GAGAGACAGAGAGAGGAGCTGAATGCTTGACTGGCGATGTTGGGAGAAAAAAAGGAGGAGCAGCGGTGGGTGGTGGTGGTGGAGGGGGGGTTGTAAAAGGAGAAATAAATCAAGTCAAAGCAATTTGTGGCAATGGCTGCTGCAGTGTCATTAGGAATCCCGTCACGCAGCAGCTCCTCTGAGCAGTCAGCAGACGCAGGTTGACAGCAGGCCAAAGAGGAATTTTAATTTTTCCCCCTGTCTCACAGCTCCCACCTCTGATACATTTTCTAAGTACAAGCCCACCCTGCCAACAATAGCCTTTAAACTCATGCTCAACACTACTGACCTTAAAGCCTCTTTTAATATCATAATAATACATAATAGCTGCAAAAATATAGTTTAAAACAGTTAAATTCATTTTACTACGGTTTCCTTCAAAAGTGACAAATCAAGGCAGAGATAATTCATCTAGTTTGCAGTTCTGAATCAATACTTGTCACTTCATTCAGGACATTCAATATAATGATTATTAAGGGATATTTTTTGAAACCATACGATTTGGAATATAAACAAATCTGTCTTTGCTTTTTTAAGGTATATATTGATTGTCTACTATACCAACTAGTTATTAACATTAACATTTCTGCAATATATTCACATAAACCGGCCTGCATACACACATGCAACCCTGCTCCATAGAAGAATTTGTATATAAACATCATTTTCTGAGAGACATGGCACAGAGCTGGTGTTATCTGGCGATGAAGTGACAGTCTTTATATTCTCACTTTGGCTCATCCTGCCTCTACTTCAGTGTGTGAAATGATTTCCAGCATTTCCCAAAATGGTACACATGTGTGAAGATGCACTTTTCAGATGTGAAATATAAAAGAGAACATGGCAGTATAATATATGCATGTCACAGAGATGTGGTTGAGAAAGCAACCAAAGAGAGAAGTTTCTTCCATTTGACAAAAAGTCAGAGTTGCAATGATGTCTGGTGTCAGCAATGTTGTCACAACCACAATGAGTAGAAAGGAATAAATTGTCCTTTTAACCAAATCTCACACAAATAACTAATTTAATGACATGACTTGACGACTTGAGGTGAATTAATGACTGATTAGATTACAGATGACATTACAGGATGCCTTTGACCTTTAAAAAAAAGAGAAGAAAATTATTATATGTGATAGAGATAACGTCTTTCATAGAGAGATAAAGAGATACAGATATAGCACGGGTGTGTGTCAATCCCAGGACCAGCAGATCCAAATCAGTGTTATGAGAGACACGCAGCACAAACGGAGAACTTGGTAATAACGCTGCCCGAGCAGAGCAGGGCAGAGTAATGATGCACATTTCTCCTCTCAGCTGCCACTTTAATGAGCAGACAAAATGGCCACTGTTGAATAATTAATATGCGGGTCCATTAACAAGGCATTAGAATGCATTCTATCTCTTATTGATTTTTTCCTGTCTTTTTTTTTTGTTGAAAACTTTTACTCCATCCGTAGACCACTCTGCGTACAGCGCTAGTGAGAGTGAAATATGGCTGCTGCTGTTTAAATGTCAGCTTTGTAATTACACATGGAGCCACGAGCTGGGCAATCCCGCGGCCTGAGGGCCTCTGATTTATGGTCAGGCACTGATGGTAACGGCACAGACACATACAGACAAAATGCATTCACACATAAAAGATCTCCTTTCCCCTCATACATACACACACCCAACCAAAACTCAGATTACGCTCCTTTTTAGAGTTCATCCAATAAGTTATGCTTTCATGTATTAACAATAAACAGTGTGTACAGTTGATCTAATACTTTTAAACTATTAAATGCATACTTCAGGTCCTGAGAGACCCTCAAAAAACTTTCTATTTCACAAATTAATTGTTTTTAACCATTTTAAGTTGTTTAAAAATTTAAAAAGTTTCTTTTTTGTGACTGGGATTTGTGACTACTTTTCATCTAATTGATGTTTGTTAAGTCACTGAGCAGTTACAGCGGCTTATGTGTAAAGAAATGCAATATATAAACATAACATAACAGGCTACGTTAAGATCAAGGACCAAGATCAAGAAAACATTTCAAACAATATCAACCTCTCAAATGTTAAGATTTGCTGACCTTCTGTGTTTTATAACATTGTTAATTAAAAATCCTTGGATGTGGGGTAGGCTAGGGGACAAAACAAGCAATGTGAGTCAGCTTGGACCCTGGGAATTGTGATTACTATTTATTATTTCATTTCATAGACTAAACAATTCATCGATAAATCTATAAGAAATCAACAGTTTGATTGATTGAAAATGATTGTTTCAGCCCGGCACACCTTTATCTTTATATTGATTCATAAACTGATAAGAGTGTCATTCCTTTTCCTAGTGTGTTAGACTTGTTCGAAGTGTAACCTCGGCCCCCCTTTCCTCCTCTCAGTGGTTTTTGCTCAGCGGTCTAACACACTCTGGTGGCATGTGGGACACCCTGGTTCAATACTCCCTCCCTTACGCACACCACCAATCAGTCAGATTCTAGGCACAGATACCTGCTGGGAAAACCAATCTATATCTGGACGAATGGAGGAGGAGAGGCGAGGCCAGATCAATGTACAGATATTGATACACGCAGCCATGCAAGGAGACTACACTCCTTCTGAACTCATTCTCTCTCTCTCTTGCTGAAAAGATTAGGAATCGAGATGAACTGCTGAGTAAGGCGTGTGTGTGTGTGTTGATGACACTGTAACACACTGGCAGATACTACAGATAGAGCGGAGAGAAAGAGGAGAGGAGAAGGAGGGAGATACGTAGTACAGACACAGATTACCACCACAGAGCTCAGTAATGGTGTGAGGGGAGCACGTCAATAATAAATACCTCCCATTACACCACGGTGGACTGCTGCAGCAGCCTGTACAGCACGACACCTGCTGACTCCCTGATCTACCTCAAATCACACTGATGCTCTCACACTGAGCTTCTGTGGACTACAACACACATTGACTGCATCAAACACAGAGATATACAGCACAGCTATGCACCGAGGCATGCATAAAATCAGTGCTGAATTCATTTTCCAGCACAGAACAGAGGTTGGGCATCAGACGACTCCCTGTTGGGGTCTGGATTTTTTTTAAGGCTGCCTCCCAACCCTTCCTCCCTCCCTCCCTCCCTCTCTTCAAAGAGACGAGGCTTGACATCCAGGTGTTTTATAGTATTTGTGGCTCTGATCATCCATCAAGCCGATCGATCACTCTCCCAGCAGCTTTTATTAATGATCTTGTCAGCCAGCCAGCTCTCGGGTGCAGCCGCTTGTCCAGAATGATAGATCATTAGCTAGTCTGCCTGCTATTTATTCTCTCATGACCTTGTCTCTCTCCATTGTTGAGCGGGCCGAGTTATGAGAGCTAGAACATGATAATTCACTATTGATTCTGTATTTTTTTTTTTTAGCTGTGTTCAACAGCAAAGACACATACAGTGGCGGAAAAAGTAATAAAAGCATTTATTTAAGTAAAATGGCAATAACACAAGATACTGCATTATAAGTAAAAGTTCTGCATTCAAAATGTCATTTAAGTAAAAATACAGAGGTTTCAGCAACAAAAGGGACTTAAATGATCAAAAGTAAACCCTATGCATCTTTAGCCAGGAAAATGGACCTATTAATCTTGACCTATGGCCTCTGATGACATGTGCCAAGTGCATAAAGATAAGGACAAGGACAAGAGAAGTTTTAGGCAGAAAGTTTCACTTTAAAAAGTTGCCCATATCACCTCAAAAGGAAAACACTCAACAGAATCTATCCCTACAGGGCCCCCAATCGACATTGCAAGAGTGTAGTACTCATGGACGAATAAGGACACCTGTACGTGAGAAGGTAGCTAATGCTTTGGCTAACCACCTCCCAATTAACATAAAGAACAACATAAAGAAGACAGACTGAGAGACATCATTCGAATTGCATCAGGAGAAGCTTCTTATAATCCACCCTCGAGAGGAACCATCGTGTCAAGAATACACACTTTGTATGAAGGCAATAGGGCACGGAGGATAAACATGCCTGAGTGAGCAAAGGAAGTTGCTCTCACAGGGGACGGTGGGACTTCTGCATACACTGACAACTACTTGGGCGTCATAGCACACTTCACTGATCAAGAATGGAATCTGCGATGTAACTGAGTAAAACAGAAGAGAACTGTATTTTAATTTAAATATACTGCCATTGTGTCAATTTTACATCAATACTGTGATTTTACATTTTAATATCCTTTATTACAAGCTTCAGTCTTAGCGATTAATTTCGATTAATCACAGAAAACATTTTTTTTAATCGAATGGCAGCACTAAAAAATTGTGCAGAGAAAGTATGCAGAAAGGTCCTTATTGGTGTCATATTAATATACTTGTACTTATATTATTACTGATGTAACACTGTAACACTGTGACAGCTTATTAGTTGAGATTCAACTGATAATACACCACTTTGGTTAAGGTTTAATTAGATTTAGGCATAAAATACATCTTTGTTAGCTTATGTTCATAAATTGTCACACTATAAATAATCTATTAAACATCTACAGACAAAGTGAAACAGTTGAAATGTTACTATCTACTTTAAAATGTGGACTATCCAAAAGAAGTTTTACTGTGTAATAACATAGCATTAGGAGGAGCTGTGGCACAGTGGCTAAGGAGGTAGATCCACTAATCAGAAGGTTTGTAGTTCGATCCCCAGCTCCTTCCTCTGAATGTCGCAGTGTCCTAGCTCAAGATACTGAACCTCAAACTGCTCCTGATGCTGTGCCATCGGTGTATGCATGTGTGTGAATAGGTGAATGTGACATGTAGTGTTAAGAAGTGGTCGACTGATATGGGTTTGTTTTATTAATGGCACATGCTTTTTCACTTGTAAATATGCAGAATACCTAGACTTTTTACAATGACTTGACCTTCATTTAAAAAAACATGTTGTGGAACATCACAGACAATCAGACAAACATAATCAACAGATAGTAATGAAGGACAGGAAAAGAAAGGAAAAAGGAGAGAGATAGAAAGAGAAAAAGGTCAAAAGAGAAAAAGGCAAAGAGAAAACAGAGAGCGAGTCAGCAGGAGTTTCACAGGAACGAAGCCCGAGGCTGAGCCAGTGAGGTGTAAGTAGCTTTAGAATAAACATGAGCTCCATGTAAACAACAACCTGCCACTACAAGCATCGGTTACGCACCCACACAGACCTGCTGGGGTTCTGGATTCACTGATGTGTGTTTGTATGAGTGTGCACTGTATACTCAGGGTGTCCCTGGGGCTGAAGCGCCTTGCCTGTCATCCTCCCATCACTCCTCTCTCTACCCACTTACATCCATAAAGCCTGTCATGTTGATCAAGTAGCTACAGGCCCGAAGCCTTTTGTGACTGTCAAAAGTGTGCACATGTGAATATTTGACTGTATAATTGTAGCCTGAGTTTCTGTTTGTGTCTATGATGTACAACAGACCAACAGTGTAGAAGTGCTCTGCCATTAATTGAGAGGCTGTGTTTCTGCAGTTTACTACTTCAGTGAGCTGACCTTCAGTATTCAGAGAGAAGAGGGAGGAACTTCTTTCTCCTCCAGAATCATTCATGATGGATGGCTTTCATGTTCAGAGCAGAATGACGGGCTGACAGGGGAGTCAGAGTGACAGAGGATGAGTTTCAAAGTAACATAATGCATGTCCAAATGTAAACTTTCAGAGCACAGGGAGCACATTACTACAGTGCTGAGATCTCGGCATTAGCTGCATAGTGATGTTTAAAAATAAATGTTAGTTATTACACATGAGGCACTGCAGTATGTGCATTTACTGTCTGTGCCCCAAAACTTTGAAATACTTTACTATTAGATAATCCCATGCAGTCTACATTAAAAAAACTTTGAAAACATAATTCAGTTAGTTAATAATGGTTCAACATTTTGGGGAATAGAGTTAGATGAGAACACTGAAACCACTCTCAGTAGCAGTAACTATAAAGCCGGGAACCGGGGAATAGCTTGTATGGCTCTGTCCAAAAGTAACAAAATCTGCCTACTAGCATCTCTAAAGGTCACTATACTTAACATGCTACTTCGTGCTTGTTAATGGGGGGTTATGTGGCAGACTATTTCTGGGCCATAACTTCTCGGGGTCTCTGCTCATTGCCAACCTCACATTGACATTAAAACTCCAGGCTAGCTGTTTCCTTGTTTCCAGTATTTATGCCAAGCTAACTGTTAAGTGGTTCTTTAATTTATTCTATTCTGAAGTACTTTGTGGCTTTTTGTTCAGAAAATGTCTATATAAATAAATATCTACCTACTTGCTTGAATGCAATACTTTTTATTGGTTCATACCTGTCCTTGTGTCCTTTGTTCTGTTTATAACTAACTGCCCAGAGGTCTCTGTCAGCCCTGTGGCAAAGTAGCAAACTGTCAAGCTTTCTGTCTGCCTTCCACCAGGTGTATGCTGGGATACAATTCTGAAAAGTGGATAGAGAAAATGAATCAATGATTGAATGAACTGGCATTCAATCAGTGTGCTCGATGTAATAAAAATTCTCTGTTTGAAATGTAATACTGTTTCAATTCTTTGTTAGCTTGTGATGCCAGCTGGTTCCTGTTAGAACCTAATGTGTCCATCTTCTGAAGAGGAAGCTAAATTAAATATCATCTTGCAGGCAGGCTAACATTAAAAGTGAAACTGTGACAAAGTAAGAAGACACCAAAACAACATGACAATATGAACTCTCCTGTCATCTCTTTTTAACATCACCTGCCTCTTTTAAACCTTTGCCATTCTACCCAAACTCTCCATGTGTCTCGAACACATAAACAACCTCACTGGTGTCCCCCATAACCCACCCTCCAGGACCCTGGGGCCCAATAAGCAGCCATCTGCAGACAACCTCTTCCCACCACGCTCCAGCAAACACAGGCAGGGAGTGTTTGAATGAGTGTGTGTTTGAGAGAGAGAGGGAGGTGGATGTAGTTCAAGGGCACGAGTACTTCATCAAGCTCGAGTCCAGGGAATATCCACCAGCTTCCCCTCCCCCTTGTGTGCACCAGGGAGGCACAGGAACCCGTCCTGAGTGCCCCCCTAAACACACACACCTACAGTAGAGTGTACCTATTACTGCACACCAGCTCTATGCTCTTCAGTTTTGATTTTGACCCTCTGCTGCCTGCTGCAGCCTTGGCGTGGCAGCCCCTGCCTTCCTGCCTGTGGCCCTGGCCGACTCTCAGCTTTGGCGTGGGTGGTTGGGGTGGGGCATCGGGGGGATTTGGGGGCACTGAAGCTGTCCTCTGGTGCTCCTGCAGCCCTGCCTGCTCATCCATCCTGGCCTGCCAGCCCACAGATCGATAGCTCTGCTCTCTTAATCAGGTCTCTGGTGACTGTGGGCGGACGACTGTGTGTATGTGTGTGTGGACAGGAGGTTGTATCGGTTGGGGGTTGCACTCTTTCCATCTTCACTTCTCTGGCTGTTCATCACGACTGTTTATCTCAACTGTATTTTACTGCCTCCTTCTCTCTTTCCCCTTCTTCTTCGTCTCCAAATCCTTTGCATATCACCCGTTTAAAACCCTACACTGACTTTTTTATTCTGTCAGCCCCCCTCTCTATCAACTCTCTCTAGCCAGCTCTTGTTAAGGCTCCAATCTCTCCAACCGTCCTGCTTTATATTTTTTCCTCCTCTCTGTGGCTTTTCTTTCATCTTTTCATGCACTCCCTGCCTATTCTGGCAGCCCGCCAGGGCTCATTCAAAAGAAGTCTCACAGTCAAGTTGGTCTCGGTGCCACTGCAATCTGTTTTGACTTGTGATGAAGACAGAAGAGGCAGCAGTATTGGAGAAATGGAGATGAGAAAGGATGAGAGGTGAGAAGAGCGAGCGAAGCGAGAGGGTTAGTCAGATGAAGTGTGGGGCATCCAGCTGTGGTGTTGTGCCTTGCTAGAGAATCCGCCTTCAGGCTCTCATCACACCTGTGTAACCACAGCTGCAGACACAGACACACACACACACGAAAAAACACTATACATATACATACATACATACATATACAATATACAAAAAATAACTCCAAAACACTTCAAATTTAAATTTTTAGAAATTTTTAATTTCCAAATAAATATTATCTGTTATTTCAAGTGCTTCAGTGTGTGTGCATTGCCTAGAACCTAATATTAACACTGTTTTCTCACTGATCACATTTAAAAGTTCATCATGTCTCCTGTTCTACTACCAAATTGTCTTCTATTTTGTTTGGTGCAGGTGTAATTAACCATGATTCTTGATTTAAGTCACCCAACCCTATCACCAAAATTGTCACTCTTTATTCTCTAAAACAACAGAATATACCAATAAGAGCACTGAAAACACTCTTTACCAGTGGGTACCGCTGTGTTTAAGTATTATTGGAACTGTTGAGCATCCTGTTCATGGTATGTGCAATTATTCATCAGGAGCCAAAGAGACAAAACTAGCTGTTCCCATTTTATTAAGACAGATTGAACAGTCCATGCCACAGTTCAGCTGGGTGCAGACACTATATAAAGGATATTGACTTTGAAGTAACTATATCACATTTTTGCCCCAGTTATATACTACATACTAATTGTATGAAGTATGCACTATATATTAATCTTTATAGTACAGACTGCACCAAAAGTGCCACAATCAAATGAACTTCACAAAGAGAGCTAAATTATTTTTCCAAAGATGTTATACTTTTTTCTAAGAGCCGTCTTACTGCCATTTGCCATTTATTTATATTTTGTTTGCAGCTCCTTCATTTCCTTTGTACCGTACATTGTGGGGCAATAAAGTCTCCATTAAGTCATTTTCCATGAGGTGTTTATCCATTACTTTGTATTTCCTCTGTATACTTGTCTATGATGAAAGGATCTAATCTGATCTAAGGACCAGATGGGGACAGCCCGGAAAGTGACGTGCACCCGCAATTATTTAACCAGGAACGTGTATGTTGTCATACAAATCGAAGCGGTCCAAGTCATAGGAAGAAGTGTCGCAGGAGGTCCTTCTTGTTGACCTTGCCCATCTGATTCCTTGGCATCTCCTCCACCAGCTCCAGGCCCATGGGGATGGTGTAGGGCGGCATGTGCTCCCTGCAATAAACACTAATGTTAATACACTGAAGACTGTTTACTGCAGAGAGGGAGATAAACACAGACTCAACTCAGACAGGCATGTGCAAGGACATACACTGATCAATGTGCACACACGGATGGGAGTATGCACACACACATATGCAGCAAAAAAAGAAAAGAAAACAAAAGCAGAAAACAATTGCAAAACAAAGGCTAGCCCTGTGGCAGAGTAGTCGAGATAAGGAAAGAAATGTCCTTCATACACTCTGCAGCTCTCCTCCCTAATATCCACAATTCGCCTTCCAGACACAGACAATTCCCTTCGTACAAAACAATATAATCACTGTGAGATGAAATAAAAAAAAAACAAATAATAAAAGGAAAAACAGAAGGCTGGGATAATTAAAAGTGTTTTATTTTTTCCGTTTTGAGTGCATGGTTGTTACGTGAAGTCTTGAAGCCTGGAGCTTTTCTATTATCTTCTAACCTAGTTTGTTTGTTTGAGCCTAAGTGTGTGTGTGTGTGCCTGTGTGGTGCGAGTGAGCATAATGACTCATACTGCTGCCATCAAACACTCTTTTCAGCAGATGTCTCCGTCTCTCCATCTCTCTGACTCAGTGAGTAAAGTGTGAGTGAGTATATGTGCATACATACACTGTCTCTGTAATGGGGCTTGCTCATGTCACCAATTTCTCCAGGGCAGTGTGATTGTGTGTGTGCATTTAAGGGGGGGGGGGTGTTCAAGGCAGTGTGGGGCACAGAGGGTGTGATAAAGATTCAGACTGACAGCTGAAGCCAGGGCACTGAAGAGTGAGCATCCATCTACTTGTTTATGTCTCATTTTATCTCCCTCTCTCTCCCCCTGCACCCTGGCCTCAGCAGTGGGCTGTGTGCTGGCACTGCCTGTCTGCTGGCAGCACCCCTGGCTGCAAACACTGTGTGTGTAAGAGTGTGTGTGTGTGTGTGTGTGTGTGTTAACCTGGGTCACAGGCAGCAGTAGTAATCCACCATGCTGGACCAGCAGGCCACAGCAGTAGGATCTAACACCCCCGCACCATATGGAGCCCACAGCTCTGACACACACACACACACACACACACACACTCACACAAACATCCACACAATATGCAATCACACAGAATTCAGAGATGTGAATAAATGATAGTGGTGGGTAGTAGAAAGATAGCGTAAAACACAAAAAACAGATGGTGGGAAAGTGAAGTAAAGGTGGACAAATGAGTTTGACAAAATTCTATGTAGAGGGTGAGTAAAAGAGGAGAAATAAAAAAGGAGAGGAGTGTTTGTGCCTTCAGTCACTCCAAAGCAAAGGGCTGCATGTCACAACAAACTGTCTGCGTTAGACAAAATAAACTCTACTGACATTTAGAAAGGGAAGGAAAAAAAACAGAAGACAAAGCCCTCCGTAACAATCATTTCTTTGCTTCCTCCACATCTTCCTCTTTTTCATCTCTCGTCTTTTCCTTCAGCTCCCCTCATTAGTACATCTCTGGCCTCTCTTTCCCTCACATCCCTTTGTATTGATCTGAGGACTTCAGGGCTGATCACTGGGGATATGTGTGCTAAACTGCAGAGTCTGCATTAGGAGCCTTCATTTGTTTACCACAAATAATTTAAAGAGCTTCTTCTTGAATCAGTACGATAAGATTTAACCAAGAGCGGGTCAGCACTTATTTTCTGTGTTTTGTGAATTCAGGATCGTGGATTGGTTGTAAATTATTTCACCTGCTGCTGGTGACATAATCCTGTGAGAAATAATTTTATAACCCTGAAAACTTTTCACAGTGACTATCCTTTAAACCGCCTGCACAAATGCAAAGTAAACAGTTCAATTACGATGTTCACATTGCAAAGTCAAACTAGCTTTACTAGCGAATATAGTGCATTGCTGGATGACATTGCATCGCGTTAAAGCAAAAGTTGTGCCAGGCCAAACTTTTTTTGCTGGGCAACCCTGCATCTTTTTTCCCAGACACGAATGAAGGGGCTGTATATTTTCATGAAATTCAATTTCAATTCAATTCTCAGGACAGGTTAAGCAGGTCTAGACCATACTCTTTATGATATAATATTTACAGAGACCCACCAATTCCCACCATGAGCAAGCAGTAGCAATGCTGTTGTCTACCTGAACACAACTTTTGTCTGAAGGTTGCTGGTTTATACCCTTGTGTTTGCAAGCCTCTTCCCAGCTTTAGTGGCTGTGTTCACAAAAATCATCTAATCTCAACTACTCATCTGTTGCTAACTCTGGAGGAAAAAAATGATAACATGCCTATAAAAAAGTCAGTTAATAATCTATTATTAAACTGTGGCATGATTTTAGCATCATTTTGAAAACAATAACACTCAAATAAAGAGATTATCTAGTTGGAAGTTACAGTACCTTGCCCAGATCTTCAACTCAGGCAGGTCTATACTCTTCCCTTGCTTTAGCTGCACCACTGCAGTGACTTTCTGACCCCAGGTGGCATCTGGGACCCCTATCACAGCCACATCTGTAATGGTAAAATCACACAAAGCAGACATGTTGTTGTTAAGTTTCAACTGCTCGGTTTCCTTCAACTTGCAAGTATTAGTCAAACTGAAACTGTTTTTTGTTGTTGCATTGGCTCTGTACTTTGGCACATTGGTTTTAAAATGGAACAATGACTGGTGTCTTTAATTAGAGGGTGTTTATGTGCAGATCAGATGAAAAGTGTTGGAACTGTAGTCCTAATCTATTCAGTCTATTAATTTTAGGGGACAATAAAGAGCATCACCATCCTACTGTATTGTTTTGTGGGATGGTTGCATTGATTATATGCTGCATAAAAAGGGCAATCGTGTTGACCTAATATTGATGTGAATGCGCTGAAATTCCTTGACACTTTAACCTGATAGTGATTTCTTTTCACATCCAATGTACCACAGAACAGAGCCAAAACAATGACAAAAGCCTCCATGTCCTTCTAAAGACAAATCGGCACTCTTACCCATGATGTCTGGATGAGCCAGTAGGTGACGCTCCACCTCGAGTGCACTAATCTTGTAGCCACCACTCTTGAGGATGTCAACACTGCTGCGGCCCCTGATCCAATACACACCGTCTTTATAGACCACTGTGTCTCCTGAAAAACACGTACACATACAAAGAGAAAGGCAGTGCAAATGAAGTAAGAAAGTGTCAAGGTCCATATATTTATAAAATGTTATTGTTTATCAGCAGGTTAAAAAGGATGGATTGATCGAGAAAAGTCTAATGGTGTTTATTTTGCATTTTTAAACAAAAGTCTACATCCATGCTAGTGGATCTGTGAGGCTGTACTTGGACACAATGGTGGCACCATGGATATCTCTATCAACTTTTACGGTAATCCACCACATAGTTGGTGAGATATTTCATTTTGAACCCAAGTGGTTCCATGACGTTAGCATGGCCGAAGTTTGAACGTGTATTGTTCAGCAATGCAGAAAATCTGCATTTTCTTTTTCATTTTTGTTTTCTCTTTTATTACTTGAAGCATATTCTGAGCTGTGCTTGCTACAAGACAACTTGATTTGCTATGATTGCTTGCTATGAATGATTTCTTGGAGGAGACAAAACATCAACTTTTGAGTTTGTGGGGAAAAATCTGAGCAAAAAAACAGAATATATAAGTAACATTCATGTCACCTTTGTGACTAGATACAAGACATATATGGTATGTAAACTTGGTTGAGTATGAGCTGTCTGTGTGTGTGTGTGTGTTTGTGTCTGGAGGATGATGTTGGGGGAGATCTTAAAACACCCATCCATCCAATGCACTCACTCACTCACTCTCTCTCACACACACACACACAGACAGCTCATACTCAACCAAGTTTACATACCATACCATACCATACCATACCACACACACACACACAC
>NW_023339663.1:11518801-11559385 GCF_004916995.1 Morone saxatilis | reverse complement strand
ACACACACGTAGGTGTCTGGGGGACAGGTGTGGGGGAGGATGAGTACAGTATGTGGGATGAGGGGCTCAGCTGGGCCTGGGGATGGCGAGCAGAGGAAATGGGTCAGTATGGATGAGTAGAGAGAGACAGAGGGGGAGAAAAATGGACAGAGGAGGGAAGGAGCAGAGAAGAGAAAAGAAGGAACAGGAAGGTGTTCTTCTGGATTATTACAGGTGGTGCGTCCACAGCTGGGACCGAGGAGTGAACGGATGTGTGAGTGTGAGTGTGCTGTGGGGTGTGGGGTGTGTGTGACACTGTGATGAGGTTAAGCGGATGCTGTAGTTAAGGTAGGAGGGTTGAATAAAGGTGGTGGGCTGAGAGGTCAGCAGAGGTCAGGGACAGAGGCAGCGGCTGTAGCTACAGTACCACTGAGGACACAGAGGACAATTCATCTCTGGAAATTTGGGGCTTTAATGATCTGAGGAAGAGGTTACATTCCACAACTACACCCCTTGAAAACCACATTTGTTTTGTCTGTTTTTGTACACATTAAACAAACAAGATATAATGTGTTAATTAATGAGCCTCAGACAGAAATGGTAAATGGACTGTACTTGTATAGCGTATTTCTAGTTTTCTGACCACTCAAAGCTACATTCACCCATTCACACCCATTCACACCCATTCATACAGTGATGGCAAATGCTCATTACAAAAAAAACTAGTCCATTCATTCACAAATTTGGGGTTCAGTATCTTGGTCTGGCAGTAGGAGGAGCCGGGGATCAAACTGCCAACCCTCTGCTTAGTGGACTGCTGCTCCTCTGCTCTACCTCCTGAGCCACAGGTCTGGTAGATGTGCTGGTAGACAGATTTTATTACCTTTGGACAGACAGGCTAGCTGTTCCTGTTTCACATTTCCTCTTTTTAGTCTCTTTCCTAAACTAAGCAAACAAGTTGCAGGTGGTAGCTTCGTATATAACAAACAGATATTAGTGTGGTATCAATCTTCTCATCTGACTCTTGGCAATAAAGCTTATGCATGTATTTTCCAAACTGTGGAACTATAACTTTATCTCTTAAGAGGGGTGGGGGGGATTGCACCGGGAGATTTTGGACCTCAGTTTGCTAGCACAGCAGGAAAAAAAGTCTACACTTGAAATATGGAATCAATAAAAGAAAACAACTGGCATCGTCTTACCTGGAATCAACATGATGAAGCATTTTAGGAGAAGGATTTCATTTTGATGGTGGCCTGTTTTTACTGCCATCTTCCGTCTGTCCTCTACTCCATCATTTAATCTTATTTGTTCTCTACTCTAACCCTGTATCCCTCTATCCATCATTCATTTCTGCCCACGTTTTCAGCTTCTCCTGCTCCAGTGTCAGCCCAACAGACACAACTATGTTTTTTTTTTTTTTGTTTTTTTTACTCCCATCCTTCTATTTTTTTCTCACTACCTCTGGAGCATCACATCTCCTGTTTCCTTCTCTCCACCTATCTTCCCGTCTCTTCTTCCCCCTCTTGCCTCTCCGCTTCAGCATCAATAGAGGGCCCATCTGTTCCCATACATCACGCACTTCATTTCAGTTTATTAGCTGGGATAAATCATAAATATTTCATTATACATCACGGGCGGCTGTCGCCTGCACACCGACAATTTATCACCGCTGCCCTCTCTGCCGGCTTGCCACGGCGGCTATAAGCTTTCCAGTCTATTAAACAAGATTGATACAGTGTGTAAATTTAGATATTGGGAATTTCTTCACAGACCACTGCTCTGCACTGATAGGCCAGGGTAACAGAGGAGGGGAGGGAGGATGGCAGGAGAGGAGGGAGCAGAGGGGGGAGTAGAGGAGCTTGGTTGGGTGTTAACACCACTAACAGCATAGTTACAGTTTCCCCCTATTCTTCTTCTCTTTTGGGTGAGGGGGGAAAATAAAATAAAGTGTAGGAATAATTTGGTTACAGCCATGCAGCTCTCTCATCTTATGCAAATAGATATGGGGAAAAGAGCAGTTTACATGCACACTGATAAGCTGTTACTCTGTCCTGTGTGTGCATGCACGCCAACTGGAACAGATAAAAATACAATAAAATTTGTCCATTCGGTTACAAATATTTAAGAGTAGAAGGAAGGAAACGGCATGGTTGAGGCAATGTTTGACAGGGGGGTTGAAAAGAAACACTCAACAGACAACATACTTGAATTGAGTTTGAAGTACTTATACAGGACTCTTTGACCTTGTCTCTTTGAGGAGAAGGAAATAACGAGGGATAGAACAGCATGTTTGCAGAGAGGCACAAGTGGGAATAGTGATTGGAGAACACAGACTGATAAAAAAGGAAGGAAGGGCGGGAGAGAGATTGTTGGGAACTGTGTTACTAGGACGCACACACACACTCACAAGCTTGTAGACATACACACATACATACTGTACACACACAGTACATACATTCACATACACACACACACACGCACACAAGCACACAAACACTACTTCAGGCATCAGAGACTCTCTGCCATTATGTGTTATGGCGTCGGAGGCAGATATGGCCGAATGGCTTTCTTAATTAAAACGATAAGAAGCCTAATTGCACTGGGCTTTCATCTCATTCTGAGGCATTAAAGAAAGTGAAGGCACAGAGTGTGAAAAAAAAAGAAATAAAAACAGATCAAGACTTTAACTGGAGGATGGAGGGCAGAGAAAACTTCCATAATGTCTTTCACAAAACAAGAAAATGACATTTGTTGGGTCTGCAGAAAACTTCATTCACAGCGTAATTGAAATTTCAGACAACACAAAATTATTTGAAACCATTAATTGTCATTTTCTTAACAGGAAAAACAACATTGTGCAGAGAAGAGTGTTATCAACATTTTTTTTTTTTAAATTCCAGCTACAACAATTTTTCAGATTAATACAAAATTGCCTTAAGAAGAATTTCTGCTGGAGTGTGACATTTTAACATTTTTATAGAACTCTGGTGATTGGTCTTCATTCCTGCTGACGTTTTTTGGTTGCTCAAAGACGTCTACATAGATGTTATTCTTGACCGTTTCCATGATAAACCAAGCATATTACATTAAACAAACTAGATGGGAAAAAAAAGAGGAGAAATATGAAGTGTCTGCAGTGACAGGGGAACAGCCAGTTGCAAAAGTAACTCCAAAAATGTAAATAAAACATAAAACATGTCACCTTCATACAGCGACAAACAGCTGTATAATCTTTTACTGTAACGTAAATGAATGTAGCCAAATGTCTAAACAAAAAACACATGCTATGCTATTTAACACACTTTTGATCATGCAAGGCCTAATTAATATTTAGTTACAAGACTACAAGTGATGTACTGGATGTTGGAGCTTAAATTTAGCCCAGACAAGGCAGGTAAGATCCTCCTGACTGCACCAGGCTGTGGGCTCTTTACCCATCAAACAAACTGTTTGCCTCTCTCCCCGAGTACCCACTCAACAAACTGTAGGAGCTGGCAGGGAAGCAGCACGGGGGCTCCACAGTGATGGTGCCATTTATGTTACCTTAGAAAAGATTCAAAAGTAACTATGGGGTATTTTCAATGCTTTACACAAATCATTGATTGCTGTGATTAATGCCCTGTATTTCTGATCGGGTGCACACATATGCCTTGGAAAAAGATTTAATTGCAAAGACCAAAGGCCACACAACTTTCAGAATTACACAAGCACACACATAGCCTGGACATGTTGATTTGCTTAGACAAAAAGTGTGTGAAAGAAAAGGGCAGGGTGTGACATTATGACAAAGGCCAGCATCACAAAAACACTTCAGCCTTTCTGCCACTAGCATTTTAGCTAAAGGTGTTGGGGAAGGAGAAAGTCAACTAAAAAGGCACAAAACAGGTTTTGTGGAGGTGACAGAAATCATCTATTAGTCTGTCAGGACCTTTGAGCAGTGGCAAGTCCAGACATTTTACTATATTTGTCTACATATAAACTGCTCAGAAAAAAAAGGGGAACACTTAATCTGCAAAACTTCGGGGATATCAATCTGTCCATTTAGGAATCACAGGGGATTGTGAGTCAATTTCCCCTGCTTTGGTGCAAATAAAAGTGACAACAGGTGCAATGGAGAGGCAAAAGCAAGACAACCCACCATAATGGAATGGTTTTTGCATGTGGTGGCCACAGTCAATTGCTCTCTACTAATCCTGCCTGACTGATTCTTCTCTAGTTTTTGTTCTGCTAGTGTCCTTGTCCAGCTCACTCCAGGATTGCACATCCATAAGTGTGGTCGCAAGAAGGTTTGGGGTGTCTCCCAGCACAGTCTCAAGAGCATGGAGGAGATACCAGGAGACCGGCTGTTACACCGACTGAGAGCTGGACAGGGCTATAGAAGGGTATCAACAGCAACAGCAGGACCGGTATCCGCTCCTTTGTGCAAGGAAGAGCACAATTCTGGATTCTCATGTGGCCAGAGAGTGTAGGCAGTTCCTGGTTGGCGAAGGCACTGATGCCATTGACTGGCCTTCACGTTCCCCTGACCTAAATCCCACTGAGCACCTATGGGACGTTATGTATTGGTGGATCCGCCACCACCAAGTAGAGACTGACTGTCTAGGAGCTTATTCTTGCCCTGATCCAGGTCTGGCAGGAGATCCCCCAGGATAATTGACGTGCACGTGGGGGCCGTGATGAAATTGAGTTGCATCAGCCTGTGGTTTTAATTTTTTATTTTGATTTGCAATGAGATTCCATAGACCGTTACACGCATTTTGTTCTGAACAATGTTTTATTTTATTTTTCAATTTCACTTACTCCTGTGCATGCATCACATTTATTAATTTTTTTTTTAGAAAACCTGCCATGAAATCAGGGATTTTAGGCTGCAACAATCCTACAAAAAAAGCCAGCAAAATCCCAGAGGGACTGGAAAAATACAGAAATAATGGTTATATGTGTTTGGAATTGAATGTGATTGGAGTCTGACCTTGATCTAAGTACCATGTACTTGTTTTTGTGTGCACCACCCACTCAACCCTGGAGATGTGGCTGGTGTGTAGCCTCCCATAAGTGCACTCAGTGATAAAATGAAAGCATGTACGCATTCACATTATTTTCTCATTCTGGATTTGACTTACCGCACACTTAACTCAGACCGCAACAGTTTAAAAAAGGAAGAAACCCATTTTCATCCATGGTTAGGGTGTGGCTAAAAAAATCGAATTTGAGGCACTCAAGGGGGTCATTAAAAGAAAAAAGTCTTTAATAGATATGGACTACTACTTTACGAAAATACAATTTTTACTCTTAAACTAACATGCCTGTAATTCTCATCATTACTCCAGTGAAATAAGAAATCTGTGTGTTCAATTGATGTTAACTACTACATCAAAAAGATCTGAATTGCTGAAATATTTGAGTTTAAGCAACTCTTCACGGCTAAACAAAACAGAGGTGTCCTTTCCTTATTCTGCAAATGTTGTGTTAAATCCTCATTAACTCCTGTTTTCTTTTCACAGAATTTGAAGGTTTGAAAAAACTTGAGTAAACTTCTGTATCAAGGTGTTGCCATAGCTACACACTGTAGTTAAATCAAGTTTTTATTTGCATAACATACTATCGCATACATTTTTTAAGGGTAACAACAATCCCCGACCCAGTCCAATCTCTAAAAAAGAAACAAAACAAACAAGTCTGCTTGAAAAAATTATATACTTCTTTCATGTAACTGCTATAAAACCCAAACCATAAATTTAGAGTTGTTCAGGCTGTTCTCATAGCAGGTAGTCAGCAGTAGTGAAATGTAATTAAGCACATCTACTAAACTACAAATATTAAGTATTTCTACTACTTTACGTGAGTATTTCCTTCTCATGCCAATTTCTACTTCAACCACATTGAAACATTGTACTTTTTATTCTATTGCAATTATTTGACAGCTACTAGTTCCTTTACAAATAAATAATTTTGCACAAAACATCTGAAAATGTACAAGGACAGGTGAAATGTTGCTGATACATTTTTTTTTTTTTTTTTTTACAAAAAATGAATCAGAAAACATTTTGAAATGCATGACAATGTGAGGATCTGCTGCTTTTCCTTTTAGAATTTTAAATAGTTTTTTTGGATTGTTGGATGGACAAAACAAACATTGTGAAAGGTTCATTATTTTCTGAAATTTTACAGACCAAACAATGCATTGAATCTATTAATTGCAAAAATAATCGACAGATTCATATTTTTATAAGGAAAATAATGAGTTGCAACTTTATATTTTTAAAAACCAGCACTACATCAACCAAACAGTAAAATCCTCTCTTTATGTTCATGTATGACTAATGATAATATAATGAGATATTAAATAAAAGTATAACAGTTGCAGGGGGCATTTTTCTGCATTATGTACCTTAAATTATTAATAAAAAAAATCTAATTCCTGATTATGTTTATATAATTTAAGTAACATCTTCAATACATGACTTTTACTTGTAACGGTATTTTTACAGTGTAGTATTAGTACTTACTTTATATGTTGTAAAGGCTACAACTTAGCCTCTCTTTGACCTGCTACTGTCTTCACAATCACCACTTAACCCAGTAAACTGCTTTGAGCTGACCAGTTATGGTTCTTGCATAAGCTGTAGGATATAACGGTATTTTAATTTTTGAATACGTGCATAAAGCTAGCGTCATCATCTCTGCAGACACCTAAGCACGGTGATACAAACTTTTTAAAACCCACTGAATGGTTCAAAAAATTACCCACCATCAACCAGAACTCAAAAGTTTGTTTTGAGTTTTGTTTATACATGTCACTGCACTGGCACCACTGAAGTGCCTAAAGTGAACCTGATGAGGAGATACTTCTCCACTGCGAGTACAAGTGGAGTCGTGGTCTTTCACTGTATTCGGCACAACCTAACATCTCACACCGCGGTTAAAGCTGAGTGCCCTCCATCACTGTGGAGAGGAGAGCCTTATCTGCACAAAGATGAGAGAGGTCTGAATGTGAGTCGTGCCTCTTCTCAGACTGTAAACACTTAGCATATATGAATATTAATATTCCACATTAAAGCCCCGATGACTAGATGGAAGAGTTAATGAGGATAAATAACAGACAGTCAAGCAGTGAAATCTCAGCTCTGACATTATTTATCATCCTTAACTTTTGTCACAGCTCCTTTTTTTAGTAATTAATATCGTACAAGAAAGCACTTTGCACTTGGATGAGTGATCTAATTTGTTTAATATAATGCAATTAAAGAAGTTTGAATTGCTTTATGTTAATGTTACTGATTATATTCCTTGCTGGGTTGCCTCTCCACCAGCAGATAACAAGCTGAACTTGAAGATTGATGTCTGTCTCAGACCTGCCATGTTCATCAAGCTAACTACTTAACTGCAATTTACATGCCCCTTCTTTGCACTGAATCACACAAATCTGAACAAAGACACGTCGACAGCAGTCGATTATAAAGTGCTAACTCTGAGCAAACCAGACTCAGATTAGTTTTACTTTTGACCAGAACAAATGAATGAAAGGCTGAATAGAAGTTTTTTTTCCCCCACGTCTATTTTGTGGCAGATGCTTCAAAGGTTTGCCAAAAACTCCTGCAGTTTAGTGGCTCACATGAAGCAGTGTTCAACTGCATTTTCCTGCAACTGGTGTTAATAAAACCAGCACCACCGTGCGTTGACACCTTGGCTGTAAATGTTACAGGCATGGCTGGTTTGAAACAAAGTGCTGGGAGGGTGGGGTGTTGGTGGTGGATCCCGCAGGGAGCTCTGACATTGGAGTTAGGAGGACACAATGTGACTTGAGGTGAAATATGACATTGGGAAACACAGAGAGGGATAAAGGCAGGGAAGAGGAGAGCACGCAGCTGGGAGCAAAAGAGAGATGCACAAATGACTAGTGATGGCTCTGCAGGATATGAAGTACACTTCTGTCTCTCGGTGGAGAGAATTTACCCTGCAGACCTGAAGCTCACCTTTACAGCTGGGGTTACATCTCTCTCAGTCACTCAGTCTCTCTCTCACACACACACACACACACACACACACACACACAGCCTCTGCATCATACAATATTGCTTATAATATAAGTCTGGCATGTGCGTTCTAAAAAACTTATTTAGGTTTAGATTTAGCCTATACAAAACAATTTCAACTTTCCACATTTACTGCTAATTCTGGCTCTTACAGGATGTAGCATAATTAAGTGTGAAACTGAGGTACAATGACAAAGATTTAACCCCTTTGTTAACTTTTCTGCCCCTGAGTCAAAATCATCAGATAAGGCAGGGCTAATAGTCAGTCCCCAAACACAGCTTCCAGTACACTGCCTGCTACAACCAAGCCTCCATTATTCATTGCCGAAATGCAAAATATGAAAAATTGCTAATGCTCAAGCTTCCGTCTCTTCCCACAAGTCCTTACTAATTTATGTATTCATACATTTATTTATGGTTTATTTCAAAACATCATAATCCATTCCATAAGGAATGTGCTCTCTTGGTTGATAGGCACCAACTACACCCAAATATACTACATCACCTTTTGTCCTTTTTTCGTTGCTCTTTTCTCACCTAGGTTGCCCCCCGACTGGCTATATTTTGTTGCTTGTATTTATTTATCTGCACATGAAATCCAACAACGAAAGCCCTTGCAGCCCTTGTCAACTTGAGCTTAACTCGTATTGTAGCTCTGGACAGCAGTCGGAGTGTAGAACGAGCAGAAAAAGAGGGTTAAAAAAGGCAAGAGGGGATCAATGTGCTCAGAGATATTTGTGAAGATGAGTGGAAAGAGAGAGCACTCAGGAGAAGGTGACAGCTTCCCTATAGAGCTGCCAGTCATGCTACACAGCACCCGCTCGCACTAGAGAAGACACCTATTGCCAGCTGAGAACTTATTGATCCAAACTATCACACTCCTTTCTCCACTTCTTACCCTCTACTTTTCTTTCATCATCTCTCCTTTGCCTCCTCTTCCTATTGGCCTGTCAGTCTCCCCTATTAGCTTTATTTTCTTTATTTTCTTTATTTTGTCAGATTGTCATCTTTCACGCTGTGTCAGCCACTCAGTGCAAAGATTTTTAAGACCTTTTCAACTGCAATGGATTTCATTTCAGCCAAATGTAGTTCTGCTGGCTGATCTAATAAAACGCAGCTTTTTGGTAAAAGGCAGGAACATGACTTTCTGCAACAGTAAGTACATTTCCATCCATCTGTTTTTATGCAAACTTGCGTGGTTTTAAAAGGTGAAGCCATCAGTAGGGTTGTGTCATGCATAATTACAATGATAGAGAACAACATTTTAACCTACGCCTTTTGACTTCTAATTACAAGTCTTAGCTGAGGGAAGGCTATAACTGACAGAAACAATAAGTTTACATTTTTACAACTGTTATGATAACCACTTGCTAACCACTTATCTAACACAATATATACAAATGTCTTTGTCTTTTCTTCCCTTCCTTCATCTAAACACAATTTTAAACTCACGCATTTCTGGAGGTGACAAACTGCAGTGTGTGTAATTTCGGGACTTGATCAACATCCCTGTTTTTAACAATCGTTTAAATAAAATATATTAACCTGACAAACATTGTACATTACTTCTGCTGTAACTTTTTGTAGAGTATTTTTAAAAAGCCACCAGATCATTTTTTTCTCATCCCCCATGTCTCAGGGAAATAACTCTCAGACTGAATAGAAATAGGAAAGTCCCTTAAACACTTCACTGTGGTCACGTTAGTGGATGTATGAGATGTTGTGCATATTTTGCTGCATTATTATCTACACCTCAGTCAGATCCCTGAAAAGAAGTTTAGTGCTGAACACCTTTCATTTTTCCTCCCTGACCTGAAGGTCAAATACTGGAGGATGTATAAAAAGTGAGATACAGAAAGCTCTGTGGGAAGGTGACAAGAGATCAGACAAGCGTTAGCAAGTCAGAGATGGAGTGTGAGGATGAGACAGAGTGTCAGAAAGAAAGGTAGAGTGTGAAACAGGGAGCAGGTGTGAGGGTAAAAAGGGTAAGAGTGTAAGAGGAGAGGTAGGACGCTAAGGAGAGGGTTAAGTGCAGACAGTCTCCATCTAACACCACCCCCCCCAGACAGCCACACCAAGAGGGTTTGTGTGGACATGGCAGAATGTTGTGTGGACAAGAGTAACTTCTGTGGGAGTTTACTGTCCACATGAGCATGCGCCTATCTATGAATCAGCTGTATATGTCTCATTATGTGTATATATTTTTTTTTATCAGTTTAAATGATTAAAACTCTTTTTGTCTGTTTCTCTGGTACCATTGCTATGGAGAAGAAGCCAGTCATGATACATGAATCAAGCTGTAGGAAACAATTTATCATTACAACTGGGAACAGAACACTGCACCACAGTTGCCAAATTAATCTTTTATTGACTGGGAATATAAAAGAAAACTGATAAAAAATCAAATTTGACATTTTTGGAACTATGCTCATTCCTTGCTGAGAGTTGAGAAGATTAATACAACTCAAATATGTATGCTATGAAGTTAGAGCCAGCAGTCAATTAGCTTAGCTAAGCATAAAGATTGAAAATAGGTAGAAACAGCTTGCCTGTTCTGGTACAAAGCTAAAATTTTTATTTTTATTTTTAGTCTTCAGCCCCAACCAACCCAAGACCCATGTGACATCGCCTGAGGCAATTTATCAGATTTTGTGCAGTTCCAGGCTTTGTTCACATATATAGTAGTATCCCCCAAGACCTGTAAAACAGACTTTGATTTAAAAATCTGGTATAGTTACCCGTCGTATATAAAGTTTAGTTTTAAATCAAAGAACTGGATATCGAGAATGTTCATCGATTCACTCCTAGAGTTGAGCTAACATGTGTCGGAGCCAAAAAATAAACAGAACTTCTGGTTCTTCTGAAAAAAACAAAACTCCACCACTTCACACACTCTGCCCGGCGTTGTGTGTGTGTGGTGTGTGTCGTGTGTGCGTGTATGTGTGTGATTGTGTTTAAGTTGGCATCAAAGCAGGGTAGACTGGTTGGGCAAAGACTGTGTTCAGCTTTCCTGGTCGTACGGTGTTGTGTGGTGTGTGTGGTGTGTGTTGTGTGTGGTGTGGTGTGTGTGTGTGTGTGTGTGTCGTGTGTGTGGCTTGGAGATCGGTCTGTGGGAGCTGATTGCTTCGGGTCTGCATTATGTGGCCAGTGGCTGTAATTGGAGGTACAGCAGCGTTGCTGTGCTCTGGATCTCTGTCCTTCAGCCTGGCAAAGCCAATTAAACAGCACTCGCCTGCTCTCCCACTGCCTTGCCCTGCTTCGCTCTCCATCACTTCGCCTCATCCTTGGCTTTCTTTTCATGCACCCACCCCCACCCCCACCCTCACCCTCACCCTCACCCTCCCCCTCACCCTCCTCCACCACCACCACCAGCTCCCCATCCCAGCCTTACATGCCACCCTTTGTAGGTAACTCTTTCTAACCCATCCACCACCACATCTCAAAGCTCAATACTTCCAGCTCTTTCTTCACTCTTTTGCTTCTGGCTCTTATCTGCTGTTGTCTACATGACAATTAAAAGCTCCAATTGCTTCTGCCCTCCCTGCTGCACCCCCCAGCTTCACCAAACTTCCCCCTAACGCCTGTCTCCCAGTGGCTTTGCAGTAAAGCAGTGCTCCTTGGGGTGTGGGGGGGCAGAAAGAGAATTGCAGGGCTGCAGGGAGAGAGAGCCTCTGATGACAGCTTCCCCGTGTGCTGCCACACACACACTAAAGAAACAGAGAGAGGGAGAGAAAGAGCGAGAGAGCAATACTTGGTTTCTCAAGACCCAGAGCAGTCACAACCACTTAGGAGGAAAAATGCCCTGCAGCACCAAAAACACACATAGTCCATTTATCACTCCCTCATAGTCCCCCAAAAAGTGCATACACACATACAGTACACACATACTCAGTTTGTGAGTGTGTGTGTGTGTGTGTTTCCTGGACTGGAATCCTGGTTTTTAAGTGTTTAAAATCAAGCTCTGAAAGTGCAGTCTGCAGCAGAGATAAAAAAACTGAATCCCTCTGAAAGTACAACTCATGTAGATGCAATTAGTGGCACAATTCACTCCCTCTGAGGGAATGTGTGTGAATGTGTGCGTGCATGTACAGTGCTGAAGTGTGTGTTAAGAGAAAAGGGAGGTGGAGGACGAGGAAGATTTGGTACCTGTTTTGAACCAGCCGTCATCAGTGAAAGACTCTCTGGTCTCTTGAGGTTTGTTCCAGTACTCCTTAAAGACAGACGGCCCTCGAACTTGGAGCTCCCCTTCTTTCCCCCCCATACCTGGAAGTACCTGTGATATATATTCACACAGAGAGTAATGCAATGACTATGCACTTAATGCCCACTTCATGCTGAGGGATGTACTAGCCAACAGCAGCAAGACAACAATCTAACTTGCATGCAGATCTATGAGAGATCTGTAAGAGTTAAAATCTGTTATATTTATTTATGGAAAATATGCAGTCATTATCTGTATCATGGCTTATACAGTAGAGTTTTGGGGTTTAAAATTCAAAATCAGTTAAACTACTTCTTGGCTGATTTCTGTGATTTTTCATCCACTATGTAGAAAAATGGGCTTATAAATTATTAATTCATTGATTACCTGAGTGTCTCTGTGATTGCCCTCCGCAAGTATGATGTTCGTGTCATTCATGACAATCCGAACTTGCACAGCAGGAAGGGGCAACCCCACAGCGCCTGTCAACAAATCAAGCAGAAACACACTCAAAACACACAGGTACAGAGTAGAAAGGGAATATAGTCAATTGAAAGCAAGATGGAAATATTTTTGTCCCTTTTAAAGAAGTTGAACACGTATATGGGCAATGACCAGTGGAGTGGTTGTCATCAACCTTTAGTGCAGGATTTCTACCACAGTGGAGGTTGCTCTCTTCCAAGATGGCATTAACTGGTCACTAAATGGTTTGCTGAGCTTATAAAACACTAAACTGAAAGCCATTCATCTTAGTCACCAGTCAGCTTACTTGGACAGTAATGGGGATTTCTGGGGCAATGCCTGATGCAGCTTTTTTCTCCAACATCAAGTGTTCATCAACTGTTTTTTGGACATTTGTCTTAGACTTTTAAGAACAGATACCAGGCCCAGAATACACTCCAGGGCACTGATGTATTGACAGAGTCTTCTCAAAAGGACCTGAACTGCAGCATCCATGGCAATAAGTCAACCCACAATTCCTTACACACAAAAATAATAATACCCCATGCATATCTACAATGATCCACAGTCTCTATTTTTGCAACAGTTTTCTGTTGTTCCTGAATTCAGTCCTTCAGTCCTAACTACTGCTGACTGCTTGACAAGGCTTTTTATTACAGCACAGTGACATAAAATGTTGTAAGTGAGCTGACAAATTATGAAATACAATAAGAACTGTCAGAAATTCATTCTCAGATTGTTCATAACTGCAGTGATGTTTAAGTGAAACAATTATATAAGAAAGCTGTAAGAAAATGTGTTACAAATAGAAAATTCCCACACGTACTTACATCACCTGCAGTCTTTGTGTGTGCGTGCAAGTGTGACCTCCAGAGTTAAGTAATTATAGCAAAGAGTGCACAGGGGATGCACGGAGAAGGTCTCAGTGGCCTTTACTGTGCGTGTGCATGCGTGCGCGTGTGCCTGCCCAAAGGCTATTATGCCATTTCACAGACCACTGCTCTCCCAATAAAGAGCAGGTCAGGTCCTGATTAAAGAGTGATTCTCTCACTTCATATTGATCTAATCCACTCCAGTCCTGATTGGCAATGTCTATCACACACCCTCCATCACTTGCACTCAGTCCAGCAGGGAAAACCAACTGACCGCAAAAGTGTTTGTCAGTGGACAAGCAGGATAACAAACTAACTCAAGTCAGGAGGTTAGACGAATCTAGCCATGTTATAATGATCACTCCATTATGAGCTGCTGTGGGCAGTGTGAAAAAGGATAATTGAGACCTAAAGCAGAATGTGACTCTGGTGTCTTATTTTCATTGGAGTCGCAGTATAGTGGATCAGGATCAATTACAGCTGGAGGACATTCAATGTCTTGCTCATGGACACTCTAGCAGGGATAAGTGCTTGTACTAAGGTCAACTAGCGCCTCCACACACACACACACACATTTTTCAGACACTTACGACCATTTCTGTAACGTTCTGAAACCGACAATCTGACATTCACACCCACTGTGCGCTGTGATTGGCCAGCTGTGCGGAGGTCTGTCACTTTTCATGTGAACAACCAAGTGCAACACTATGTGTCAAGACTGTCTAAAAATGGCCACTGTTATCTCCATATTTCAACTATATCGTGTGCCCCCCCCCCCCTTTGTGACAGGCCAGCTTTTCACATCATGTTTGAGTGTGACCATTACTGAAGTCGCCACATTCCCAGATCTCAGAATCAACATGGTGATTAGAGATTAGAATCCTAGAAAAAACTACACTCAAGGTCTAAAAAAGGGAATTATACTTTAGAACAAACCTGGTAGATAAGAGATTACACACCCAAACAAAAAAGGTCAACCTCTTGTCCTCCTTCCACCGATTAGGGTGAAGAAGTGTAGAACCAGTAATCTTCCTTCAGTTCTTCTGTCAAGCAAAAAAACGCCATCTACAAAATGACAAAAACAGACTCCTCTCCCTCAATGACAATGTCTCCAAAATCCAATTCGGGGAATCTCTCTTCCCTTTTACGCCCTCTTCTATCATCATTTTTTTTCCTCTCACATCAGGAGCTTTAGAAATCTTGGAGACTGGTGGCATTCTGGTTTCGATGATTCAACAAGATTGAGTGCCATTTTGAAGAGTACAGGCAGACTATAAATGCTGGGTGGGAAAAGGTCTGTGTGGAGAGGAGAGGGAATGACAAAGGTCTACACAGGACTGTTTTACAGTGATTCCTGCAAGAAGTTCATGAAAGACATTATAATTTTGGGCTTCAAATGACATCAGGAGGAAGACTAATTGCAGGAAGGTGGGACGCTGTCTCTGTTCTCTAGGTCAGCAAAAAAACAGAAAAAGAGGCTAAAAAGTAGGAGGAAGAAGAATAAAAAGATGAAATGGGCAGCAGCGTAAAATAATAATAAGATGGAAAGAACTAGGTTGAACTAATCTCACATATTTACATCTCAACAAGGGCAATATGACCTAGAAAGCCACACTGCTGTTAATCTGGAATGCTCCAAAACTGTAAGCTACACAACAAAATCAGGCCAATTAGATGCCCTGAATAGAGTAGAAAATTATTAATAAAATTGATGTCAATAAGTGAATTAAGAGCTGAGCTGTCTGCTGCTTAGTTGATGGAGGATAGAAAGAAAAGAAAGTAAGTGTGTACAAGAGATGGAGAGAGGGGGTGACTCCACTACTCTTCCTAGAGTGTTTCCTATGGTTCCTATTGATCCATTTTAACCTACTTAAAGACAAGACAGGAACACACTGACTCAAACAGGCAAAAGCTCATGCCTCCGTACACTTACACCTACACCTACACACACACACACACACACAAGACTCTGTGCTGCAATGGAAACATCAATAGAACCACAGACCTCTTGAAGCCATTCTTAATAATCACTTGAGAGGAATCAAACACAGCCTGCTCAGTTTATGCCTAACATTACCTGACAAACAAACAAAACAATACCCCGACAAAACAGCCAGACAGAGGATTACTCAATCCACTTGCAAGCTAATTAGCGTTACCTGTAAAGAGGAAGAGTTGGCTGGGGAACAGGAAGGAGAAGGTGGGGAGTAAGAGGAAGGGGGGAGGACAGGAGAAGAAAGCAACCACCACTAGTCTGACCTCATTTCCAGACCTCGCCTTTGTCTCTGCATGTGTGAGGGTGGTGTAGTTGGGATCATGGGGTTTTATCTGACATCACACCAGAGAAAAGTGTCTATGATCAAAACACAACACGTGAAGCCGAAGTACTGAATCAAACTGGTGAGGGAGGTAGAACAATAACAGGGATATTTGCAAGATATGTGATAAAGAATAGGAAAGTTACTGAGTGTGTGTTCGCACCGACAGTTTAGGTTTAATCCAGGAAAGTTGGCTGAATTTAACAAGCTGTTATTACTGCAGTGGAATCTCATTTGTAAACCTGGGCAATAATGCTGTAGTGGAGGTAAACGAGTGGACTTTATGTGCTTTGTGTACAAAAGTGGTTAATTCTGTTCACCTTCTGCTGAGAAATATGTGAATATATATATATGTATATGAAATATAGTCATCAAAATTATGTTGAATTACGTTATGTCTAAGATCTAGATGTCTAGAAGGTTTAAATCAAATTTTGCCCAAGATTTTTCCTAGCAGATTTCACCAACAAATCTGCAAAACCACACTTAATGGGATGTGCTATTATCAGCCGCTCCACAATACACTTCAACTTAGGAAAAGAACGGAAAAGCAAAAATCCCAAATCTTCTGCTCGATTAAGTCATTTTCATTTTAATTAATCTCCATGAAAGCCTCAAGCTCTGTTTAAAACCCCTGAAAAATAATAATAATAAAAAATATATATATTTAATGTGATTGTAGTGGAAGAAATCATTGATTGCAAGTTTGCTTATTGGGAACCATAAGCTAGCTGAAAACTAATGCCAGCTACATGTAGGGCTTAATTTTTACACAGCAACAACAGACAAAAGAGGGGACATGGAGGTTATTTCTTTTGCTGGAAACCTTTGATAAAAAATTTCAGATTAGCAATTTGAATCCATAGATTGCCTTCATCCATCAGAGAGGGTGACTGTAATGGACTTGCACTATACCTGCATTCTTTACTGTAATTTACCTTTATAACATTTGGGAGCACATGTGGAAATATCACCGCCAGCTTGAGTACTGTAACTGCTGATTATATGTCAAACCTGTCCCTAAAAACGGTTTCTTCTAGCTTCATTTCCTGCCGTTGATCCAGCAGTTGGCTTGTAACCTCACCACAGTTTTCTTGGAAGAGGACCAAGACCTTCACTTTCAGCTGTTAGTGTTTTGAGACCTGAAGTCGCATGACATTACTGTTATCCACCAGAGTTAGAATAAACAACTCTGAAACACATAACAATAGCTGGTCTCAGTGTGACCTTAGTTAAATTTTATCTTGCTTTTTCCCTCTATAGTGTTTCTGCATACTGTGTTAAATTAAAGTGTGTCTGTGGGTGGGTGTATAAGTGTATCCAGTCAGACAAACTTACATACCTGGGATGTATGGGCCCTTGAGACGGTTGGACAGTGCCATGCCAATCTCGGTCATGCCATAGCGTTCCAGCAGTGTGTGTCCTGTAATCTCATGCCAGCGCTGCAGAGTGGGAAGAGGGAGAGCAGCCGAGCCCGAAACCATCAGCCTGGAGGGAGAGGGACGTACATGAGCAAGACACTCCAGGCTCAAAATATATGTGTTGTGGGTGATTTGTGTGAGTCAATGAGTATTTGTCCACAGTGTTCCAACTAGAACATTTCTGCACATTTTAATGAAAAACCTTGAAGTAGCAGAACATATTGGCACCACACAGTAAACAAATTAGAAAACTGCAGATACTACACATAACACTGATGCCCCCTGAAAACTAAAATAGTTAATTCTTATTCTGATATGTATGCACACGTACAGACAAATCAAAAAGGAGAAACCAACATTGCCCTAACAGTGTCCTTGTAAGGTGTTGGCAAAACGAGCATGTGGACCAGCTTCATTGCTGCTAGAGGGATGAACACCATTATTCCCAAATATATTCCTTTATTCAGTGTTTTAATGATGGTGGTGGAGAGCTCTGTCAGACAATTTGGCCCATAATTTCCCAAAGGTGTTTAATCACACTATTTTCCTTTAATATGTCACCAGTCTGTACACACACACACCCACACCCACAGATACATAGAGCCATGAGTAAGTTCTCTGTCACTGATCCAACAGCCACTACCTGATCCTCTCTTTGCAGGCCGCTTTGACAAAGTCCATGACATGAGGCTGTGACAAGTGCTGATCATAGTACTGGATCAGCTTAGAGTAGATAGTTGGCACGGCCATGAACACGTTAACCAGGGGAGCCTTGGAACTCAGCAGCATCTCCCACACCTGGGACACAGAAACAGAGAGAAAGAGACAAGAGAGATAAGCACAACATATAACTGAAGAGGGTAGAAGGGAGAGGGAGATAAGGAAAGGCGAAAAAGGAAAGTAGTGTAGATTCATTCCATTAGTGCAAGTGCATGTGACATTTTTTCTTTTATTTGATGTAAATGGCAGACTAAGGTCCGGACAGCAGCCTTACATTAAACCTGTCAACACAACTCCAAAAAAAGACAAGAAAAAACTTCAAGATTTTAAAGGTCAGGGGGAGGAAAACAGCAGACTGCTGTAGGGCAGAGCTGGCACGCTGGCCAGTTAAGAGGCCTTCTGTACGGATACTTTTGACAAATGTGCTTTTTGACTGTTACAGAAGGAGCCACTCATGTCCTCTGTTGCATCAAGCATTAAAGAATGCCGCCTTTATATAACCCAAACACTAGGGCTGTTGTATAATGGATCATATTAACATTATATCGTGTGAACCAAAAATGTCACATATAAATAATATACTGTGTCAATATATCACATATAACTACTGGTGTTCATAGGACAAGCAAAGTGTTTACATACCCCCACCCGTCCTCCCAACGTCCACCTGCAACTTCCTCCACCACCACCACGAGCACTACACGCGCGACACACCACACCACACACGGCCAGCACACACACACACACACACAGAGTCTGGGTACATCGCAGTAGACGATGGGAGGATGGGACGACAGCATGAATTAAGTGAAGGTGAACGACAGCTTCTCTAGGTCTCGTCTCCCCCTTGGGAGACAAACGCTCCTCCCCAGCTGTCTCCCCTCCCCTTTTGTCTACTTATCCTCCTTCTTCTTCTTCTTCTTTCATTCTACCTCCATTCCCAAAGTGCTTCTTTTTCATTCTCTACTTTCATCTCTGATCCCACATTTTTCCCTTCATCTTTCTTTCTCCCCTCTCCCCTTCACTCCCTATCTCACATTCACTTACCTTCTCTCCATTTTGTAATTTCCTGCTTCGCTGCCTCTGCAGTCTCTCTCTCTCTGACATAGACCTAGACGCATATTCACACACAGAAAGATGCAGTCTTTCCCATCATCTCTAACCTGTAGTACCACCACATCATTCTTAATGTGCCAACAAATTCTAAACTCTTCCTTCCACTTCTCCTTCGAGTCACCTTGTCATAGACTCAACTAATCTATTATCTACTAACTTCCCTGCCTCTCAACTCCTCTGCCTTTAATAAACAAACATAACTGAAATATATAGAAAAATAGAGCTGAGGTGATTCACCTTTGTCAACAGTCTGATCAGATCCCTGTCCCGTTTCTCACAATATAATTACAAGTTGAAAAATTGTGGGTGTTCACAGTTCACCTGTATAGAATGAAACTTTTGTGCAGAGACAGATTATTAACCGAGTGTGCCCTGACTGTTCTGGATGTTGTCTATCAAGCGCAGTGGAGCGCTTCCACCAAGTCCAGTCTGGAGGAGAGAGGAAGGCAATTTATGTCCGTCAAAGAGCTGGCCTCCACCTAGGGGACAGGATGTGGTGAGAACCCAGAGCCATGGCCTGCATCCTAAACGACTCAATGAGCTCCTCAGCCCTGCATTCGACATGGGACTTCAACACAATATTGCCAATTCTTCCTGAAGAGGACTGGATGTTGAACATCAATGTTCCCATAGTGCTGAGTATCGAAAACGCCCTGGTATCAAAAGTTGCCACTGATGCTTGGTCAGATTTAGACTGTGTTTTATTTAGGAAAGTTTCTGTACAGTGTTAAAAAAAAAATTACTAATACTGAAAACATTACTCAAGGAAAGGTATCAAAGTAAACCACAGTTTTGGTCTTGGTACTGAAATGGTATGGTATGTATGGTAAGGTCAACTGGCACTACTATCAAAATAAGAGTCTACAGCCATGCTAGAGGTGCTGTGATGCTGCACTTTGGCACAGCGTTGCTTTGAACTAAATAAATGTGAGCATACTAAAAAGCTCATAACGCTAATATGCTGATGTTTAGCAAGTGTAATATTTACCACTTTCACCATCTTCATTTAGAAACTTGGGAATGTCATTCATTTTGCTAGTATTTAGTCATAAACCAAATAATTGACGATGGTGTTAGATGAAAAGTCAAGGGCGATTACAATTAATTCTGAGGGAAACATGAATGTCTGCATCTAAATGTCAATGACAATCCTTCCAATAATTCAATAATAATTGTTGGGATATTTTACTCAAAAACTCCTCATGGTGGCGGTAAAGGAAAAATCTGGGGAGCACAAATGTCTGCATATACTACATTATTAGACGTTAAGATATTTCATAAGATAAATTAAAACTTTGACCTGCTGGTGGCATGCAGTATGCCTTATCCCCTGGGGACCATGAAGTTATGTACAAAATTCCATGGAAATGTTAATAATTGCTGAGATATTTCTGTCTGGACCAAAGTGGTGGACAGACTGATCAAACTACTGTATGCATCTGTGGCACCTCCATTAATCTGGCTACTTAATAAAATGCCTTTACCTAATAGAACACAATGAAATGACTGAAGTGATTTATTACCCTTGGTCCTGAATCAATATCTCAAAAATGGTTTTAATGTGTTAATGAATAATTTCCTCATATTAATACAATTATTAATGTGCTGTGATGAAGTAGTCCATGGGAATTCAAAAAACACAAAACATTTTTAAGTGCTGTGTGAACCCGAGGAAGAGTATCTGCCCCCGTCAGTCTGCAACAGGACACTCGAAATAGACTTATCTGCAATTTACTGGATCACTATTCCTACACTGAAAATTTTTGTCACTATCTCTAGGCGAAATCAGAAAAAATCAATGGCGGCCTCTGCTTCCTAGGCTCCCCTTCAGAGATCTTAGGGGATAGAAGAGACAGACTATCGATCACTTCATCAATGTACTGTAACTTCAGGAGGAGGAGAATAAAGGCTTTTTTCTAAGGGTGAGAGGAGGGGTTTTGCGGTTTGGTGCACAAGGTCAGGGATAACAGCAGAATACTGATATCCATAAGAGAGTAGCAATACCCATGTTGACAGATACATATGTCCTTTAAAGACCTTTCCTTTCCATCTACCTTCACTGCCAGTGAGCTGTGGAGGTCCTGACATACAGACAGAAACACACATTGGAAAACACGAACATTTACACTCCTAAATGTTCCAAAGCCACACCTACACACACACACACACACACACTTAGCACCCCATCTTCCCCTCCCTTCCTAGGGCCAAACAAGCACTATCATCCTTCAATGTCAGCTCATCGATTGATCCGCTGCTTAAGCCCCAGCCGTGAGTCGGCATTGGTCAGATACAAAGCCACACAGGGCAATTCATCACTGAGCCCCAAACACTTAGTTTGACAGTCAGAGAGGGAGGAGGAGGAGTAGGAGGAGAGACTGATAGGAGAGAGGGAGAGGAGATGAAGCGAGGAGAAAGGAAGGAGAAGAAACGTGGAAGGGCAAAGGGAAGCACTAATAAAGGAAGAAGGATTTATGTAGAAAGAGTTGAGGGTCTTTTTCAACCAAGCAGCAGCACCTTATCCATACAGGATTTCTAAAAATTAAATACTTCTTAGCCTCAATGTCAATGACAGCTTCGTTCTCATAGTCACCTCCTGAGCCTTACAGCTGCCTCTTTTGTTCAGTGGAGTTAATGTAAGGTATACTGTACCAAGATAAAGAGTTCAAACAAAAAAGATACAGAGACAGAGTGCAGTCCAGACCTTCTGAGGGTCGAAGTCAGGAAGCATGATGCAGGTGGCGCCCACCCAGAGCGGGCACAGCAGCTTGTTAATGATGCCATGCACGTGGTGGAGAGGCAAGGTGTGGAGGATGACGTCATCTCTGGACCACGCCCACTCTGAAACCAGACACTGGATCTATGGGGTGATGGGGGAGACGGGAGGAAAGAGAGGAGGTCAGCACATCATACTGTCTTTACAATAAACCACCTCAATCAGCTTTCACTGTTATTATTTACAATATTTTGTGGTGTTGTGATGCAGTTTACTTTTGGTTTCCTGCCAACTTGCTGTATTCACACCTCAATTAGCAATTTTCTGCTTTTGGAAGAATGACTTCTGCCCCCTGTGAACACTGAATTTGGTTGCTGTTGGAGAGCAAAATAATAACTTAAAGTTATTATAATCTAACTGGTCTACTGAGGATCCTGTTGGGGGAGAAATCTGTATATGTCTCTTCAACAATTAATTTCTCCCTGTGCGATGTGCAAACTAGTATTAATAATATTTAGTATAAAAAAAGAACACTAGAATCTGATGTTAATCCTTCATGTTTTGAAAAGTAGATTGCTGCTATCATTATAACTATTATGAAACAGATACAATAGGCCCAGAAATGCAGCATGCATCACCACAAACTGTTTGATAATAGCATCTTTTAATTTAAGAAGACAGTTATTATGTAATCCTGAATTCTAAATAGAAATTAAACCTCCAGTTATTTCAAGAATTAAGGAAATTAACATCTTCAGTCAAGTCAATTTTATTTGTATAGCTTAAAATCACACATTTATCCTGTACGACACCCCTGTCCTTAGATTCAAACAAGGAAAAACTTCACTGATTCATCATTAAGGTTCTTTTAGTCGCCAAAATTAGATTAGGTGATTATGGAGGGCATGGGAATTGAACTTCAACAGTATACAGGGGAATTGTGTCTGTTTAAACAATTTTATGTTTTTGGCCTTGAATGACCAGTTATAGAAGAACACCGAAATTATATTGTCATTTGTAAGACCCACTTGAAATTTGAAATTTCCCCTTTGTGGGACTAATAAAGGCATATCTTATCTTACTATCTTTATGAAGCTGTTATTATTTAACTTTGGTTAACGAAAAGATTATTGGTTCGACAGAGTTCTACTGAGTTGCCCAGGTGTTCTGGTAATTGTGTCCTGTTCACTGTAGCATTCAGTGTACTTATACACATTATCAAAGATATATAAAATGGGGATCAGATGGTCATCTTAAATCCAAGTTTTAATTTATTTTCCTTTCCAGTTGGTCTCAAGTCTTCATTCACATTAACCTGACAGAGGAGCTTTCCAGGAATTCTGACAACTTGATGTTGTTGGCTTCCAGGAAAACAGACAGACTCACTTAATCATTCACTCACTCACTCACTCACTCACTTCCCTGAGCCAGCCACAGACAAATGAAGCTCTGCCGTCTTTCAGGGTGATTTAATTTTCCACACTATTGGACATGTAGGTCAATTTCGCTTAGAAAATATACAGGAAAATCTTCAGGAGATCTTTAATGGCATAAATTAGTGATTATTCAGAAAGCTTGACTGGAACAAAAGAGGAATGATGCTAATCAGGGAGTCAAATATGAGTACGGGGGTGTCTAAACACTCAAACCATGAATACATTTTGTGTGTCTATATTTGTTAGTTTTGTGGAGCTCCGGATAGTCACTTCATAATCTCTGCCTGCACTGCATGATATCCTGTAGAAAGACTAAAATAAACAATATAAATAACCTTGACTTGAATATTTAAGTTGACTATTAATTATTTAAGAAAGCCCAAGTCAATTAAACCCATAAAAGCATATATTCTATGTAATACTACTTTGTGTTTCATGGCAACAAACAAAAACAAAACCTGTGTGCATTTTATATCTGACAGTAGTCATTTACCAAATATTCCAAATAATGATATTTATTGTCTTACCACTGTACCTGACTTGTAATGTTTTCCTTTTATTTCTATAAGGTACTAATGACGAGGGACCGTTTTGAAAAAGAATAGCAGTCATGAACATCAAACTCACTGGACAAACAGGGACAACAGGGAAAAAGGCACTATAAATTTATAATTTTCTTGTATGGAAAGTCAGAGCTTCCTCTATGCGCCTGAACACACCAACAAAGAGGCGTTTAAAGCCCCCTCCCCCAAATATTCTGAAGATGTGCCATTTTGACTAATGTGTTATGGACAGTCACTTTCCAGTAGCAAACAAATCTCTTCTATTTTGAGAATATCTTGATAGAACACACAGACAGCGGATGGGTAAGGAAATTATATAAAAGGCCGGAGGGTAGACTAAAAACATACCAAACAGTCTCAACACAAATCACAATCATACTAAATATCAATATCATCAATTATACCCCAACGGATACAGCATTTTTGAGTTTCAAATATCCAGTACCTTAGCTGACATTAATCTTTTACATAAAGATTAATACATCACATTTTGATGTTGATCATTTATCATTTTTGTGTGACCAAGATACTGTTCCTACTTATCGGTCAACGTATTCACTACACAATACAAAAGGGTAACCCTCCCTGCTCAGCAGCAGCTTTGTAATACATTAGCACCAGCTGTAACCTCCTCTGCTATGTCAAAGCTTTGAATCAAACTCAAGATGAAATGTAATTGGCTTTGTCTCTAATGTCATTATAGTTTAAAAGACAACATTTACCATGGCTTGGATGCTTCTGTGCGTATGCAGAACTCCCTTGGGTCTCCCCGTGGTACCACTGGTGTAGATAATCATCGCTGGTCGATCAGCCCAGTCTGCAATGGCTGTCTCCTTTTCTTGGGAGTCTGCCCCAGCTAAGGTGCACAGGTCAGATGTAGGGGGCAGTGTCAGGCATGGCAGCCCGAGTCTCTGCGCCAGTGGTTCGAGGGTTTTAGCGTAGGGATGCCCTGCCACCAGCAGTGAACTCTGGGAGTCACAGATGATGTACTCCAGTTCAGATTCAGGGTGTTTTCGGTAGAGTGGCACGGCCGTCCCACCACTCATCCAAGATGCCCACTGTGCCACTGTATAGGAGGCATCATTAGCACACAGGAAGGAGATTCGTTTGCCTTCCAGACCCCCAAAGTCGGAGTTGAGAGTGGTAGTGATTCTACCTGCAAGACCTAAGCTGCTGCTGTACAGCTGCTTGTAGCTGTGGCTACCACTGCTATCTATGATAGCGAGTCTATCTCCAAATGCTGGAGCCCTGGCAAACACAGGACCCCGGTTTATCCTTGATGACTGTGCTGTAGTCCATCTATGAGCCTGTCTTTGAACCACCGTTCCCAGTAGCCATTGCCTTGGCTTTGTTGAGCAATAAGTTCTGTGAAGAGTGGCTTTGCAGTGAGGCAATGTCCACTTCAGAGAGTGGCAGGCAGCAGCGGCAACAAGTCCTGACAGCATGTTTGAGACTTCAGACCCTCCAGAGTTAGAACCTAAAAGAAGGCCATCCTCAGTGTGCGGCATCCACTCATATCAGACCATATCTGTGAGTTGGGGGAAAAAAGTGGATGTGGGCTTGGGTTTTATGAAGCAGCACACAAAGTTTGACATCTTCTAAAGATATACAGTTTAAAACTTATTATCCTCCTGACTTCCTTCTGTAATATTCAGTTCGACCAAGTTGCTATCACTTCGCCTTCACTTTCATTCAACTAGCATGGCACTACTTAACACAAACTCACTGCACGCAGCCTGAATGTGCCATTTCTCCTATGATTTTTAATAAGCAGTAAAAGGGGGCAGATAGACAAAAAATGTAATTATTTCTTCATAGTAAAATAAAAAGAAGTGCTCTATTGGAAATATCCTTTTAGTTTAAAAGAAGGCTCAATCCCACTAATACTGGATGCTACATTTTACATAATATAACTAATAACTTATAATTACACATCACACCTCCAGAGGATTAGATTTCCAGACTTTGGAGAGCTCCCTTCAGACCCACAGAGGACATCATACAACTGTCTCACAGTGGACTATTATCATAATACCATCTGTGATAATGTAACTGCACCTCATGCGTAAAACCCTTTTTATTATCAACAACTTGGAGTTTTTGGACTGACAAAACAAGCTACCATCTACAGTTGTTAGCTTCACAATAAACATATTTATTTCAACAAGAAGCGAAGTTAAAACACGGACTCGTGGGTTTTATTTTTTGTTATTAATTAAGTAACATGTAGTGTTAATGCTGATTGTGACTGACATTTGACATTATCTAACTAAGGTAACTGGCAAACTGAAGACGGACACCGACCGACTTTATCCAAAATACGGACAAAAAAAAATCTCCTTTCTACAGCGAATAATATATGAATGCTTCTTAAGAAATACACGTGTTCCGCTTTATACATATCTCCTTTAATTCCTTTTCACCTTACCTAAAATAAAAGCCCGGTACATCTTGTAGTGGAGGACGGTGCAACTGAATTAGTCTTCCGACATGAAACACACGTCGCTTGAATGGTTCCTACATCGTAAGTACACACTACACACCCAGTGTGGCGACTGAGACTTCAAAAATAGGAGTTTTTAATAGACCAGTAAAATTGTTTTATTACTTAAGTGGCTCTATACTTCCTTTTTGAATACCTGCAAGTACAAAGTACTACATCAGATAATTTTTAACATTCAAACTTAAACATATCAAGAGATAAAGGTTGAAATTGATCTGAAAAGAGAAAATGAATTCAGTCTAAGAGCAGTAAGCCTACAATGTATTAGTTCTCTGCAGATATTAAATCATAATCTCATAGTATATGCATTTAAATCATTTCATGTAGTGAAAGGCTCACAGACAGCTAGTTTCAAATCATTGTATCATTGATTATAGAGCTACAAAGATGACTTGTGTTGTTGTCTGACATCTTGTGGTTCTTAACTCAGCCTGGTTGTCTAGATCCGCCCCCATTTTTGAAGACCTGCAGATCCAGTAGAGAGGCCATTCACCAGAGACGAGGACGGGAGAAGGGAGAGTGCAGCATATATGTAGCTACCCCACACAGAGCTGTGTTTGGCTTTAGATCACATGCCAGTCCTACCACTCAGTGTGCCAACTAGCTTGGCTGACTTCATCTTCACGGTGCAAGTGGGCACATTCAGCCGCCAGCTGGCAGTCACGGGCCTCAGATAAGAGAATGGTACAGACATGGCACACGTTCAAAAAGTTTTCACTTCCCTCCCCAAACCCCCTACACTGCAAACAAGGATGGCATGTTCCTAACGAAATTGGAGCCTTTGTTTCAGAGAACTCCCCTCCACTCTCAGGAATAGTATCGTCAAAGACCACTCGTTCCCATTCGTGGGGAAAACGCTATTCAAAAGGAATGCTATGCTACCCCAGCAGCTATGTAATTTCCAGAAAATCCTTCATTTGTAGGGCATTTCAACAGTCTTTCGTCTTTTTTTATGCAGATGGCACTGCTGCTTTTTCTAAGGATTCAACCGAAAAATGACCGAATGCGACTCCGATGAAACGAAATAAGGCACAGACGACCCATGTTTTTGGATTTGCTTCCTGGAAGTTGGCCATATTTTTGACATGCGATACATGGGGACTGGAATCTGAGCCATTGTGAGCCTATTTTACAGCTACTGGAAACATAGAGAGATGGAGGAAGAGTGGAGGAAAATAAAGGGCATCATGTATAAGTCTGTTTGTCAGAGGTGAGAGGACAAGACATGAGGCGTTAAAGTTACGGTTATGGCGACAACATGATTAGACAGAGTATCTAGCAGAAGCTGGCATTCTGCTGCAATGGCCTGTTGCCAACACACCATTCAGCGAAGACCACCTGAAAGGATCTCGGCACTGATGGGCTGGACGGCCGCAAGCAGGCGCCAACTCCCATCTTGGCAAAAGACTGCATCTGAGGAAAAGGGAAAGAGGGGACCCCCCACAGATCTGAGAGAGAGGCTGAGATGGTAACACAAACCGTGGGGAGTACCCAAGCATGTGTCAGGTTGGCATCAATGTGAGAATGTCTTGGCAAGCGCTCCCTTCTCTCCCCTCCCACCCCAGCTCACACACAAACACACTGTTGCCCTGCTTGGAACACATGGTACATCAGCAGCGGCATCTGGCCGCGCTGACTCCTGGCAGCTGCGCTTCGTCTTCACCAGTTGGGAGTCTTGGCACTGCCACTTCATCAACTACCTGTGGCTCCTCCCGGGTAAAAAGGCGAACGATGAATTATTTTGTGGCTGCAGCTGCAAACTTGACTTTCATCCAAGAGATTCACTGTAAACATATGACTGCCTCACAGAGCACATGCCACCCACATACTAATGCATGGTTGACAACATGGCTTGTATTCTGCGCAAAGGGACTTGTATGTCCTCATGTGATGGCATGGTTAATTTGAGGTGAAAGATGAAGGATGCTCTGTGAATATTCTCTACGTGTTGTATACGTGAAACACAAGTGCTTTCAAAAAGGCCCAGGAAGAAACAATGCACAGACAACTGGAAGCTCTTGGCTTTCATAAAGTGTTTTTTAAAGCCTCAAATCAACAAAAGTGAGCAAAAGACAAACATAAGTGGCAGTAACATAACATTCAGAAAGGCAATGCGTTTTGGACTTCATCAGACAGCACTGGCCTATCTTTTTGTGTTAGGAAATGGTGTTGAAGGATCAAATCAAAAGGCAGCCCTGGATTACTCTGAAAGGAAATTCCCTCCCATTTTTATAATGAACAAATGGATGGGAGCAATTATTGCCTCACATTCCATTTCTAATGGAGGTTTTGACAACCAAGGACATTTGCCTGAAGCGCTCTGAATACATTTTAGCTGTGACACCATTGACTGTTGAAAAAGAGTAGGACATCTTTGCCTGAAGATTACCTGCCCTCTTGAGGGAACATTTCCAACGGCATCTTTGTGAGACGTATTCACAGAGATTTAATTGGTTACATCTTGTTTTAGAAAGTCTAACATGATAGACAGTAGAATGTAATATTGCATTGTTTAATGCTTGATTATTTCAGTGCCACTATCTTTTGTCGTGGAATATACCATCTACTGGTCTGGATTATTCCATTTAAGCACTGAGGTGCATTTAATGCTAACTCCTCTCCATCTGCCCAGAGATGTGTTTGGGTTCTCCTGCACTCTTAATTGATTTTTCTTGTAGAGAAGCCCTGACGTTCCCAGGGCAAAAACCTAAAGGTTTCAATTTATCCCAAATGTCAGCTTTTATGTTATTCAAGTTTAATAGCAAAAAAATAAATTGACTGTGTGTTTATTGTGATCAAAATTACAGTATTGCGTGAAAACATGACCAGGGACTCAAGTCATCAATCATATAGTTTTGGTTTGGTTTATACATGAAGTAAAGTCAAGGAGGAGAAGTTAAAAATGCAGAAAGATGAATTTTATGTTGGGAATTCTTGACATCCCCTGGCTTTCTTCAGAGTTCATGGTTTGCTCTTGGCTACTCGAGCACTGCATGACCCAATTTGAATTTAAAACTTGTTGTATTTTTTTCTATCCTTGTTTCAAGAGAAATGTTGCTGGCAAGCTGTTGAAATCTGTCAAAATTTGACTACATCTCTCCCTTACACACATATACATAAAAACACACACACACAAACACACATATTCTCTCACTTTTTTCTGTGGGTGTTAGTCATCTGACAGTGACCCAGTGGGAGTTTTTTCTCCATCTGTGTCGGTCTGACCCATTTTAGCCCTCGGCCACGTCCAACTGTTCCGTTTCCCAAACATATGTGCGGTGGCAGGGGGATAAGCGAACCGTCGCCGCGCGGGACCTGCAGACACACACTGCAGATATGACACTGGACCCTGCCTTCCTGTCTGTCTGCTTCCCACAGCATATGCCATCATCAATACTGGCCCCAAGGATTCACACCTTAGTGATTTAACAAAACACCACTACTGTCTGTGTTATAAATCTGATTATCGGACGAGGTGAATTTGTAAAGATTTATTCCTGTTAATTGGCCACGACTGATTTTCAGTCATCATCATGACTCTGCAACTCATCCCTTGCTTAACCTTTCTTATTCAAAAGAGTATGTCTGTAAGTTTTCTGGTTCTACTGGCCAGCCTCTTTTTAGGCACTAGACTTGGTGGACTTGGCTATACTATCTGTGCAGATCACTAGCCAGTAAGGGCAGAATAGGCCAACCAGAAGAGGGATTGTTTTTTTCCAAATGGTCTATGTTGGCAGATGAAATGGTATCACTGCACGGAGCCAGGACCCACTGGGGACTGTGGGGTGTGAGGCACATATGGGCAAACAGGCTGCTGATGAGCTGCTTACATGAGCCTCTCATTGTGGCCTTAGAGAGAGATGTCTCCACCAGAGGATTTGAAGTGGCTATATGCTATGGGTCTGCATTGTTTGGGTTGGCACAGGATCTCGGATTCAAGCTACTTAGAGAGCAGATATGTCTGTCTGCAGGGAGTCTCTCTCTCTTTATTTTTTATAAAATGTCATCCAAATTCATCAAGGATGAACACTGTATAACAATAAAGGTTATAATGACAATGCCTGTAACTTGCTTTTGTAATTTACACATTCTCTGAATAACTGAGGCAGGCAGCGTGGTCAAATGGATGGAATAAAGTTGATTTAACTGTAGTCTTAAGGTAACTCACCTTAAATAAATGATACCCAACTTCCTGACCTACTGGCTGTAGTAAGCTTTAGATCGCTCTGGAATATTTTGATGGCTTTCCACTAATGCCTTATTGATTCTCTTCTTTCCCTTTTAACTCACACACATGAAAATGGAAACTATTCTGCAAGACAGACGATCAGGACTTCCGCCCCCCCCATGTCTAGTTCAGCTCACTAACTCTGTCCTGCATTCTCAACAATACCCTGCCCCTGAACATTGAAAAGTTTGTAGCATCCCATTCAGCAAGCGTGCCAAGGTTGCATACTGTTGCACTATATTACATACAGATGTAAAGTGAAATATTTAGTTCTTCCATCTCCCGTCGCTTTCTGAAATATGATCATGATGCAGCTTTGATAAAAATTAGATTGTCTGAGTTCACATCAGGAGATGGTTGTTTCTAATGCCTTGCAAATGTTTGTCATGTTTAATGCCTTTTTAGCTTATATGGCTATGGAAAAAAAAGGCATACATCTACACTTTATTTCTTCTGCTATGCAACAAATTTTGGTAGGCATCCTTCTCGTTCCATCTTCTGCAAACATGCACATGCTACAGGCTCCCTCATTCACCCTTGCACAGTCACACATACATAGACACACATAAACACATGAGGCTGCCAGGCTGCTTGGGTGGTGTGTTGTTCTCTGGGAGACAGTGCCATATGTTGTCTAGCCTCCCAGGGAGGGCAGAGCCTACCGCTGTACTCTTGTCCTGACTATAAGGGAAGCCCACTGCAGAACACCTCTAAAAATCAGAAAACTCTGCCTATTTCTGTGCAGTTTATGTAATTTGGTTTTCAACTTGCAAACCTTTAGTTTGAGACTAAACTGAACTCAGTGAGATGTTGAATGGATATGTGGATTTTCATTCAATTATTCATTTTATCATTTAGACTTGACACTTTCAGTAAATGAGCAGTGTGTTTTTGTTTTAAAAAAAGAAGGAATACATGCAAAGATACTGTACAGTAATGTATGTGTGCACTTAGCTCCTAACATTCTTGTCTTGTTGAATGACAGGAAGTACTACCAGAAGTACAGTGTGAACACTTCTGGCAAACTGTAAACAAGTAAAAAGCTGTTTAGATTAGAGAGGCAATTCGAGACAGTGGCTAACCTTGCAGGGAGAGGCTCACTCAATGCCTATGCACATCTGCAGATGAGGAGTCTTGAAAAATTAATTATAGCCAGGCTAAGTGAAAAAAAGCTTTTGTTTTGTAGTACCATGTTGGGTCTTTTAGAGCCCTTGCATTTGTCCTTTCTTCTCATTTTTATGTGAAGGAGAGACAGAGTCACAAAAGAGGTAGACAAGAAAGTACACAGTGAAATTGCAGAGTGCAGAGTGATGTGAAGAGTGTGTTTGGATACCTTTGGTCAGGAGTGCGGGGAGGTGATGGGTGTGTTTGCTGAGAAGGGGATGAAGGAAGGGTGTAGAAGTGTGTTTGTGCATTGACTTGAGGGGTAGGGGATGCGTGTTCAGAATTTATCTTATCTGTGTGTTCATTACTACTTTGCATTTCAGGCAGAGAGCTTGGGTGCTCCACTAAATCGCAGGAAGGATTGTTAGACACGCGTGTTATTAATTTTTTCAGGGTCCCTGTGGCGTCTGTATGAATCTTAATGCTGCTGACTGGGCTGCAGCTCTATCGACTTTCTTTAAAATATGAAGAAGCTTTGCTGGAAGCGCCTGGGGTCATTAGCTGAAGAGTAGGCGCAAATCCCTCACCGAGCCTGCTCCGGCTTCGCCATGTTAAATGTGCTCTTAAAATATTCATAATCATACTCTTGCCTGCACACACGCACATGCACACATGCACTCACTCACACACACACACACACGTATGCACCAGGGACATAAGGGGATCAATATTAAAATGTATTCCTGTTTTGGTGTGTGGTTAATTAGCTGCGGTTCTTTTAAACCATGAAATTTGAGAACAGATTAACAGTATCTTTTTGCACACAAGATAATATTTACTTCCGCTCCATCCGTGCGGACATAGATGAAATGCACATGTCAGTGGATGTTGACATATGGACCCCAAAGAAAACAATAATTTTGTTTTGTTGTTGCTTCTTTAATATTTTACAAAAGCGTTTCAGTGTCATATTATGATAAGTGAAATATGCAGTGGCTTCTGTTTCACAGATGCACTGACTACACTTCTAACTGCAATAATTTGTATATTTTTATGTCCCTCTATAATTCAGTGCGGATTTGTAATAAATTTGCACGAAACTCGCATTTGATCCACTATAATAAAAGGTGAAATCATGCATTTCCAGATAGTGTATTCTTTTTCTACTTTTTCTTTAAAAAAATCTGTTCTTTTTGTCATTTTGCATTTTTAATATTAAAATAAAGGTTTTAAACAACAACCACACTTGGGTATTGTTTGATCACTTTGGTGAGTAAGATAAAAATAAAAATAAAATCATGATTTGGAGATGATTACAGCTTGACACTGTATTTATATGAAAAGGATGTATTGATCCTTTCAGTACTGACCTTTGATCGGTGGGAGTTTATAGGGTCCCTGGTGTGATTTCAGCCAAAATAATGGTCCTTTTTGAAGCCTTGTTAAGAGAACTGCAACCCTTAATAGCAGCTAGAGATCAATAACAACACTGTAGGTCAGAAACTCGTGTATATACTGGGATTGAGTCAGCCGTATAATTCTGATTGTGTCCTTTGTCCATATGAGTTGTACACATGTGTTGTGAGTGCTGTCTGCTTCCTCTTTTGGAACACTGGTTCCTTACAGCGCTCTGCTCTGTCTTTCATTATCCAATCACTGCTCTGCACTTCCTGCAGTCTGAGTTGGGAGAGTCTAATATGTCAAAGTTCCTGGTCAATCCTAACAGCGGTAAACCCAAATAACTGTCACATGATGTTACTATTCAAGCCTGGTCACTGTGCCAACACTGTATGTTATAAGAGCATTTCTAATAAAATCCTTTTATCTTTATTTAACCTTTGTTTATACATAAAGTCTCTTTAGGGAGTACAATGTGATCTGAAATTAAGTTAATAGACAACACATTTATGACAGAGATCCATATGCTTTTTAGACATTTGAACTTCAACGAAAACAAAACAAGATTCTGGCAGTTAGCAATACTGATTGTTGAAAACGATCTGAAACAGCATTCAAAACGCCACTGTAATCCCATTATCCCACAGTTCTATAATGCCTGTTCAGTTATAGGTAATGCAGCTTTACTGATATTTTACTCAATTACAAGTAAATCTAATGGGCAAAAATAAACTGTAAACTAAGCTTTGTTAAAATCTACATAGAAATGAATTACAAGCCTGACCAGGGACTTTCCCCTCATTTCCTCTCATCTGTCTACTATATAAATATATATAAATAAATTCCCATAAAATACCTCCTGAGCAGTTAGTATAATGTCCAAGATGGACAATTTGACAAAGTGTAAACTAGTATAAACACATTTTAATTGAACAAATCAAGTATAACTTCATCTTTGCTGACTGACTGTTTACCCTGAAGGCTTAGAAAGTTTTTCAGTTATTAAAATATATGACTTATACTCCATATGGTCTATTTTTCTGTCCATCCACACATCAATGGCCCTGGTCCTAATGAGCAAAATGAGCTATCACACTTGGTTGTAACCTCTCTTTACATGTTGTACGTGGTGATACAAGCAACATATGAGCATCAAAGTTTGTTTGTGTTCCCATTCTCTTTAATGGAGGAAGAAGCTATAAAGAATTCACCAAAAAGCTGCGCGTGTTATTTATTAGTTCTGGTGCTTTATTGAACTATGCACACATTCTGTTGTTGCACTTTATCAATTTCACCTGTCTCATTTATAGCTATGAGGCTGTTGTAAGCCCATAGTTCCTGCCAGCTTCCCCCAAAACTGCACTGATTACACTGGTTATTTGGATTACATTACTGTAATGAGGTAACACATTTGTCACCTCCAGCATTGCAATAAAATGCTAATTGTGCACTGTGCAAAATAATTGATCATACATCCTGACAGTAACTATTCACATTACACACATTTTCATTTTCAAATATTCTTGCTATTCTGACAAATAAAATGTACATCCATATTTTGATCTAATAAGAGACTAAGAGGCAAATAATTGCAAGTACAAAAGTGAAAGTGTTAACAGAAATAAAATTTTTTTCAGCTTTGCTTTAAGGTTGGTACAATCACATTAGATACTTTAATTCAGCGTCAGTAAATGAAGATTTGTAACAATAGAAATTTCTGCATTTACAGATAAATTTTTTAAAGGCCTGATATAACAGTAAACGGACAGCCTATGATGACATATCATAGTCAAGTCAGTCAAGTCAAGTCAAGTCAGCTTTTGCACCGTGGGTCCGAGAGACTGAATTTCATGTGTGCTGTATGTCGTGCATGTATAGCACCATCTGACAATAAAAGCTGACTGATTGACTTGACTGACTTACCATCATGATATGTCATCATAGCTGTCCGTTTACTGATTAATCAGGACTTTAAAATATCGTAAAATGCAGAAATTCTATTGTATACAAATCTCACAGTGCAGTTTTGGGCCCGAAGCTGGCAGGAACTATGGCTTACAACACCTCAGTACTATAAATGAGACAGGTGAATGATAATGCAACAACAGAATGTGTGCATAGTTCAATTAAAGCACCAGATAACTAATAATATAACACGCGCACTTTTGTGAATCTTATAGCTCTCCTCCATTAAAAGAGAATGGAACAGCAAACAAACTTTGAGCTCATATGGTTGCTTGTATCACCATCGCTGTACAACAGTAAAGAGATTACAACAAGTGTGATAGCTCATGTTCTCATTAACCCAGGGCCATGATGTGTGATGGACAGAAAAATAGACCATATGAGTATAAGCATATATTTTAATTAAGTGAAAAACTTTTCAAGCCTCAGGGTAAAACAGTCAGTCAGCAAAATGAAGTTATACTTGATTATTTTCAATTAAAAGTGTTTATACTAGTTTCACTTTGTCAAATGCCATCTTGACATAACTAACCTCAGGAGTATTTTATGGGAATTACTTATATATATTATATAGTAGACAGATGAAGAGGAAATGAGGGGGAAGTCCCGGTCAGGTGAAATCATGTCTATGTAGATTTTAACAAACTTAGTTTACAGTTTATTTTTGCCCATTATGTTTACTTGTAATTATAAAATATCAGTAAAGCTGCATTACCTATAACTGAAACAGGCATTAGAACTGGGATAAGGGATTACAGTGGCGTTGAATGTGTTTCAGTCGTTTTCAGGACAACAGTATGCTAACTTGCCAGAATCTGTTTGTTTTCGTTGAATTCCAAATGTCTAAAAAGCATATGGGATCTCTTCATAAATGTGTTGTTATTGAACTAATTCCAGATCACATTGTACCCCTTAAAGAACTTTAGTGTATAAACAAAGTTAAATAAAATAAAAGATTTTATTAGAAATGCTCTTATACATACTGTTGGCACAGTGACCAAGGCTTGGAATAAACATCATTGACATAATTGGGTTACCGCTGTTAGGACTTGACAGGAAATTTGACATATTAGACCCCCAACTCAGACTCAGAAGTGCCAGACAGTGATTGGATAATGAGAGGACAGAGCAGAGCGCTGTAAGGACCAGTGTTCAAAAGGAGAAGCAGACAGCACTCACAGTACACATGTTACAAAACATATGGACAAAGGAACAATCAGAATTATACTGCTGACCAATCCCAGTATATACACGAGTTCTGACCTACAGTGTTGTTATGATCCTAGCTGCTATTAAGGTTCAGTTCTCTTTAACAAGCTCAAAAAGGACCATTATTTTGGCTGAAATCACACCAGGGACCCTATAAACTCCCCACCATCAAAGGTCAGTACGGAAAGTCAATACATCCTTTCATATAAATGACAGGCTCAAGCTCTAATCATCTCCAAATCCATGATGTTATTTATTTATCTTACCACCAAAGGATCAAACAATACCCAAGTGTGTGTTGTTTTGTTTAAAAACCCCCTTATTTGTAATATTAGAAAAATGCAAAATGACAAAAAGAACAGATTTTTTTAAAGAAAACATAGAAAAAAGTAATTACACTATTGAAAGGCATGATTTCAGCCCCCCCCCCCCTACCTTTGATTATATGATCAAATGCGAGTTTCGGCATTAATTTATTACAAATCCGCCACGAATATTATAGAGGAATGAAAAATATACAAATTATTGCATTAAGAACGTATCAGTGATCGTGAAACAGAAGCCACTTGCATTATTCACTTATCAGTAATATGACCACTGAAACGCTTTTTTGTAAAATATAAAGAAGCCAACAACAAAACAAATTATGTCTTCTTTGGGTCCATATGCAACATCCCACTGACATGGCATTTCATCTAGTCCGCACGGATGGAGCGGAAGTAACATATTATCATTGTGGGGCAAAAAGATACTTTAATCTGTTCTCAAAATTCATGGTTTAAAGAACGCACTAATTAACACACACCAAAACAGGAATTACATTTAATAATTTCCCCTAATGTCCCTTGTGCATACGGTTGTGTGGTGTGAGGATTGCATGTGTGCAATGTGCGTGTGGCAGCAAGAGTAGATTATGAATATTTAAGAGCACATTAACATGCGAAGCCGGAAGCAGCTCGTGAGGATTGCCGCACTCTCAGCTAAATGACCCCAGCCGCTCCGCAAAGCTTTCATATTTTAAAAGAGATCGGATAAGCTCAGCCCAGTCAGCAGCATTAAGATTCCATACACGACGCACAGGGACCCTGAAAAAAATTAATAACAGCGTGTCTAGACAATCTCTGGCGTTTAGTGGAAGCACCCATAGCTCTCTGCCTAAATGCCAAAGTAGTAAGAGACACACAGATAAGATAAATTCTGAACCACGCATCCCTCTACCCCTCAAGTCAATGCCAAAAACACACTTCTACACCCTTCCTCACCCCTTCTCAGCAAAACACCCATCACCTCCCCGCACTCCTGACCAAAAGTATCAAACACACTCTTCACACCACTCTGCACTCTGCAATTTCACTGTTACTTTCTTGTTACCTCTTTTGTGACTCTGTCTTCTCCTCACATAAAAATGAGAAGAAAGACAAGAGCAAGGCTCAAAAGACCCAACATTGGTACTAACAAAACCAAGAAGCTTTTCTTCACTTAGCCTGGCTAATAATTAATTTTTCAAGATCCTCACGCGAGATGGCATAGCATTTGAGTGAGCTCTCCCTCAAAGGTTAGCCACTTCTCGAATGGGCCTCTCTAATCTAAACAGCTTTTTACTTTTACAGTTTGCCAGAAGTGTTCACACTGTATTCTGTAGTACTTCCTGTCTTTTCAACAAGACAAGAATGTTAGGAGCTAAGTGCACACCATACATTACGTACAGTATCTTTCATGTATTCCTTCTTTTTTAAGAACAAAAACAAACTGCTCATTACTGAAAGTGTCAAGTCTAAATGGATAAAATAATAATTGAATGAAAATCCAATATCCATCAACATCTCATCTGCAGTTCAAGTTAGTCTCAAACTAAAGTGCAAAGTTGAAAATCCAAAATTACATAAACTGCACAGAAATAGCAGTTTCGTGAGTTTAGAGGTGTCTGCAGGTGGCGTCCCTTATAGCAGACAAGAGTACAGCGGTAGCTCTGCCCTCCCTGGAGGCTAAGACAACATCATGGCACTGTCTCCCAGAGAACAAGCCACACCACCCAAGCAGCCCTGGGCAGCCTCATTGTGTTATGTGGTCTATTATGTGTACTGTGCAAGGTGAATAGGAGCCCTGTAGCAGTCATGTTTGCAGAAGATGGAACGAGAAGGATGCCTACCAAAATTGTGCATATAGAAGAAATAAAAGGTAGATGTTATGCCTTTTTTCATAGCCAATTATAAGCTAAAAAGGCATAAGACAGACAAACCATTTGCAAGCATTAGAAACAACCACCCTATGTGAACTCAGACAAAATCTAATTTTATCCAAGCTGCATCATGATCATATTTCAGGAAAGCGACGGGAGAGAAAGAACTAAATATTTCACTTTACCATCGCTATGTAATATAGTGCCAACATAGCAACCTTGCACGCTTCGAATGGGATGCTACAAACCTTTCAAGTTCAGGGCAGGTGATTTTGAAATGCAGGACAGAGTTAGAGCTGAACTAGCATGGGGGGCGAATACCTGATCGTCTGTCTTGCAGAATAGGCCATTCAATGTGTTGTTAGTAAAAGGAAAGAAGAGAAATCAATAAGCATTAGTGAAAGCATCAAATATTCCAGAGCATATAAAAGCTTCACTACAGCCAGTAGACAGGAAGTTGGGTATCATTATTTAAGGTGATTACCTTAAGACTACAGTGAAACAACTTTATTCCATCCATTGACCACGCTGCCTGCCCTCAAGTTATTCAGAGAATGTGTAAATACAAAAGCAAGGTACAGGCATTCATATAACCTTTATTGTTATCAGGTCATCCTGATGAATTTGGATGACATTGTAAAAAATAAAGAGAGAGAGACTCCCTGCAGACGAGACATATCTGCTCGCTAAAGTAGCTTGAATTCCGAATCCTGTGCCCAACCCAAACAATGCAGACCCAGCTATACCACTTCAAATCCTCTGTGGAGACATCTCTCCTAAGGCCACAATGAGAGGCTCATGTAAGCAGCTCATCAGCAGCCTGCGTTTGCCCATATGTGCCTCACAACCCCACAGTCCCCCAGTGGGTCCTGGCTCCGTCAGTGAACCATTCATCTGCCAACATAGACCATTGGAAAAAACAAATCCCTCTTCTGGTTGCCTAATCTGCCCTTACTGCTAGTGTGAACAGATAGTATAGCCAAGCTCCACCAAGTCTAGTGCTAAAAAGAGGCTGGCCAGTAGAACCAGGAAAACTTGACAGACATACTCTTTGAATAAGAAACGTAAGCAAGGAGAGTTGCAGATCATGGAGAGACTAAAATCAGTCGTGGCCAATTAACAGGGAATAAATCTTTACAAATTCACCTCGCCGATAATCAGATTTATAAACAGACAGTTTAGGTGGTTGTTAAATCACTAAGTGAATCCTTGGGGCCAGTATTGTGATGGCATATGCTGTGGGAAGCAGGACAGACAGAAGGCAGGTCCAGTGTCATATCTGCAGTGTGTGTCTGCCAGCCGCGCGGGCGACGTTCGCTACCCCTGCCACCGCACACAATGTTTGGGAAACGGAACCAGTGTGACCGTGGCCGAGGGCCTAAAATGGGCAGACGACACAGATGGAGAAAAAACTCCCACTGGCGTCACTGTAGCATGACTACACCCACAGAAAAAATGAGAGAATATTGTTGTTTTGGTGTGTGTTTATGTGATATGTGTGTAAGGGAGAGATGTAGTCAAATTTTGACAGATTCAACAGCTTCCAGCAACATTTCTCTTGAAACAAGGATAGAAATAAAATAAACAAGTTTAAATTCAAATTGGGTCATGCAGGCTCGAGTAGCCAAGAGCAAACCATGAAACTCTTGAAGAGAAGCCAGAGTCAAGAATTCCCAACATAAAATTCATCTTTCTGCATGTTAACTTCGCCCCTTGACTTTTCTCTGTATAAACCAAACCAAAACTATCATATTGATGATTGAGTCCTGTCATGTTTTGCACTCAATACTATTTTGATCACAATAAACACACAGCAATTTATTTTTTGCTATTAAACTTTAAAAATAAAAGCTGATACATTTGGATAAATTGAAGACCTTTTTAGTTTTTGCCTGACTCAGCTCTCTACAAAAAAATCAATAGATTTGCAGAAACCCAAACACATCTCTGGCAGATGAGGAGGAGTTAGCATAAAGCACCTCAGTGCTTAAAGAATAATCCAACAGTAGATGGTATATTCCACGACAAAAGATTAGTGCACTGAAATAATCAGAGCATTAAACAATGCAATAATACATTACTGTCTATCATGTTAGACTTCTAAAACAAAGACTTTAACCATTAAATCTCGTAAATACTCTCAAAAGATAGCATT
>NW_023339663.1:11516778-11518776 GCF_004916995.1 Morone saxatilis | reverse complement strand
TGCAAACATGCAATAAAAAAAAAAATAAAAATAGAAAAGATATAAAATAAACATAGATACAGATATCATGATTCAGACCTCTTTCATCAACTCACCTCTTAGAACAGCAGTAATTAGACCAGTGCGATCACTTCAAATAACTGAAATATGAAGAAATATTTAACAATAAGCCTTTGTGTGAATACCCATGATGCCCTCCAACTGGACCTAAACGAAAAACACAAATTGTGTCATACATTCTGTCCCATGGCTGGTTGTAATAATTTGTAGAGTAAAGAGATCTTAACTGAACTAATCATTAGCCGAATGTGACTATGAACAAGCTATTTTTACCCCATGGGTAATTTGAACCGGGGTTAAGTTACAACCCATCAAAGGACTCCAACATGTGTGAGACAGGTGCTGCGATGGAGACCAGGCCAAAACAATCACGTTGCTACAGAAAGGCACAGCCTGCCTAATTGATGCCTGTTTGTGTGGCATGCTGCTGGACAATGGACCAGGGCTGGCAGATGCATCGGGGGGGAATGATACACACAAATCCACTGAGAACAATACCACAGGAACAATGGGAGCAGGCAAGCACACGTGTGGGTTTGTTTGTGTGTGTTTGTGAAAAAGAGAAATTGCAAGAGAGAAATTGAGCATTTCCTTTTTGTGAGACTCTCATTCATTTAAGTTTCATAAAGAAATACCATACTTTCTTTTTTATATGCTATTATCATTAATTGTATTAATTACATCATGACTGGGTTCTTAACCGACAATTCATCAAGTTTTAACAGTTGTAGGTAGTAGTGCAAACTTCTAATCTATGCAAAAAGAAAAAGAAGAAGAAAAATAAATATTGTACTTTCTACTGCCGTATATACAGAATGTAGTTTATATGAGAATTACCCAATATGACGTGCAGTAGTTAGATCTAGCAGCATCTAGACCAGCTACACCATTACACAGCTGCTAACAAATTAAGTCATTAATATTTAACAACTAGGGAGGTATCAGTCTTTTGAATGAGTCATTTTAATGCATTAGTTCATTTTTGGTGCTTCTACTTTTTCATAAGTAGCTTGAAGGATATGAATACTTTTTCCACCACTTATTACCTGTTGATTAATATTTTGGCTACTATAATATGAAGCTGTAGATCAGAGGATCCCATTTCTTCTGGCTTGTGATCTTTCAAAGCAAAGTCAACTCAACCCAAAAAGCATGAATACAGTATAATTTGTAAATTATAGTTATATTTAAATTATATTTTTGGCCTGGTGAGATAAAAATATCATAATTATACAAAATTACTGAAAAAATTACTGAACCGTTTAGAAAAATCAATAGAATTTGTGTTGTGTTTTTACATTTTTATTTCTTATATTGTTAATCATCTTGAGACCCCGTCGGGGATCCAGCGGTTGGGAACCTCTGCTGTAGTTCACCTCAAATTCAAGATTAGCGTTAAATACTGCAGGAGAATGTGAATAAATATTACAGAAGAGGAAAGGACGTTTTACATGGAAGAAGAAACAGATGTTTTATATGGAAAGAACATTTAACTTTCACTAAGGAAAAAGGCTTCATCATGATCTTACTCAAGACATCTCCCCCCCACCCCCTTTCCAGTGGTATATATTGATCTGTGTGTAGCTTAATGTTGGTCTTTATGGCTACACTGCGGTTACACAAGCCAGTAGGAAAACTACTTACTCCAGCCCACCGTTATAACTGAATTAATCCATTAGGTGAGTATTGAAACTGTGGTCACTCTCCACAATATTTAGTGATTATATATGGCTGCAAATTGAATTATTCAATATGCAATTCAGTTATGAGCAGCATGTAAAAACACAGATAGAGATGGATGTTTTCCTTATGCCACAGTGCATTACATCTATACATTAAATTGAAAATGGGAGCCATGACATTAGGCTATGAGACGTAATTACAGTCCATTCAAAGACAAGAGGGCATGAAAATAATAGTGTGTGTGTTTGTGTGTGT
>NW_023339663.1:11513413-11516744 GCF_004916995.1 Morone saxatilis | reverse complement strand
GTGTGTGTGTGTGTGTGAAAGACAGAGCATGCGAGAGAGAAGCAGTGTGTGTGTCCCTGGGAAAGTGACTGCTGTTTGGCTTGGCCCCCTGTCCTCTCTTCCAAAAGACTGTGAAATCAGAAATTAAACGCTCCACCATCGTGAAGCAATTCAGCCTGATACGTCTTCCTCTCTTGTAATTGTTTGTTTATTGGACCCTGTTCAAAAGCAATATTGTGAAGGTCTCTGCAGGCTCTGGGAGCCAGCTTGTACACTGGAAGAAGGTCACACCATGTCAGTTAGCATAAGTGGAAAGACATCGAAGACATAAAAAAGAAAGCAATGCAGAAGTAACGAGAGGACATGAGAGAAATAGATAATTTCTATATTCATTCATATATTTTTCACATATTCTTAATAATTTGTAAGACTGCTGTGTGTGGCTAAATGAGAGGGCAGAAAAAGGTGACCTGACCAGCAATAACAAGCTGCTGAGATGGTGGCAGCATAGACCACATTGCTACTAACTGACCACGGGGGTCATGACCAAAGTGACCTTTTAACCCTTTACTGCTGTGGTCCATTGTCCTCTTTCATTCTAGTCCATTTGCTCTTCCTTCTTCCTCTTTTGTCCAGAGTTTTGCACAAAATGATGAAGGGCATGGCTGGGCATAACATTTTAGTTAATGAGATGACAGCGAGAGAAGACATTAAAGACTTGAGCAAAGATATACAGCGATTTAACGATTCAAGGCAAAAGGAGGACAGGCCAGTTGAGGGCAGAATATGAATAGGATTAGGGTTGTTTAAAGTTTAATTTTGCTTTAGTATTTTAATAAAAACATGACGTTTATTCGGTTTTAAGCTCACTTAATTTGTTTTCGATTGAGTAAATCATTTACATTTACAAGAAGTCCTTTAGTATAAATTTAGTATAGAAATATTAGCAATAACTGAATCTAAATAAAGTACCAAAAGTACTTCCAGAATGGCCCCTTTTAAAATTTTGTGCATATTTCAAGTATTTTATGATTTTCTATTTATTTTAAAAGTATTTCCCTTACTATTCAGTAGTTTATTATTATTATTTAGGTATTTTATAAGATTAATAAATCCTAATGTGTAAAGTAACTAAAGCTAAATGTAGCAGAGTAAAAAGAACGTGCCTTAAAATTCAACTTCAGAATATGAGTAAATGTTTCTTTCCATACTGGCTGTAATATTAATTTTATTGAGTCCGCAGCAGTAGCAGTAGTACAGCTGACAGTACCAATCTCAGTTTAAATGTTGTATTCAAAGTTTTTCATCCTGCATATTGTTGAATCCAGAAAAATATAATTTGATTATTTCTATAAGCAGAATAATGCACTAAATTGGTATGATTTGCGACTGATGTATCGATGTAAGGAGTGAAGCATTAAACCCCTTATAAATAGATAGATAGACAGACGTGTGACAGCTGCAGACTCTGAGCAGGTGTGATAGAGGGATAGAGGAGACTAATTTAGCCATACACTTGTGGTGTTAACGAGACCTCTACCATGTGCACACACACACACACACATCATACAACATAGTACCCATCATCTGTTCTCAACCCCCAGCAACTCCAACCCTTCCTGCTTGCGTATTTGTGTGTATCCAGGCACACGAGCCATATGGACTCACCTAGACACCTGTCAGTTGAAGGTGGAAAGAATGGCAATGACGTCTGCTGAATAATTCAACTTTAGCATCTCCTGAACCTTCACAGTGAGATCACTGCATCTTACATCTTCTGTCACTCCATTCTTGGAAACACAACACAGACTATAGAAATGCTGTCTAACAATAGCTGGTTTCCTTTCTGACAAACATCAGTGTTTCTCTTTAAGCAAAACATATAAAACTCCAAGTCACTTAAATGTTGATTGAGAAATATGATGTGCCTCTTCTGTAAAAGGAATCAGCATTAATAAACAAATCAAAATGTTTATTCAAGTAACACTTTATCTATCACAAACATTTTGATGTAACTAGACAGTGATTATTCATTCATTCAGTCATACAGTACAGCCTACAAGGTTTAATCATTTACCCATGATTACCTTTTGTTCATCAGATTGAGCTAAAAATTCTGTTCCCAGATTAAATGGTGAGAGTCCTGAAAATAAAAACTTTTTTTTATTTATTTAGGCATAGCAAAATATTTAAAAACAACGTCTAATATTTATGTAACATTTATGTTATGCTGCTGAGGGAAAGAATGATACACTTCCATGAGCAAACATTATTTTAATTTCTGAAATGTGATTTTAAGGGTTAAAATGTTAGGGTTAGGAAGGTGGATAAGGAAATTGAAATTGATCAGCCAGAATGCCTGTAAATGTCTAACTATGAAATACTGTTAGGCTTTGATTAATTATTTACTTTTAAAGTTGACCCATTTCTTTTTTTTATCTGAAATTTAATATCCGTAATAATCATTTTAGCATGTAAGGTCGTATTACAACACAGTGGCTAATCAAGCAGGTACTCTCTTTAAGTCAGATGATCATAGCTATCATTACATACACCAGCATATGTACACTTATAAAACATGTTTACAAAACATAAAGCTACTCTACCAGAATGTTGTCAGTGTGCAGTGTGCAAAGAATAATTAACACGCTCTTTGCTTTGTTTTCTTTCTTTAAGCCAGGCACAACCTAATCTGTCCCCTAGCAACATGTGAGAGAGTTGGAACAAAATGTACATTGGGTGTTTAGAGAAACTGACAAACTAAGTATACTCTGTTACAGAATGCTTTGAGTTACCCGAGGAGAACAAAATCTTCCTGTGATAGCTTATTTTGTCCAAAAGCTGTACATGCCCTAAACCCCTACTTCCTATACTGATGAGGTTTTTGCCAGTCAGTCACGTCTCCTGTGTAGCATCACTCTTATATAAGCAATTAAATTAACATTAGTAAACTAACTAAGTACAAGACTGTACAGTATAGCTCTGCAGTAGAGCACAAACAACTACAACAAACTAAATAGATAAATAAATAAAACAAAAATCCCACACATAGAATCCATATTCATTCTTTGCTAGTTTGTGACAATCCAAGGCCATACAATACATGCTAATGAGTTGTCATTGTTTGAAGCCTCAGCCATGGAAATGAGCACACACGCTGAGCTGCGATGTGTGAGATGAGTGTGACATCTGATAGAGGAAACAGACAGACAGTAGGAGACTGAGCCCCAGGGCCCCGAGATCTCACTACAGCAGATATGTAGAACAGGGAGGAAAAGGTGTTGCTGCAAACGACTCTGTGCTAGTGTGCAATACGTGCGTGTGGGTTTGTGCGTGTGTGTGTAGGTGTGTG
>NW_023339663.1:11508680-11513313 GCF_004916995.1 Morone saxatilis | reverse complement strand
GTGTGTGTGTGTGTGAGGGGTTAGCTGTGGATGGCAGATGTCAGACCTCTTAGCCCCACCCCCACGATGGGACCACCTGTTGGACCGAGGCCATCTGGAGGGTGGGCCATCTCTCCGGACTGATACTGCGAGGGTCTGACCCAGCATGCTGACCAATGATACATGATCACACCACATGACAGGAAACGTCTGTCTGTCTGTCTGTTGTCTCCCATTTTCTCTATTGCAGTTTCTCTCCCTCTGACTGCTTTTCTGTAAAGTGAATGTGTGGTATATAAGGCATGAAAGCCAAAATCAGTTTAGAGGAAGTGTATTCAACATGAACATCCAAGTGTTTAGTTTCAAGTTTTTTAGTCTGTTTGATTACTGTAATTCTCTGCCTAGGCTTTTTTTCATGGAAGACATTTCAATATGTCACGAGAGGAGGTGTAAATCATCAAATTAACTATGGTTAAATGGTGCATGCTGGCTCACTGTGCCACTGTCATTGTTTACTAGACCACTTAAATAAAACTTAAACCTTGTTAATATTATTACTGACTCCTGTGCCTTTTCAACTATTACACAAAAAAACGTTGCTGTGAATCAAAAGTCTTATATAGTCACTGGTTTGTGCAGTTTGTGTCTCCACCTTACCTAAGTATGATTCTTACCAAATGTTAACATGTACATTTGTTGATTCTGTCCCTGTGGACAAAAGTGGCAGAGTTTCTACCACCTTGTTTCATTGATTTCAAGGGGAATTTGACCAAATCTAACAGTGGCAGACATCAACAAAAAAAATAAAATAAATAAAAAGCCAGTGTTCTTGCTAATGGTCTTGTGTGCTTACGTAGGTCATATAGAGGCATCGGTATTTATTTGAGACTGTTTCATAGCCAGTTAAGAACTCCTTGTAGTTGATATAAGTATAAGTAGCAATACAAGACTATGAAAATACTCCTCAAGTGAAAATCCTGTATCGAAAATCTAACTTAAGTACACTGGTATTATCAGCAAAATGTACTTAAAGTATCAAAAGTAAGTACTCTTAATGCTGGAAAATTACCCATGTAAGTGTTTTACTATTGTATATTGTATCATTATTACTAATGCATTTATGTGTATTTAACAATTGACTGTTGCTGCTTATTTGAGCTATTTTATATAGTGTTGGGTAGATTCATATATTTTATGTACAAAACGTACAATGAACTTATGAAACAGGATGGATTGTTACCATGTTTTGTACTAATTCTTAGTCTGCAAAGTAACTAGTGGCTAAAAATAAATGTAGTAAAGTAAAAACACAAAATTTTCCTCTGACATCTAGTCCAATATAAGTAGCAGAAATACTCAAGTACAAGTACCTCAAATTTGAACGTAAGTACAGTACTTGCTCACTAATAGCCTCTTTATCCATAACCTTAAAGAAGGTTTTCTTTACTAAATTTCTGCTGAAAACGTGAGTTCATACTCCTTAAACTATGAAAAGAGCTATCCTTTGAAAATAAACTTGAAGAAGATTAATATTTTCCTTTACGGTGTGTTTTCATTTTTGTTAGGTTGTTGTTTTCTGGCATGAAACCTTCACACCCCAGATTGGAGAGAAGGAATACTGACAGGTTGTCAGAGATTACAGAGACATCACACAGACAGAAGGATCTACTGATTTTGCAACAGCCTGCCTTAATGGGTGAAAGAGAAGTGTTAAAGAAAAAAGGTGTGCATATTCTAACAGCTGTGCTAGCACTGTATGGTGCTCTGGAAAGGTGGGTATGTGTGTAGATGATTGCATCAACTTTGTGAACCCCACCTGTTAGCATCGAACCTCTGTGGTAGCGTGATGTTGCTGTAAATTAGAAAATCACTGTAGAAACTGACACAGCCAGGACAAAATCACTAAGCAGTCTCGTGCTGGTTGTGTTTTTTACTTTAACCTTATAACCTGATGGATAAGACAATACTCTTTCCTTAAGCAGAGGACTTGGAGTGTGGAGCGGATCAGCTTCTAACTGCAAGGTTGGTGTTTCCGAGGTTTCCTCTGGACCACATGTTAGTGCCATTGAGACAGACTTTGAACCATAAATGTAGTGTAAAACTATACTGCAATTTCTCCAAAATGTATAAATTGCTAAATATATTACACACAAATCTTTGTTTTTGTGCCTTTTTGCTAAAGCATACCTCTTTGTTGAAGTAACAGATGTAATTAAATACATTGATAATCATTTTCTCATCTTTGTACTGAGCACAATAAACCTCTTTTTATTTGAGTGTTCTCAAACTTCACATTTACATTATCATCAAGCACATTTTCTTTGGTCACTGTTTTAAAGAACTGTTCTGAGTTACAGTCTGGAATCTTAGAGGAATAGTACAATATTTTGGGAAATATGCTTATTCACTTTTGAGTTGAGTCTTAAGTATATCTGTTCATTAAATATGAAGCTAGCAGACAATTAGCACTGAAAAACAGGGGGAAACAAAAAAGATAACAAAATCCACCTTCCAGCACCTCTAAAGCTAATTAATTTATAGGTTATGAATCTTCTCTCTACATATAGCTTCTCTATTTCGTAGAAAAACTGAACAAACAGTATAAAAACAACATGTTTTACAAGGGGTTATAGTGGACTATTTCTTTACTATGCTTTTGTCAACTTTGGACAAAAACAGGTCAGCCACTTCCCCTGTTTTCAGTCTTTATGCCAAGCTAAGCTGTGGCTGCTGGCTGTAGCTTCATTCTTTTTTCTGTCATTATCTAGACAAAGTGTTAAATGTCCAGAGATATTAAAGAAAGGAGACAAAAGACTTCCAAGGCGGAGGTAAGGAATAAAAAGGAACACAAACCAAACAATCGATACTCCATAAAACTTGTCTTTCTTATAGTATCTAACTTTCTAAGAGTGTAGCATACAAGCCTGCCACTCTAATATTACTGTTTGGGACTCAGTTGAGTTAAAATCTGTTTTGGTCAAAAGGGTTTTTAATTTGGCTTCCCTGCCGAGTAAGTTTGAATACCGTTCACATCACTGTCAAAAATAAAAGCTACACGAATAGCTTGTGAACAATGGTAAACTATTTGAATGAATGTGCCAGAAAATTGCAATGGCTCTTTTTTTATAAAATAGTGAATGTTTTATGTTGGTTTCAAGTGAAGTGTTGCTTAAGAGTCTCCCATTAACCACATGTAAAGAGGAATTCACTATATGATAGGCTTGCAATTATGTGGCATACATATTTAGATGTATTACAGGAGAAACACTGTGTTGTCATCTTGTATGTTTTAATTCTGCCCTATTTATCTACACAGTAAATCATTTCCCCATTAGATGCGTAATAATAGGACTATAATGTTTCAAAGCAATAATACAGCTGAAAATCGTGATCAGGGAGAAATAGGCCCGCTGTTACACAATTGAAAATAATGCTGAAAATTGTTGTATACTGTATATTTGTGGTTACACAATACTATCATGCATTAGATCTCCCTTGGACACTGAGGCTGAGGAGAAACAATAATAAGGATTTCTTTAATAGCACTGCTGAGTTATGCCATGATTTTGAGGCTTATTACTGTATCCACTGATTGCCTAAAGATGCCTGTGTGTCATAATATTCACACACACACATGCGGTTAAGTGTTAGAGTGTGCAAGCATATGTCTGTGTGTGTACCACGCCTGCAAGTGTACTGTACATATTTGTGTGTGTGCATATGTCCAGCTCTGCCTGTGTGTATATTATCGCTTGTCTATTTTGGGGTCATATTTGATAAGCCCTTGAGTGATGTGGCAAGATGAAGTGACAGTTTGTCAAAAAGCGGGTCATGGGGCAGTCAGTGTGTAGGCGGCCCTCTGAGCCTGTGTACCGGGTATAATTAGGCACTCATTACCATATCAGTCAATTACCAACAACCACTCTGGGTGCTTTCTCTCAGGAATCTGCCCTTCTGGACACCAACTCTTGAAGAAGGACAGATTTTTCCTGGCCGCAGAAGTAATTATTTTTCCTGTCTTTCTCCCTCCTTCCCCTTATTATGATTGCTACTGGTAAAACAATGGCTTAGGTTCTGTTGTGTTGTGTTGCTGCGGGCACCATCTGTGGTGGTGAGGGGGAGGCACAACAATACCCGTCCATATGGTCAGGGCATCAGCAGCGGGCTATATCTGCTCATCAAGTCCTGTCATTGTCATGAGCTGCTCTGCTCATACACTAGTCCATGTTCATCTGTCACACATGCACACACACACACAGATACTGCACTGACACAGCAAGATATGGTTTATACTTATTTATGAGGGAAAGATGCGGTTGGATGAGCAACTGTCTTGTTGAAGCATATATAAATGGTCCTCAAACACACAATTTTGCCAGATTATGCGCCATATTTTTGCTTTTTAAGGGACACTATAATCCAAAGAGTCTTGCTTTTTGTTAATTGTTTCACTTGTCAGAAATAGACACTAATGTGCTGTGATTTTGATATCTAATAATCAGTTTTCATCTGCACCAATGAAATAATTTGCCACCTAAACACCAATCCCAACTCACAATCGTTGATTGGTGTTGGGAGCTTGGGGCTTTTTTAGACGTACCCATCTGCTGTCTCGCACCTCCTAATCTGCAACATAGTACACACACACACACAC
>NW_023339663.1:11506736-11508634 GCF_004916995.1 Morone saxatilis | reverse complement strand
CACACACACACACACACGCCATTACTGGTGCCACCATTCTGTCCTACATATATTTACTCCAGCAATATGCTTTTTTACCTTAAATGTGCATTCATATACATATCTGTCAAGTCATGGTAGTCAATAAAGATTAATATAAACTGCATGAGATCTGTCTTCATTTTTATGAATTTGTGTGGAGGAGCTGCCTTACTGTAATGGACCAAATCCATGTTATTTTTCCAGGTGAGAGGCAAGGCGCTGGTTGTGCTCATCAAGATAACGAGAATATGAAGACGGCATGCAGGAAGACAAGGGGAGAGAAAGAAAAAAAACTATATTATACAGTATACACTGCATAGAAAGGAGGTGTGGGGAGATGGTGAGATATGGGTATTAGATGCAACATACCAAAATAAGCATGTTATATTAAAAGAGGACATGAGGACATGGGCTTGAAGAAAAACAGATTACTTGTGAGAGATCTAAAAGCGATAGAAAGGCAGAGATAGAGAGAGCGGGAAGGAGGGTAAGGGAAGGACAAAGCTGAAGGCATGTGAAAGCTGAGATAACCAGTTATCCCTGCGTCATCTCAGTCTACGTTTATCTTCTTCTGCCATATCTTTCCTCATCTTCCAGTCTAACTAAATAATAGAAACCTTGAAACAAAGCCCAGTGTGACTGTGCTTTTAATTGGCCTTCAGAATCCATAATTAACACAGCGCCTTAACGTGCAGAAAACACACTGCCTGCCATTACTTGCAGATTGGTCTTGCATTTTCGCATTCAACACTTCGAATTGAGGGAATTATAAATGTTGCATTTATTCCACTCCCCGCTAGATTTAAGCATGATTCATTTGGGGCTCTGTCAGATTACTAGAACGACTAGCTTGGAATGCATTTTCAGCAAATAAAATAAAACAATCGAAGTAAAGGAAGTATAAAAAAAATGAATGCAGTGGTGTCAGGACATGAAGGGAAACATAATATCCAGTCCAAGTGCTGAAGTTAAATATCAATGACCCGGTTATAAAGAAATAAAGAGCGGTTTTATAAATCTGGCCTGTTTACTTTGGCTGGGTTGTCTTTCTGTTAAGCAGGGAGGCCCTTATGGACAGGCTAATACTCAGCAGATCACAGGGATTGGGATATTGTTTATAGGATCAGCTGAACAATAGGCAGGGGAGCTCTCCTCTCCGCTCTCTATCTCTGTTTTGCCTCAGGCGGTGTAGAAGACTGCCCTACCCTCTATTCTGTTAAACCAACACTTCTCCTCATCTTGACTCATGTTGACCTCTCCATTCCTGCCATTCATCCACTGTCCCTGTCCTCTTGTGTCACCTCCAACATGTCCCCTTCTCCTTTGCAGTCAGGGACAATTTCAGGGGGTGCTTGTCCTGATTGTTGTTGTACACCAATCATCCCCCAGTACTGTTTGCCCTCTGGTCACCTGGCCCAACACCACAGCAGAGGGGATTTCGGGGCTGACAGTTGCCCCTGGCGAAGCAAAAACAGACTGAGGGACAAAGTGGGTGATGGGATAGTAGGGAGGAGCGGGGGGTTACATGGCTGCCTCAGTCAGTTCCAGCCCAGGGAGACAGCTGGACTCCCTCTAACCTCCTGGCTAGTGGGGGTCAGCCCTGTAACCACAGCCATAAGGACCAAATCTTTGGCCTGGAACATGACCAACGTCTATGGGATTTGGCCAGGAGAGAGGCCTACTACCACAGCCCAATTAATATAGATCAGAAAACAGCCTGGGACAACAGCTCTATAGGTCACTAGTTTATCTGCAAATATTTGGATATTGTTGTTTACAGTGGTGATAATCAATGCAACTTAATGAACAGAAAAAATACATCATGAAAAAGGGATGTTTTTTTTTTCTGTCATTATCTAGACAAAGTGTTAAATGTC
>NW_023339663.1:11493945-11506722 GCF_004916995.1 Morone saxatilis | reverse complement strand
GAGGTAAGGAATAAAAAGGAACACAAACCAAACAATCGATACTCCATAAAACTTGTCTTTCTTATAGTATCTAACTTTCTAAGAGTGTAGCACAAGCTTGGCAGCTGTGTTTTGCATCTCTGATTGTCTTACACATATTTCCTTTTTATCAAATTTCTTGAAAGGTGTAATTATGTCGGCCCCCTTGAAATATCCCTGGCGTGTTCACTCGTGTTCGTGTGGTGCTCCGCACATATAATTTAATTTGAATTCATTACTCCCCCTCCTGTCAGTTAATATATTCATGACTTCCAATTCCCTCAGAGCTGTCCCACCACCTGGAGTGTCCTCCCTCATCTGTGTCACTCCTCCCCCTCCTCCTCCCCCATCCTTCCTCCTCCTCACCCCTCCTGGCCCTGCGGGATCCCTGGGGGCCCATGAAGGGGTGTTAGGGCCAGGGTCACAGAGGCTGGGGGGCCCGCTGTCATTAGGGTGCAGTGGAATGTGTTAGCAGGGACCAGCTGGGACCAGACAGCTCTGTCCTGGCCCTTTCTCTGCTGGTGCTGCTGGTGCTGGTGTGTGTGTGTGTCTACTGTGTGTGTGGTGGTAAGGGAGATGGTGACGCCTGCAAATAACAGTGATGAGATGGCAGAGGTGGGTATTGACACCGCTGAACTCGTTGTTCTGCAACGTCCTCTGTTTTTGTTCAGTCTTTGAAAAGGTTCAACTGAGAATAGCAGAGTACTGATTTGTGATTGTACTTTCTTACTACTTACGTTCATATTTCTATTTCTGAATCAACTTACAGTGACAGTTCCCGTGTTGGAGTCTCCAGATTAAGATTCATATCTCCTTATTTAATGTTTGAATTCAACAACAAAAGAAGCTCACAGCACCACCGGCGGTCTATGTATTGCTGGAGTAGTAAATATTGTAGTTTTGCATAGTGTGAAGTATGTTTGAATAGAAAACATGCAAGGTGGCAAAGTAAAAGACTGTGGGTCGTTTTTGGATGCCAGTGTGAACTCTTGTTTCATCTGACTCTTTCCTCCTCTTCCTCATCCTACTCCTCTTTGGGAATAAGATGCATTATTTATCCTCCACCAAAATATTACATCATTCAAAAAAATGCTAACAGAGTACTCATGTTTCTTTGCAGTTTCATGGTAAAAAAGGACTGAGCTTCAGCTTCAAAATGCTCCTCTCCTCCTTTCATATTCTCTCTGTCTTTCATGTTGCACCTTTGTACCAGCCCCTCGACCGACACTGACTCAATATGTCCCTTCTGTGTGGTAAATATTTCATGACGGGGAGCAGCTCGAAGTTTGATCGTTGCAGGGTGCCGGTGTAGGAGTTCAAAGGAGATGGTGGGTCTTCTGACAGCCAGCCAGAACAGAGTGGAGGAGGAGGAGAGACTAGGGTAAGACAGGAGGTGGGGGATGAGAAGAGAAGGCGAGTGGGGAAGGGGGAGTAAGGGAGGGAGGCACTGCTGTGTGCTCAGTTTAAATTCAGCACCACCAATTTCCTGGACAGCTCCCTCGGCCTTCAACACAGTGGAAAACAAGAAAATGTGCAGTTTTAAGTTGGAATATTTTGAACTAACTTCTATATTGAGACAAAATGTATTTTCATACATACAGAGTGAGAGCGACAGACATTCTTTATGCCAGTCATTAGATTTAGATGAGCGTGTGTGTGTGTATTACCCATACATGTGCATACTCATCTTGCAGTGTGGGTCTGGGTGTGCATGTCTTAGAATATCTATGTGTGTGTAGGGAGGAGAGGGGGGCTTCATTATTAATCAGGGCCCTTCCCTTAGTGCGAGAGCTGCTCACACTCCATGGCTTAATGACTGAAAATGAGCCGTAATTATGGGCTGTCAGTCCAGCCCCTGGCACCCCCTCTGCTCCTCCATCTCATGGGTCCATGTCCTCCCCTCTGCTGCACCACACCCAGACTGCCATCACTTACCTCCATCACTTATCGTATATATCTGAGTTACCTACCCCTTGCATGACCCCTATTCCACAATTAAACCAATTTAAATCTTTGGCACTGGAACACATTTTAGGTCAAGATTAAGGGACAAATTCCTTTTTTCAAATAGTGCTGCTTATCTGGCCTCCATCAGCCTATACACACCTTACACCTTATGACATGGAATAAAAGACTGCTAATTAGTTATGATATCTGTTTCCACCATTCAAAGCTGAACACATAATCTAAAAGCCACTTCATTCAGATACAAAGTTTTGCATGACAACATACTTGAACTCTTTTTGCAACATCCGGACTGCAATGATACTAATAAATTAAAGATGAATGCATGATGTTTACCACTGCCTAGTATATATACCTCCTGTTTTCCTGCCATCCATTCCATGTCTTTTTCTCTCCCTCTCTCACACTTCCTTCCTATTGCTCTGTGCACTTAAGCTCATCGTTATGCGGTGTGTGGTTTGTCAGAGCTGATGATGAATCTGTTTATGAGTGGAGAGAGCTGATTTCCCTTGAGTGGTCTTTCTCCCTCTCTCTCTTTTTCTCTTACTCCTTTTCTTTCTCTCCTTTTCTTTGCATCAGTCCATCCAATCAAAGAGAACCTATCTTACCCCACTTCCCCCTCCAGCCTTTTCCACCCCTGCAGGGTGCCACACCGTCTGATATCAGAATTTAATTCCAGCCAATCCTGAGCTGGAAGGGTTACTGACCAGTGGGCTATACAAAATGACATGTGGATACAATTGAGTCCCTGATTTCCTTGTAACAATGTTAGATTGTGGGGAATTACGTGTATAACCCTGCCAGTTGAATCCATTTAATCATGGTGAGTTGTTGTGTTAATGTCATATTTTTTCCTCCTGCAGCAGCAACTGTGAAATAAAGCACCAGGTTGTACAATAAATGGGCTACAGTCAAAGAAACCCACATTTAACAATAGAATCCAACAGTGCCCTGAAAGCTCTCATGCATGAGTAATGTGTTGCTTGTTTAAGTCTTCAGCATCTCTTACAAGATGGCAAGTTTAAAAATGTAGACATGTTGATGCTACAGACAATACAAACCATTTTGTCTGACAGGTCCCCCTCCTGGGCCTTTCAATATAAGCATGCTGTTTGAAATCTGCCTGCATACACACATGTACTGCATTCATATACACAGGCACCTTTGCACACATGCATACACACACTAATATCCCTGTTGGAGGTGGTGGAAGTGCCAGCTATTATCAATGAATCTTTGCTGTGTTTTTTCTCTTGCAGAGAGTGGTACCATATGGTTCTCTGTCAGCCACTGCTTTTAATTTACTCCTTGCGTCTGCTGTGAAAACAGACCAACATCCTATCTAAATTGCTGATTTGATAGAGGGAGTATCGGGAGACGTGAAGGAGAGCACTGCGCTGTACACACAATATGTATAATACATGTTGTGCATGCAGTAAGTGATATGAGTTTGCACACTCTAAACTTACCTCTCCTACATTACATGACATGCTGATGCGCAGATGCTCATACTGAGCTCACAAACTTTGAGGAAAAAAAAAATCTAATATTCATAACATTTATTTGGAAATTAAGTAAATGTATCAATAGAAAAGCATAGTCAATTTGGATTACTGTGTTGTTGTAAAGGAGCACATATCTTCATCCATCCTCTCATGTAGCCTATAAATGAAAATTAATTAAAAAAATAATTAAAAAAGTACAAAAATACATACATTTTTTCAAATTAATGAACACTATGTCCCACAATGCATTGGACAAAAGGAAATGTGGAAAGTATTTTTGCAAATTGTGGGCAGTGCAGACATATCAGAAAACAATCAATGTATAAAATGCTTAGAAAATCACATTTTCACTGTTTTTCTGCACTCAATGCAGTTTGATTAATACGGATTTTGAACTGAAGCGCTGATGTGTTGCCGAAGTCTAGGCTACTTGTCAAGAAGGAATATATGGTTTTGGCTAATATGCTACAGCTAACATGCTTACGTTAGTTTATTTTGGTTTATCAGTGTGTCAGCAGTTAACCAACCCGGCTAGTCTGCATGTATTAATCGATACAGTAGCTAATGCTAGTCCACCTTCAGTGTAGACAAATAAACCAGCAACCCCATGCCTGGGGGACCCAAATCAAATGCAGGGAAAGGGGTCTTTCCCCCCTCCCTCCTGTATGCATCAGTTTCACTCATTCGTACTGACGAGGATGATCCACTCGTTGTTCATCGTTAGTCATCTGTATTTTTAACATTTAAATAAAATGTGCATCATTCTGATTTAATACTTCTCTGCTATGTCTATGTCTGTTAAACTTTTTTGGTTTTATTATTTCTCATGTCATTCTAAGTGTATAAAATTGTTTTGTAAGCATTAGAGTAGTAGGGTGTGCATAAACATACAGGACAAATCGCATAGTATACTGGACGGGTGGCAACCCAAGAACAACAACACCATGAACTGATAACTGAATGTAGATATGAGTTCTCAAGACAAAAATACATTAGCAAAGACGGTAAGGACAAATTTCTAACTAAACTAACCCATTTACTTTGTGTCTTAAATAAGCTGTTCTTTCACAACAATACTTAATGGTCCTTATTGTTGCTGGAACAAGAGACCACTTGACAGTGTAAATGTTGCTTTAAACTTACACTATTCTAACAAAATATAAAAAAAGAAAAAAAAAGAGCTTGGGGAGAGAACCTCTGAATGCATCTGAATGCTGTCCTGCTTATTTATACTTGACTATAAGCAGATGTTAATGAAATGAAATGAGTTGATCAATCAATACTGGGTATGTTTGAATGATTTAGGTTCTATAAACTCTATAAACATTCAACATTAACATCCACAATAAAAGTTCTGGATTTCTAACACATTTTCCTACCCAATTAAATTTGGCTTTGTGGCCTTTCTGTTCAAATTCACAGTTTTTCTCACTATGACAGCTTGTAATAATTAGCACAGCTAGATGTGAATAGCTCAAGGTTACATACTTCTAACTGCACTGCAGTGCCATACACTGCTTAGACATTTTATAAAGCACTGGCATAGCCATGGGGTGCTGGAGGCAGAGCTATTCTCCCTGCCCTGCAGTGTGTGGGTGTAAAAGGAGTAGAGGTGAAGATGAAGAGGTCATTTCTGTTGTGGAGGAGGGGTTAAGGACAGATGTATGTGTGTGTGTTTTTTGCTCTGAATGTGAATAGGTCTCAGGTGTAAAAGGAAATGTGGGTTGGAGTGATGTTAGAGTGAATTTGTGTGTGTTTTGTGTGTGTGTGTGTGCCTGTGTGTGATGGATGAGGTGTGCTCATGTGGTCTCTCACCACAGATATTATGGTCAAACAGACAATCCATCAGTGCATATTGGACCAGAGGATTCCTCCACTCCCATCAGTCCTGTGCGCTGCAGAGCAGATGTGTAGTGTGCTCTCTAGACACTCTCCAAGAACTGTAATGTGTGTCAAATGCCTCTCTGTTTCTACAAGACACATAACATACATAATGCAAACATTTATTTTAAATGAGCGTAGACATTAAGCTAATACTCTTACAGTAAAGTCGCAATAAAGAAAGCTTAAATGTAAGATCACCAACATTGTAAACAGGCAGTATTACGCTCAAAGCCACAAAACATGAAACAAAATAAAATATATGTTGTCTAATAATCAGGTAGGGCTAAAAAAGAAGAGTGCAGTAGGTCAATAAAGTTATTGTTAAGAATAGGGACGGATTTTGATTTGTATCCTTTAATTATCAAGACATTTTGAGGTAATTTAAGGAGAATGATGGGACTTAAATGCATTATTAAATAATAATAATTAAAAAATTAAAACACTTCACTTTAAAACAATTGACACAAACTATTTTCTTGGTTTCTAAAGCAACACATACAACACAAAATTAATATATTTTAATGGAAACTACCTAATATTATAACCATGTGCTTATAGTCATCACATTATTTATTCATCCTCAGTTGGCTGAAGCTGCTGTCTGACGTCATGGTGAATGCTTTTGGGGTCTCTCCTTTCCTTAGTAAAAGTTACTCTTTCTGAATGGATTAGCTGGGAACCTTATACCTTTTATATTAATCAGGAGATCCTGAGAGGTTTACATGAATGAGCCAAGCTACAATATGACATGACAGTGAGATGGGAAACACACAATATAATGCATATTGGAGAGCATGTCAAAGCTTGACTAAAAGCCTGTTGACATGTCACTCTAGTAGATTAATAAAACAAAACCTTAGCAAATGACTCCATATTTTGAAAAACCACAATAAATATTTTAAAGTCACAAATGATATTAAGCTGATATTTACTCAGACTTTAATACCCACCATAATTTTGTTAGATATGGTGTAATTTTTTTTTTAAATGGTCCAAGTTATATGGAAGAATTAAATACATTTTTATTTGGTTTGGGAGTAATAAAGCCTACCTGCAACAAACAAGCATGTGGCCACTGTACAACTGTCCCAATAATGAAGCCTTCTGAGAGAGCATGGCAGGCAGCACCAGCAGTGGTGTTACGAGTGAGCCTGGCTGGTGAGTAGTGCTCAGGTGCTCAGTGGTGAAGGCCAATCATCACAGGGTTGGCTCTGCCTAATGAGGGGATCTCCATGAGCCAGTATCCAGGACAGGGTACTCTGACCCTCATCCACCAGTCCTCCCAGCTCAGGGCTCCAGCTGCTACTATGCCCTACTGGTACAGAATAAACAATTGAGGAGGACACACACTCAAGCAACATCCTTTTGACCTTGCCTCATATAACCTCTTGAGAGCTAGAAATTATATTTTGGTGGTGATTTTAATGCTAGCGTTTTTTTAATTTTTATATGAGGTCTCACCTCTGAAAAAAGCAATTATTCTTGCACTGAAAACAACTTAATCATCAGCATGTATCACAGGAAACATACTGTATATCCTTAATTTGATTTTGTAAAAGGTTCGCTTTTAATTTATGAGTCCATGTGGAGTCTTTTGCTATCAATGTGTTCAGTGATTTAAACCTAGGGAAGATAACGTTGGTGAAACCCCTCCCTTCATGCCTCCCTCCGAAGCCACTGCCCCAACACACAAACCTGACTCCACGAGAGCGTTGGGGAGAGGAGCACAGCGTACTTGTATCCAACTACCTCTGTCTCATTCATACATAGTTCTACATACTACATAGTTCAGGAAAATAACAATAGCGTCTGTCTCTCAGTTCTCGCCGCTCGTTGAAAAGCCACACCAATGTTGACTCCAAAATTTTTGTTTCCAACCTTTTCTACTTTAGTGTTTCTTTTCTTGTTTTGTTTAACAGTTCAAACTGTTGTAGGTAAAGGCAGAACTCTACATTTTGGCTGGTTTTTCTCTGCTATTCTTGCGCAACTAGCTCGGTAGCTTTAATACTAATTGTCTGGCCTTGTGGAAGACTCATGCACACAATGAGTGTAGGGGCAGAGTGAGCAGAGGTAGGAAGGTAGGTAGGTAGACAGGCAGGTCGACCATTCAATCATTTCTTTTGACATTTCAGGGCTTTTTACAGACCTGTGAAGCCTAAACATACCGGATTTGTTTCATTTTTTCCTTTTTCCTTCCTTTGCTTTATTGATTTCGGTCAGGATGTAAAGAGAATTTCAACCAATATAATAAAAATGCAGTTCAAATACATGACATACCCTAGCTTTAAAGAAAATACAGTAACATGTGAAAACTCTTTGCATAGTCACAGTCATTTTTACACTAAATAAAGACACAGTGTCACTATGTCTATGACTACAACTATACGTCATGTTTGTATAATGAAGAGAATAATGAAGAATGCAGCTGACAAACTTAACAAATAGCCTACTTCCAACATGGAGCACAAAATGATTAAGGAAATATGATCTAAATCCGGACAGCAGCAAAGATGTAGTAGCTCTAAATGACAGTGTTAATGTTCTGTTAAATGGCAGAATATATGTTGGTCTTATGCTCCCTTCTTTACATTAAGGTTTCTATATCTTTTTCTCATCAAACCTTGTAAACTAAAGTAAGAAAACAGTGATTAAAAAACATTCACATGAATAAACTCTGCGTGTTTACAAGACCTAAAAACAAACATAATTTTTACTTTCACTGAAAGTCACAGGTGGAATCACAATGAGTCAGACAAATTAATTAATTTCAACGTGCAATATTTTACTTCTTAGACAGTTGCTTTCAACAGAGACATTCTACGCAGGGTTTTATAACTAACCTTGCACCTACTATGTAGCAAAAAGGGTTGGTATTTTTGTTCTTAAATAGGCATGTCAGATGCTTTCTAAAGCAAAGGACCTTGGGGTGTTTCAGTGAACTTCATTTTACCATTCTGAGCATTCTTTCCCACTCAGAAAGTTACCATTCATTGTATTCTCTTTCAATCAAAAAAGACTGAAATTGCTGCAGAAAACAAAAACGTTTTACCACGCAACAACTATGTGTGGCTGTGTAATTGTGTGTATGTGAGTTTGCGCATTCTTTTCAATATCAGTATTCTGTTCCAAAAACTCAAATGAGAGCGTTCTGATCTTGGTTAGGTCTATTTAAGATTTGGGGGAAAAAAGTAAGATTTAGAAAAGACTGTGGATATGCTAACCAGCAAATACTGCCTTTGTGGTAATTGTAAAAGAAACCAATTTTTGACTTTTGGAAGGGAATACAAATGTGTCCAGTGTCAAAGTCACACTTTGTATACACTGACCTCCTGCCTGAGACTTTTTGTGGCTGTTCAACATCCATCCCATTTCATGGCATTTCTGTCATAAAATTGTACTTGTAAGCATTTTTAAAAAAAGGGGCGAAACTCCTTGGTTAAGGTCAGGAAAAGATCTTTCTCATGGTTAAAGGAAAGCAACACTGACTTTCAGTCAAAGAGAAGACATGTCTGTTTGTTGTAAATGGAGGTATGAGAATATGATGTACTTCCTGGTCTGCTACAGTAGAAAACTCTGTAAGTAGCTTTATTCTGTTTGAAGAAAAAACAGTGAAGTTGTTTCTGTGTTATCTGAGGACTTTCTATATTGTTTGATTCGACATCTCACAATTTATATTTATTAATCAGACCTTTCTGGTGAAGACAGTGTCTCACTTTCATAATCTAGCCAAAGTGTTTGAACCTCTCCAACAAAACAGTTGCAGGAACAAGGCCACAGTCATTGTGCTGCTCTGTGAATTATGCTGATGACAGTCCCTCTTTGCCTCGCTCGGCTCTTCACTCTCTTCACATTTCCATCCTAACAGGTTTCTTTACATTGAGCATTATTGAATCACAGCTTTGTATGTTAACCCCCCCCCCCCCCCATATATACTAATATAATAATATGGTGGTGGACAACTTAGTGAGAACCAACACATCACACATGTAGCACACTCGTTCAGAGTGCTTTCGGAATAAAAGCAGCACAAAACACAACACACACAATTCACAATGGACATCTGAATGTATGTGCCTCTTATACAAATGCAGTGTGAAATACATATTTGATCACACACAAAGCTAAAGCTGAAAAAAGATGACCCTGATGATGTTGTGCAAGATTTATTTTGCCGACTGAATTCATTCATTCAGTTTGTTTTGTACTGGCTGGGGCCGCTGGTCTTAAAATCAAATTAGCAAAACAAATCAACCATATGATGCGCAGGCTTGCTGATTGCTGCTGTTTTTTTCCTTCATTTTATTGGCATTTTTTCCCTCCTTCTCTCTTTTCCTCCTGAAGTTGCAGCTTTCTCGCCACGAGGGTCCCTGTGGACCAGACCAGATGTTCCAGGCAGCACACTTCCCCACTCTCTGCCTCATGGAATATTCATGGGCAACCAGGCACCGCAGCACAGCACAGCAGCGCGCCGCACAGACCAGAGACCACTTATTTATTTATTTCATCACCCTGCTGCCTGGCTGTCTGATGCACAACAACAGTTCAACATACAAGAGCATCTTCTCACCTTCCTGTTTCTCTCAGAGTCACTCAACACATCCTTTCTCTTTTATAGTGTTTCTTTTCATTGGCACGGCTTCCCTGGATACATAAACATGCCAAACTCCATATCTGTGGATATTTTGATGGTTCAGTCCCTGTCCTGCCCCTCCTTCCTACCTTTCATTTACCCTGCTCTTGATTTCTCTCTCTCTCTTTCTCTTGCACTCTTTCTCTCTCTCCCACTCACTTTTATTAGGCAGATGGGTGGGGCGTGAATGGAGTGTTGAATAACTGATGTTTGTCTGTGAAGCCTAATGGTAGTGCTTAAATACAATGCCATTATTTACAACCCTGCCTAATGCATTGGGACACTTAAATTCTTTGTTTGGTGGTGATAATTGGGCTAAATGCTCTACAGTAATGCATCCTGTTGGGCTGTTAGTGGCATGTTTTCCATGATGGATCAGCTTGTTGTTTGGACAGAGGTTTGGAGGCCATTACTTATCAGCAGACGCCCAAGTAGCATTTATGATTTGCCTCACTGGACAAGTAGTGGCACTCCTATTTCCTATTTTGTTTCTTAACCTGAAAACACCCTAAAAAATTGTATTTAAGATAGTCAGGGTCAAGAGCAAAATGTGAGAGGATGGCTGAAGGAAGGAGAAGGAGCTCATTTTCAGAGCAGTGGAAAGACAAACCAGCTTCCTGGGTACAAAAGGAGGCCGGGAGGCCGGGAGGCAGGGAGCCAGGCGGTACCTCTGCTCCACTTGACTGCGGTCCAAAATGACAGCTGACGGCTGCTGCGCAGACATCATGGATGAGCAGATGTGGCGGCAGCTTTCCAAGTGCAGCAACACTTAATCCCTCCTTTCTTACTCTCTGTTCCCCTCTTCTTCTTTTTCTCTGCCTTCAACTAGACGCTCTGCCTACCTGTCTGTCCATTTCTCAGTGTATCCCTCCGCCCATCCCTCTCTGCTTGTGTCACTCTCACTCATCTGTCTTCTTTACCTCAACAGTTTGCTTACGGATTCAATTGCACACCCCTTTCCCCCCAGACTTTACTGGTCTATCCAGTGAAAAGTGTGACAACATGAAAGGTTTGTGCTTAAAAAAAGATACTCTTCTAATGCCAAGCAGTTGTTAAGTTTCCCCCTGCAGTCTCCTAGCATGCACCTGTGGTAAAGAGGTTATTCAGCTCTCTCCCAGCTGAGGCACAGCTGACTACTCTCTGGCCCACATCCGGCACTATTCCCACTCTAGCTAATCAAATGGCTTTTACATCATCAGCTAATTAGCAGCTAATATAATTCCTAAATTATTAGGTACTCTAAACATTTCATTTTAAACATTTTGCTGTGAACACTGAATGTCCTTCTCATTCCCTCATGTCTTACTTTAATTTTCTCTACGTCTCTGCAGGTCTGTGTATCTGTATCTACCATCTCTTTCCAGGTAGGCTTTATTCCGATCACTCTATGTTTATAGTCTTCACTGGTCCACAAGATAGTAATCCCCATGCAGTGGCAGAGAAAGAAAAGCAGGGATCCTCAGTGGGATGAGTTTATCAGGAGTGTAGGTCAACTAGGCCAGTTAATAATGCTGTTATCTTGGAGGCAAGCAGGAGGAGGAAGGAGGGAGGGGGGAGCAAAGGATAGAGGAGATGTGGGGTAAGAGAAAGAGAGGAAGGGAAGGGTGCAGAGAGAAAATAAAAGAAGAAGGAGTGAGAGGGAGGGAGGTACAGTGAAGGGAGGACAAGAAGTGCAAGAGGGAATTAGCCCATGGTTCAAAAGGACCTGTGCCCACAGAGAGAGAGCCCTGCTGGGTCTATGTGCAGGGGGGGGGCAGGTGGCAGTCTGGAGGGCTGTGTATATGTGTTGTGTGTGTGTGTGTGTCTGTGCATGTGGCTGTGTTTCTTTGTGTGCAGTATGCAAGCCAGGTCTGCCATATTCAATATTCCTGTCAGCCTGGACTTAGAATACCAAAACAACCTGTCTGGGAGTATACAGATGCTCCTGCCTCTCCACACCTTCCTCCCCTCAACTCTCCTCCTCCACCTCCTCTGCTCTGTTTTCTCCCTTTGCACTCCTCACACATATGGTCCACCGTTTCAACTGCTATTCCTCTGACAAAACTGATATTCGTTTCTAATGGGGGTTTAAATTTGAATAAAACATTTGTTTGGAGAGATTGTTGATGTGTGCTAATAGATAAATAGCACAACTGCAGCATTTTGTCTAAGGCGACAGAGATCTCAGCAGTTGCACAGATGTTGGCTGTTGTAACAGAGACAATTTACACATTATGATCTCTGTCAGTGCTGGTGAGTAGAGGCACTATACTGTCTGTTGCTGAAGGCACAACTTTGCAGAGATAAAAAAGTAACAAGGTTTGCAATCTCTTGTGTAAAAACTGAACAAAAAACACTTTGAGATGTGTTTTGGGCTTGTATCTGCTGTGGATTTGAATAGGGGGAAAAAAAACATCGCAACATTTCTGTGGATTTCTCTTTCTTGCTCCCTCTCACATTTAGACAAACCTCATAAGATATGCTTGTAGTGTTGAGAAGAAGGCATGCTCCGCAGAACAAATGGTGTTAATTTGCCGCGCCTCTCTGAAGCTGCACATTAGAGAGAAGCCTTCAGGGAGTGAGGGAGGGAGGTGGAGACGTGGGGTTGAGGGGGGGGGTGGGGGTGGTGGAAGAGGTGGGCAGAGGATGGAGGGAGGAGGAGGAGGAGCAGCAGCTGTGCTGGAATTAATGTCTGCATGCCAAATTTAAAACACCATGCATCTCCGTCAGAGATTCGCAGAAAAAATTAGGGAGGGGATGGAGGGAGAAAAGAAACAGAAAGAAAGTTGAGAGCCA
>NW_023339663.1:11487453-11493845 GCF_004916995.1 Morone saxatilis | reverse complement strand
GATCAAATCCATGTTGGTTTTGGTTTTCATGGGATTTGTTTGGGAATAAAAAAAGCACAGAGTACTGCTGTCTTTATTCTTTAATGTGGTCTGGCTTGGCTGGAGTCACACAAGGTAATTGTAGCCTTAGCTGTTCCAGTTGGATGAATTAAGGTGTAAAGCATCATTAGTCAGAGCTCTGCCTCGTGTCTGTCAGTCGGAAAATTTATTATACCTCCTGCCTTTTAATGTATCGAACCATCCTGATGTAGAGCACCAAACGGCCTCATGCAATGAGATGCCAGTGAAGCGACACACACACACACACACACACACACACACACCTGCGAGTGCACACGCTATTAGAGCAGAAAGTGTGTCACCACAGTGTGACCTTCGCTGTGCTGCAGGTGCTCCCTGTATGAACTGCTACAGGCCAAGGAGCCACTGAGGGATTATCTGAGAGCCACTGCCCTAACCACACACACGATATCACACACAAACTTTGTGACCTCAGTGTTTCTGGATGAAAGGTTTCATCCCCCAACCCCCAACTCTTTTACATCATTCATTTTTCGATTTTCACTTTCTCTCTCCACCTCCCCTTTGTTTCCTCTCTTTCTTCCTCTTCTACAATTTTTTTTTCTTCAGTCTTCTCTTTGTCTCACCAGCATCCTCTCTCCAGGCCACCCTCTGGCTCTCTGTCTCACCCACCTTCCCTCCATCTCTCTTCTTCATCTCTTTCTTCATCCCTCCCAGCTCTTCTCCATTTTTCCATTCTACCCTTGCTCTCTTGCTTTTTTTCTCTCCTCCCTCCTCCACTGTGCTGCACAGCTGTGCAGAGGCAGATTAGTGTGTTAGTACCTGTGAGGCAGAGGCACGGCAAGCTGCATGCTAAAACCCAATCAGCTAATGCTGATAAAGGAGGCGGGGTACGGACATCTGTTCACACAAAACACCAAACTCATTTGAATCACAAGATGAAATGACTCACATCTGCTGAATTGGAAAATATCTTTTTGCCCTCCTTGTTTTAATTTGGGTGGAGGTGGGTATACTCCAGATGCCAAGGTGACGTACTGAGTGACAGGCCTCGAGGATGGCAGATATGTATATCTCTGTGCATTTGTGTGTAGAAATGGATCTGACTAAACATTTCAGCAGGATGAACATGTTTCCATGTTGAGGAGTGTTTTTTCTATTGTAAATGGGCCATTTTGTGTAGCGCACGTTGTGTGTGTTTGTGTCACCGCTGAGCATGACCTTAGTCATAAAGCAGTCTGAAGAAGAAATAAAATAGTACACCAACAATGTACCATTGCACTTACAACAATGCATAACATTGTTGGACTCATGAATGACGGATGACTTACTGATGAAGTTGATACAAATTGGCACAACCAAGAAGTTCCACCCATGGCTTGTTCTACACACACTCGTCATAGTGAATTTCCCCATTGTGGGATTAATAAAGTTAAAGTTATCTATATATTTATACTTGGGCAATTAGAAGTTTAACATGTAGAAACATGAGTTAAAATCATTATTAACTGTAGTCTCTTTGACTGAATCAATCATAAAATATGTTGCTACTCACTATACTGCTGCTGCATCTACACAACCAGCTGGGCACCGATTTCAATCGAGCTCTGTGCCAGTTCACTAATCCATCTCCACACACAGTTTCAAATGATCTGATGTCCCAGCATACACACTTTACAGCTAACTGGGTTGATAAGATAAGATATTTCTTTATTTGTCCCACAATGGGGAAATTCCATGTAATGTAGCATGCTTGTCCTTCTGTTTTTGCGGTTTGAGAGTTGTGTTATTGGAAAAGTTTCTGTCAACTGGAGCAGCACCTGAGCTCCTGCTACAGCTGTATGTTTCCTCAGAGAGGATGTAAGAGATTGCTTCACAATAAAAAATAAATAAAACATCATGACAGCTGATTAGGCTTGATAACATTTAGCTGATTTAGATGTTGAAAATAGCTTACACAGTCATTTTTATTGATGACAACACATTTTTGTTCTTACATTACGCAACATTTCTGTGAGTTAACTGGCAAGTACCAAAACCAGTGGACTACATTACCCACAATGCAACTCGACAGCCAGTGGTCTGGTCAGAGATTCTGGAGTACTCCTAAACAGATATGAGGTGTGGGCTACGGAGGTCTATAAACTCCGCACCCTCAGATTATTTCCATTTTGACATTACTTGAGGCAATTCATCAGATTTGGTGCAGCTCCCTCAGGAGCCCCAAAAGACTTTATACAACTTTTTTCACATGTCGTGGAACTCCCCAAGACCTGTAAAATTGTAAGTTCCCCTTACAAGGTCCAGTATGTAACGTTTAGGAGGTTCGATTGGCAGAAATTTAATATAATATTCACAGGTATGTTTTCATTAGTGTGTAGTCACCTGAAAATAAGAATTATTGACATTTTTATCTACAGAGGGAGCAGGCTCCTTTTACGGTGACCACCATGTTGAGCCTCCATATTGCTTTAGTCAGATTTTTATATTTAGTTAGACATTTGTCAACGATGGTCAGATAGAGAGAATAGACAACTAGGTAAAAAACAGACTTTTCAAGTACATTTCAATTGATGTACTGTGTAATACTACTGTACTAGCTAGCGAGCATAAGCTAAGCGAAAAGTACAAAATTATTCACTTCTTAGGACAGCTTGCATTCAAATGTGTGCAAATTGTAGGGAGATACCACCACACTAATGGCAACTTGTTTACTTCCAATACTTCCCCGGATTTGTGCGTAATATATCCATATACCATACAAACAGTCACAACTCAGAAAGAAGGAAAACCACACCATTTTCTCTCTTTCTCTACCAAACTTCTTTTTCCTTTCCTCTCTCTTTCTGAGACACACACACACACACACACGTGCACACACACACCTGCAGACTCTAGTTTTTGTCCACTTACCCTTTGACCTGATCACCACTTACAGGCACTAAACACTTGCCACAAGTGTTTTCTGGCCAAACACTGAGGGAACAGTGAAAAGGAAAAAGCTGTCTGGTATCCTGGATGTGGCTGAACTAGAAGGGTTATGTGTGTGTTCATTCAATAAGCATAGGTATCTCATCCATAAGTTTGATTTTAACATTTTTAGAGATTATGCTATGAGGCACCATGTTCTGATGTATAATTGAACAAGAAAGCACCCCACCTATTTATATAGGGCAATCAGAAAAGTATGAAGCATAATCATAATCATTGATTATTCGGACTGCAGTATAATAACAACAGTTGTCAGTTTCAGTGGTATTTTAAAAGAATTTGTGCATGCATTCTGGACAGAAAACTATCAACAGTTGTCATGACAGTTGTGAGAAATCCTTTTTAATATTATCATCTAAACAGAATGATTTTGTTTGATGTGTGCAATGAGTCGGACCTGCTCAAGAAGGCAGAATCTGTGGGTTGGTGGGTGTTTCACTGCAGTTGTAGCAGATGTTAGAATAAAATGTGTGTGCAGATGTTTTGAAAATCTTTCAAAGACATTTGTTCATTAGACGTTTTTATTGACATTGAATAAAACTGAATGTGTCTTTGATGCTGTATTGTCAGTTAAATCAAACAGACACACACACACACACACTCATGCAAACAGGCTGAAACAAGAAGCCTCACAACAACAACTCACAACTTCAGGAATTAAATGTTTAGCCTCCATTACTATTTATTTAACTGAGAGATCTGCAGTGTCACTTTAACTCTGTGAAATAAAAAGCGAACAGATGAATAACCATCGGTGAATGAATGATACAATCAATCAAAAAGAAAACTGATGTACAGCCAGTAATAACCAAACCAATTAAATACTCAAACCAAATAAATTTGTGACAATCACAAATAACTATGATAATAAAAAAAACATAAAATATATATGAAATAACAGCCCTTGAAAAACTATTTAAAGTAACACTTTACTAGACAATTATGAAAATGAATGCATTCCAAAATTGAGGCCACAAGAAAGGCCAAAAAATGTCTGTACACTAAATATACACAATAACAATAACATGAAAATGTTGTTACACTATTTTATTCTTAGAACTGTCAGCACTACTTGCTACAGTGTGTTCAGTGTAGCTTCAGGTTTTTTCTGTTGCTCTAGGACTTGTATGTTTGTTCATGCATTTTACATTTATCTTTGTGCATGTCTGTGTCTGTCCGTTTTCTGATGGCCTGTTTATCTGAGCTGCTCCCTGTGCACTCGCACAAGCTCGAGGCATGCATATTTTCTTTGTACATGAATGGCGATTAGCGCAGCTCTGCCAATCACTATAATTTACATTAAATTTGAAATTAATTTCACACTTTTTTTCTCTCTGTAATTATGTCAACAGCTGCTGTGAAACCAAGCTGCACACATGAATTTTAATAGCTGTTTCTTTTAAATCCCTCTGAACTTTGGAGAGAAAAACACAACATTATGGCAATATTTCTGTTATAAGCTTGCAAGGATTTAGTGTAAGGGAGGAAAGAAGAAATTGATCATTAAGTATGCTGCTTCAGTCTTACAAAACCACAGAACTTTCCCTCGATCCATCTGTTCATCCATCTGTCTGTCAACCACTGAACATTGAAACTTAGGACTATATTTGTCTTTTTTGAAGGCCTTCATGACGTACAACTATATTTTAAATGACAACAAGGACAAGGATTTAGTTTAAGTCATAATACCATTTTATAGTGTTAGCCAACAGTGTTGTTTCCCTGGGTTTTTGATTTAAAAAATTCTAATTTGTGTTTAGAATAGGTTTTAAAATGACAATGAACTGGATCAAAGAGCACATGTATAAATTAAAATCTCTTCATTATATTAAAAGCATTTCTTGATGCTTTTTCACGATCTCTACAGTGAGGGCCATTGAACCATTCACAATGCCTTCTGCCCCTATTTGATGATGGAGGAGCCCCATGCAGCGACAATGGATTCAGTCTACTGTATGTGTCTCCTTCTCTCTTTATCTCCATGTCACTGTTAAGGCTTTAAAGATTGCACCTGCTAGGCCCCCGCATTCGTGTGCATTAACAAACCTGGTCCAACCCTGTGTGTGTCCACCTCCCCTGCAGGGCCAGAGATTAGACTATTTACCAGAGATAGAAATGTACCTGTTCAGTTAGTATGCATGTTTTACTGGGTTTGTGTGAGCGAGAGACAGGGAGAATGGCAGAAAGAGAAAGGGTGAGAAATTAAGAGCAAGATACCCAGAAAAGGAGAGAGAGTAAAAAGGGAATGAGAGGTGGGATCAAGGGGTCAGGATTGAAGCAGTCAAGCTCTCATCTTCACACAGCAGGGGCCTAGAACCAGCAGCTCTGCAATTACATAGCTATTTAGGACAGACACAGAGGGAGGAAGGCCCCAACCCCTTAAAGCTCTCAAATGGAGCCAAATAGGGGCCAAATGTGTTGTCAATTTGAAAAACAGAATTGTAAACATAACCAAATTATATTACATTAAGTATATGAAAAGTTACTTTTCACTTCAAATGTAACTGTACTTCTGAATAATTAAAATCTTGATTTCTTTGAATAAAGTATTTATTTATTTATTTTTTTTTTTCATATTTCAGATCTTGTTTTTTTCCTTTCCAAATCTTATTTTTCAAAATTACTTTTGAGGTAAAAAACTTTTGAGGTGTCCTGTCAGTAGTTTCAGACATCTCTTTTGTAATAAATAGCAATCCTTTGGGAAAATGCTTTTCAGGCTGCATGGGATGTTTTTTGTTACACAGCTGCAGTTGGGACAAACTGGCTTACTTACTGTGCTGCATCTAGCTCTCTTACAGTAAGAAATCTACGGTACGTTCTGTATGATTATAATGTGGTAAACCTTTTACAAACATGGCTGACATACCTCCACTTGCCAAGACTTTTTGTCACCTCTGTTCTTTGAATTAATTAGTGCTTTCTGATTGTACAGTTCAGGTATAGTCATTCACATTTCAGTTTCTGTTGTCAGAAATCTAGACAAGTGTATATTATTCACTTGATCAGAGGCGCTCATTCAGACTGCCAGAAGTTACTGTTAGCTTTAGTTAACTGGCATTATTTATAACCTTCAATCATGACTCATAATGTGGGGATGAGGTGATAAGGGAGCTGTTACTACTGAGAAAAACATGTTATCATTGATTACAACATAATCAAAAGAGAATTAAAGAGAGAGGAGATAAAGATTAAAAAGACAGATTGTCTCTGCCTCACCCTCAACCCCTTTCTGTTCTTTTATACATGTGTGCGCGAGTGCAAAGGCAGAGCCAGAGGGATATCGATGTTAAGTCAGTTGATGAAGCGAGCAGGTCATCAACTTCTTTACAGCCGCCTGCTCCTCTTGAAGACTCAATGGTAACCAATCAGACCAAAGATCT
>NW_023339663.1:11485908-11487428 GCF_004916995.1 Morone saxatilis | reverse complement strand
AGGACTAATTGTTAGCAGGGTAGAAAATTGAGGTGCTGGTGGTGAGTCGCTGTACAGGAGGACGCCTCCGCAGGAGCAAAGCCCAGGTGATAATGACTGTGGGTCCTCCGCCCCCCCTACTTGTCTTCGGCTTATCCATAATCACACTGGCCTTAAACATCTTCTCCAGGCTCCGCTGCTCTTTATCTATCGCTCTCTCTGACACACACACACAACACGCATCACACACACACACACACACACACACACACACACACACACACACAAACACACACATACAACACACATAGACACAAGCCACCCTCCTTCAATGTCTTTCAAAATTTATCACACTTTACTTTCACAGGAATAAATGCACCAAGAACAATATCATTCTCTTCTCTATAATCAGATGGCTGTGTTTTCAGATCACATCATTGATCTCCCACAAAGTCAATTATTAAAATAAAGGTGCAAATTAACAGCCACAAACCAAAAACAACCACTGGCGTTTCATGTCTCCAAATTTTACTAGATGATTGACCTACAAACTCTGGACATTTGGTCTATGGTTTTTACATGTAACACAAGTTCGGATATTAAACATTAACCAACATCCAGGGATGCATCTTAATATAACTGATACTTTGGCTATTGTTCATTACATCAGACATTCATCTACAATACTCTTCTATTGCTGGGGAAAGCCCTTTGCTTGTATCTGTCACTGCGTTGCCAGATGAGTTTGCATGCAAAAAGCCACAAGAGACGAGTTGAACCAATGTGTTCTCTGCGTTCTTCTCCCTGAATCCCCTTACTCCTTTAAAAATAATGTGAAAATATTTTAAAGTTTTGATGTAAGAAGGAATAACCTCTTCAGCCTTATGATGATGACCAAAAAAACCACTCATGTGTAAAGTTTTTATGGAAGATGCAAGATGAAAGGAGGAAAAAATGGATAAAAAGGGAAGCTTTTGTTTTACAGTCAGAATTAGGTTTCGAGTCATGTATAAGATCAGAGATAAAAAACTTAAAAAACGTATTTTTTTCCACAGATTTACTTTACATAAGTCAAAAACAAGGAGAAGATCTAATAATTGAGGAAGCTGAACTAAAGAATAATAAAATGATGAATGCAAATATCAAAATAGTTGTAGGATAATTTACTATTGATCGATGATTTGATTAGTCAACTGTAACTTCAAATGAGTTGAATACAGAGCAAAATGATTAGTTGATCGGCAGAAAAAATGGTCATCAACCAAAAACACCTTGTTCCGTTTTTCAAATGTGAGGATTTGCTTCTTCTTCTGTTCTTATGTGCATGATTTTGGACTGATCGACATTATAAACAAGCAATCTGAAGATCATCTCTCTCTTTTTTTGTGTGTGTGTGTGTGTCGCTTCATCATTGTAATGCAGCTTTGTGTGTCCCCCCCAGCCATGTTAAGCTCCATTCTGCACTCCTACTCCTCTGAACTAAGATGTTAGATATATGTGAGTGTGCATCTGATTGGTGAATCTGTATGTGTGTGTGTGTG
>NW_023339663.1:11481834-11485865 GCF_004916995.1 Morone saxatilis | reverse complement strand
GTGTGTCTGTGTGTGTGTGAGTGCAACAATGTGGCACAGACCTCTGGTGCGTTTGTTTATCCAGCCGTCCCGCCACAACAACGGGGCTCTTTCTGTCTGCACACCTGTTCAGCAGCCCTGACATCAGCAGCACTCAGCGCACAAAGACCACCTCTGCACCCCAGAGGGGAGCAGCAGGAGGGGAGAATGAATTAGGGCTTTGGGAGGAGCAGACTAGAGGGAGGGGAAGTGCATGCAATGATAGGAGAGGGAGGTAAGAATGAGTGAGATACTGCGGAGGGATGTTGAAAGGCTTGTCATGTGGAGACAGAGGGACGCAGGGTGGGAGAGGGTGCAAAGAAAGACGGATTAGGGCAGATACAAAGTTTGTAAGAACAGGGTTAGAATAAGGTGGGAAGCAAAAAAATTTGATTTAAAATAGAATAAGAGTGGGTGGTGGTAAAAAGAGGAAAGACATTTGAAGGGTGGGTGGTGACAGCGAGGTAAGGTGGTTGGGTGCTGTGTCCCTTGCGTCATTCTCCTCCACCCCGGGAGTTGATCGGGTGCACTCAGCTTGTGAGCTCATTAAAAAGCACCCATTATCCCGACATTTGCACGCATCGCATGCAAAACTAATTTACTTGTAAGAAATTAAAAGTTCATTTTAATTGAGCTCGCTCTGCAGTATGCAAATTAGGAGTACATAATGTACATCGATGCGGAGCAGACAACACACTGAAAATGGACTTAACCCTTTCGTAACAATACAGGGAAACCCTTAAGTCAAAATTCTAAACAAAGAAAACTACGAATCAGAAAATAACATTACAATGCACGATAGAGATAATGTGTGTATTTGTTTGTTGGGCACATAAGAGCAGCAGTAAAACTGTGGCCAAAGAAACACACCTTGATGAGGTTTCCAATTTGTCCTGTAGTGTTTGCTGGATCATATAAAAATATAGGCATATTATAACAGTCCATTATCAGTATCAGTAAAAGTAAGTAACATTAACACTATGTGCTGTTTATTGGGTTTATTGGATTATTATTTTTATGCCTGAGCTACTGTTTTACATCTGTCTTAAAAGTAGAGGTGTCATAGGCTTATGTGTGTGGGTGTGTGCATGGGTTTATGCGTGCATTTGTAAGTATCCAGAGTTTGGCAGGAGTGTGTGCAGCTCAATAAGTCAGTGAAGCAGTGAGGATCCATACGTATATTCCCCAGGTAGAGGTCAGAGGTTAGAGATAAAGATTGGGGTCGAGCAGTAAATAAGATGGAACTGAGCTTTCATCTCCTGTGTAGGTGTATGTGTGTGTCGGTGTTTGTCTCCCAAGAGTGTGTGAGCTCAACCTGAACCCTGAGCTCTGACCTTCTTGACCCAGCCCCCAGCCTGTCAATAGCAAATGACATGTCAATAAAATGACACAGTCACCTGGATTGTTCCATTAGAGGAGGGGGGTTTGATGAACGTGTCACAGTGGGGTGTGTGTATCTGTGTGTAAGCAGCTGTGTGCACTGGTATGTGTCAAAGAATTCAGTGAGTGTAAAATAAATGTAGGTCCACGGTATGTCGGCTTAATGTGTAGATGATTTTTTAAATTTTTCGTTTTGGTGGTAAATCCGCCACTGCAGGTATTTTTCAAACACAAAAAATGGGCTTTTTGAAAATGCTCTCCAGAGAAAATCTGATAGCACCAACCTCATATTTTAAAATGAACAGGGACAACTTACATAAACCTGCTCTAACTATCTTTTTTTTCCATGATCACTTATTTTAACAATATACTGTCAATGATTTTAACACTAACATGTTTGCTGTGATGCACAGTTTTGTAGTTTGTCAACAGAAATAGGACAAAGAAGAATAAGTGATTATTATTACGGCATCAGAGAAACACTGACTTTTAAGGTGAAACTGCTTTATCTGTGTTTTTACTAGTCTTAATCACTGGGTCCTTTTGTTTTGGAGAGGAGGAGACCTCAGCGGATAATTCAGCTCCTGAACAATCAACACTGAAGAAATCCTAACTGGAGAAACTGACTGTAATGATGGCAAACACTGGCAAAAATGGTAAACTCCCATGATCCCACGCTACTTCACAATGTCATCAAACTAAACCTTTTGTTATTGTTTTGATGTGAGAGAACCCCTAGCAGTAGAAATGACAATGTCATTTTTTGGGGGTTCTTTTTTCAACCCTGTAATTTGACTCTCATTTAATTATGCATTACACTGTGTAATCTACTTTGCTGCTTTTAAAATCATAATTCGTAACTGATTAGGCCTACAATTTAATTTATATCCAAACCTTTCATCTGCATTTTTGTAACCAATTGCCAGGGCACACAGGAGGCCAAAGTGCCACAAAGTTCCCGAAGTGCTTCCCAGAAGGATTTGTTGAATGTGGAACAGGGGAAAGGAAGCTCTGTCTTGCATCAATTTTGTAGTTTTCTTTACAGAACAGTAGTTGAAGGGAGCATTTGTCTCATTCACAACAGAACCTTACGGTTTTGTATTAGCCATGGTGGCTGTGGCTCAGGAGGTAGAGCGGGTTTTCCACTAATCAGAAGGTTTGATCCCTTGCTCCTCCTGCTGCATGTCAGAGTGTCCTTGAGCAAGATACTAAACCCCAAATTGCTCCCGATACTGTGCATCAGTGTGTGAATGTTAATGAATGGGTTAGTTTCTGTTTGTGATGAGTGTACCATCACTGTAGGAATGTGGTGTGTAATGTAAAAGTGCTTTGAATTGTCCGAGGACTAGAAAGGTGCTATACAAGTACAGTCTGTTTACCTTAATTATCTTACTATAGGCTGCCCTTGGTGTCTGCTGATTGTAGAAAAATAATGTGGTTGTATAATTAATAATGACACCAACCTTTTCCATCATAAATGATTTGCTACGCATAACACAGAAAATTGTAGTTAAATTGTATAATTCAAAGTCTGTTGAGTCAGCACTGACTCGGCAGTGTTTCCTGCATGCTACTGTGTTCACCCAGTGACGACAGGTGAGTCTGGCACTCACAGGGCATGGCTGGCTGGCACAGAGGGTCGGCATGGAAGGCGGGTGCGTTGTTAGCTGGCATGTGCAGGCCCTTAATGAGCAAAGTGTTGATTTGGCGCTGATCCTAATAGGATCAAAGCTGTCGTTTGGCTCCCCCAATGGCTGACAGGAGGCCAGGCCTGGCACACCACCAAGAAGGAAGACAGACGACATCACTTTCACAGGCTACATAAGTACACATAGTCAAACACAGCCTTCTTCTTCTTTCTTTTTTTCTCTTTTCTTTTGGTTGTGTTTTTTTCTGTCACACTCTCTCTTTGGCACTGCCTCTACTTTGTTGCTTTTGATCTTTCTTCCTTTTCGGTCTTTCAGTCCTTCCCTCTTTTTTACAAGACACATAGTCACACAAAACATACAAAAGAGCTAATGGAACTCCAGTTCATTGTGGGAATGTAAGTCAGGAACATGATATAAGCCTGATGCATGTCCATTTATGTTTGAATGTTCCGCCAGTTCACAGAAAAAGCCTCAAGGCCGTTATTTCAGTGAACTGAAATCACCCACGGTGAGGGCAATAGCAGCAGTGTTTATTGAATATAGATGATATTGTAATGCACTAAGGAGCGTCTCAGCTGGCTTCAGCTCATTGAGAAGAATGATTTATTGTGCAGGAGTAAGTGGGGTTTATTTTGGCTTGGGAGCGTTGCATGCCCTAAGGGCTGGTGATGAATTCACTCACATTTAGAGAAATGCACACACACACAAAGAACAACTTAAAGGCAGATGAATTCACACTGAAATACAGTTAAATTGTATACAGAACAAAATAAACTGAAAAATCTCAAACTCAGATACAAAGGAGAGAGTAAGGGCAAGAGAAAGGAGACAAAGACAAAGAAAAAAATCCTGATTGAAAAAAATACAGTCCCCCCTCTGCTTCCAAATTAAAATGCAAATGTTTTTTTTTCTTTTTTTGTTATCATTATTTGCCTCATCCTCTTCATCCCACATGCCACCCCCACCCTTTCACCCCCCCCCCCC
>NW_023339663.1:11479103-11481734 GCF_004916995.1 Morone saxatilis | reverse complement strand
CACACACACACACACACACACCACACACACATACACACACACACACACACACACACATACACACACACATACGTACACAAGCCACCCTCTTCATGTCTTTCAAAATTAGTCACACTTACTTTCACAGAAATAATGCACCAAGAACAATAGCCATTCTCCTTCTCTATAATCAGATGGCTGTGTTTTCAGATCACATCATGATCTCCACCACAAAGTCAATTATTAAAATAAAGGTGCAAATTAACAGCCACAAACCAAAACAACACTGGCTTTCATGTCTCTCAAATTTTACTAGATGAATTGACCTACAAACTCTGACATTTGGTCTCATGTTTTACATGTAACACAAGTTCGATATTAAACATTAACCAACATCCAGGGATGCTCTTAATATTAACTGATACTTTGGCTATTGTTCATTACATCAGACATCATCTACAATACTCTTCTATTGCTGGGGAAAAGCCTTTGCTTGTATCTGTCACTGCGTGCCAGATGAGTTTGCATGCAAAAAGCCACAAGAGACGAGTTGAACCAATGTGTTCTCTGCGTTCTCTCCCTGAACTCCCCTTCCTCCTTTAAAAATAATGTGAAAATATTTAAAGTTTGATGTAAGCAAGAATAACCTCTTCAGCCTGATGATGATGACCAAAAAAAACCACTCATGTGTAAAGTTTTATGGAATGAATGACAAGATGAAGAGGAAAATGGGGATAAAAAGGAAGCTTTTGTTTTACCAGTCAGATTAGGTTCAGAGTTCAGTGTATAAGATCAGAGATAAAAACTTTAAAAACGTATTTTTTCCACAGATTTACTGTTACATAAGTCAAAAAAAGGAGAAGATCTCAATAATTGAGAAGCTGGAACTAAAGAAATAACTAAAATGATGAATCAAATATCAAAATAGTTGTAGGATAATTTTACTATTGATCGATGATTTGATTAGTCAACTGATAACTTCAAATGAGTTTGAATACAGAGCTAAAATGATTAGTTGATCGGCAGAAAAAATGTCTCAACCAAAAACACCCTTGTTCCAGTTTTTCAAATGTGAGGATTTGCTTCTCTTCTGTGTCTTATGTGATGATTTTGGACTGTCGGACATAAACAAGCAATCTGAAGATCTTGGGCTTTATGGGTGTTTTTATTTTTTATTTTTTATTTTTTGTGACCAAGAAATAAATTGTCAGATTAATAAATAATGAAAACAAATTTTTGTTTTAACCCTAGTTTATTTAACATGATGAAGAATTTGGCTGGAGGAGGCTCAGTTCAAAACTTTGGTTGCTCCATTAATCAAGTAGAGCTAGTTGAGTTTGTTTTGGCATCTGATCAGGATGCCTGATGGAATTCTCCATGTAGAGCTATTTTGGGCACGACCCAGAGCACGCTGGAGGGATTCCACATTATTCCCATTGCCTTGAAAGGCATAACCTGAATGAGTAGCTGGAGGATGTGGCTGGAAAAAAAGGACGTGTAGGACAATCGAGGAAAATGGATGAATGATTTTCATTTTAAATTTCGGATCATCAGCTCTACATGAAAAGAAGAGCAGTGGTCTCTCTGCATCCTTAACTGTGCCAATGTATATGTTTGTATCTAATTCTCAACTTTCCTCGTTAACTCCCTGAGACTAAGTATTAATGATGAACACACAGCCCTGGAAACAAGCCCTTAGTGCTGTTCTGTATGTGTGTGTGTGGTGTATGTGTGTGTGTGTGTGCTCTATTGTGGTCTTCCAAATGATGCTCAGCACAGCGATGGATCCTGAAGGAGTCAGCTCTTTGTTACAGACAATTAAACTCAGCTCTGGTTTGGCCCCCTGCCACACAAACACACACTTGCAAAAATAACCTAGATACACACACACACACACACTCACCTACACAAATGAATAGACATTTTAAACACAAAAGTGAGGTTCAAATACCACTCAACCTCACAGGGGAGGCTGGTGACCTTTACCACAGCAGCACAGCCTGTCCCTCTCCTCCTGTCACTCTATGGCTCTTTCCTTCTCTCCCCCTCCCTTTTTACTTCTTCCTCCATCATTCCTCTCATTCACACACACACCTTATCACACTCCCTCATCCCTCTCTCTCCCCAGAGAGCTCTGCTCCTCCCTCTGTTCCACCAAACCCGCCTCTTCTCCTTCACATTTCCCTTTTATACCTTGAACCTCTCTGACAGCAAGGGCAAGTTTTCATCTATCCATCCGTCATATCTGTCACAGTCACTTTAAACCCACTACCCCCCATGTTGAGAAAAGGAGAAGATGAACAAAAATAACCATCTTAGACTACAGCAACAAACTGTAGCAAAAAGCAATAAAGGATCAAACACAACATGGAACAAGTCTTTAGTTTTGAAATTGAACATGGCTCTGACGGTGGTGTGTTTGAGCAATTTCAGTTGATGAAAAGGTCGATCAAAATTGTATATCAACCTCTATTACACACCAGAAGACCTCTTACCCACTGCCAAACACCTCTATCATCCCAATTAGTGTGTGCATGGTTAAAAGCTGGGGGTGCAGGTGCACAGGAAAGCACCATAAGTCAGGGGTAGACTAGTGAGTCTGCACGTTTAACATAACGTAACTAAAATAAAATTAAAATAAAAAAATATATA
>NW_023339663.1:11465977-11479047 GCF_004916995.1 Morone saxatilis | reverse complement strand
TATATAAAAATAAATTATATAACACGATATATTCAAGCTGCTGGCTTACCTAGTTCAAAGAGGTGCAAGAGGTATTTCATTCCGAACTGGAAGGAAATCAGCATATAATATAAGAAAAACATATTCAGCAATGTGCAACAACACTGTACTTTAGAAAAATGCAGTGCAGGGCAGTACTATGGGTAAACCAATTTGGGTCTTTTTTTCCCCAAGGAAAATTGTTTTTTTTCACACATTATTTCTACATTGCTGAATATCATATTCAAATTTGTCTATACTTAGCATAAAGTAAAATTAAACAAGATATGTTCAGGATAGTGGATTACCTGGTTCAAAGCAGTTTCACATCTGTCCAAGTAGATTTTCATACGGAAATTAATTAATTTAATTTAATTTGATCTGGATCTAAATACATTTGCACAATAAACACAATTATTTTTCTCCCTTTCTGCAAGAGAACAAGACATAGAATGATCAGGTATTTAGCTATGGTGTTACAATGTCTACAAGCCACTAGCTTGGTATTTGTTGAGTTACCAACAGATTGAATATGTTGCATAAAACGGTGGCTATGGTGGTGTATGCGTCTGTGTGTCAGATCAAATACTAAAACTGAGCAACGTGGTTTGTATCACAATAAACTACTCAATCTTCCACGTTGAACATATTTAAACAGATAGTTGACTGAAGCAGTTGGGACAACAAACACCCCTGGGAGCCGTTGAGGCTGGACGAGAAGAAGTGTGGTAAAATCTGTCATATACCCATATGAGTCTTCCTCAGACCTCTAGGAAGACTATCCTCCAAGCTTCCTCTATCTGGCTTGCCTTTCTTTTCTCTCTTGCTCTGTATAGACCTGTAATGCACCCTACTCACAATGCTGAAAAGCAGGGAAGCCAGTGCAGGAGAGAGAGAGGAGGCAATGAGAGAAACTGAAAAAACAGACTGAGAGAGGATGACAAGGACTCAGACAGAGAGGGAAAGCAAGGGACAGGGTGCACGGATGAGGAAATAGGAGGGAGGAAGGAGGAGGAGTTGATAGTTTGAGGGGTCGAGCACCACCTGGTATTCCTTTACAACCAAGGAAAATGCCTAGAGAAATGATAATAAAATAGAGAGAAGTCGCAGAGCCTTCTGTTGCTGACAGGAGCTGTGTGTGTGCCCTGCGAGAGGCGTGTGTGTGCGTGTGTGCGCAAGTGTGTGTGATGAATAATTCATGGCTGTTCATTAAGGAGAGAAAGTGTGAGTGAGTGATTGAGTATGGTTGTGTGTGTATGTGTGCACCCTTCGTTGCTCTGCGCCACGTCGCCTGCCTTGTGGCTGCCATCTGGCTTCACGCCATCAGAGTGCCACCCTCCAAAGCCCTCGCTCTTGCAAACATGGCAGGAGAGGAGAGGAGAGGAGGGGGTAGGTGGTGTGTAGGGTGAGGGTGGAGAGAAGGGGAGGGGGTTGGAGGGGCAGCATATATGTGGAGGGGAGGGATGGGGACAGAGCCTCAAGTTAACTTCTCCATTTCACTGATATCATGTGACGTTCACAGTCTGGTACAGAGAGATGTGCAGTTGGATGTGAAGCGTAATGACAGTCCATCACATATGATGCAAAGTGATGCACTGTCAGTTAAAGTAGACCTCTTTCTCTGTTCTTCTCCTTTTCTGCCTCTATTCATTTTAACTTAAAAGGCTGTGACCTTTTTTATATGAATCTGCTGCTGTTTTGTGCCCACAGTCTCTGTGCACAAACAAGCGGCATAGAGTTGGTTGGAATGTCTGACCTTCTGTGTTTTTGTTGTGAATGTAGCTATTTTATTAACTATTATAATAACATTTCATTATAAAGAGCTTAATGCCATTTGTTGTTCTTGGTGTAACATTATTCTTATAAGGGAATGCATGGTAACGTCTGTGTACTGAAACTTGTACCTTGACGTTAAGAATATAGGTGTTGTTTTCAAGGATGAGGTGCTTTGTTATTTTCATGTTGATAAGTGTGCAGTGTCTCACCTCTGTTTAATTAGCTCATTCTATATATGGCAGCAAGAGAGCCACAGAGCTGAAGATGTTTTGTCAAAAGAAGAATTGAAAGAAGAATAAATCAAAAGGTGTTTTTAGTGTGTATGGACCCAAGTTAGCTTTTTTGTAACTTTGATCATAATTTCTATTGGTAATAATCACGTTGTACTCATCATGTTAATTGTTGACATTTTGACATTCCAGTAGGAAAAGCACAGGTGTAATAGCTGAATTCCATTTAGCTGTTTCAGTTTCAGGGTCCTGGTATTCTGCATACTGGCCCACTGTCACACTGTCAGGGCTTATTGGGACACTTTAATGGAACAGAGCTGCCGTTCATTTTATTTGTGACACTTATGATTTTCCTATATGACAAGTCAAAATGTTTGCTATGAAAAAGCCTATGAAGCATTATTAGTAGGTCAGCCAAACATGATTTGAGGAGAATGCAAATGGTAAAATTATTAACCAAACTTACTGTGAACATCCAAAACAGTTTAAAAAAATGCCTTGGTTTAACTTTGACCTATTGCACTTGTTGTAATTATATTCACTGTGTGCAGAGTTTCCCTGTGAAATAAGGGATTATTACAGACATTTCAAGTGCTCTCACTTTAAATTGAACCTTCAAAATATAGAGGTAAACAGTTGCTTTAATTCTGCAAGATCATGTGCCTGTTCATGTTTCTCCAGTCAGACCTCCAACATTTCCAGATCATACCAATTACTTTGGTGAGCGCAAAACTGTAACTGATAGAAATGATGACAGTAAATTGGAATTGTCCTTTAAGGATGTTGCTATATGCTTCCATGAACATATGTATGGTCACAGACACAATGTTACAGTATATATTTATCAGTATGTGTCAGACACCTTCTTTCCCCAGTCACACTCATCTTTCCTTCATTTCTCCTTTTACCTCATGGTCCCACCAGCTTTAGTTCATGTAGGGCTTTTCCTACTGCTGACACACTCTACTCATGCACATAGTGAGTGGCCATGACAGATGATTGAGTATTTGTAAGTATGTACTGTATGCAATGTGTGTGTAATCAACACAAGCAGCTATGGTTGCAAGATAGTGTCCTTAAATGAGATGCCAGGTGTTTGTGTGTGTGTGTGTGTGTGTGTGTGTGTGTGTGTGCATAATGTATGTGTGTGTGTGTCCATCTGGAGGGGTCCTAGGGGTCAAAGTAATCTGGCACAGCAATCTCGCACTGTAATCATCTCAGTGCTCAGCAGGTGGTCTGGCAGAAGGCTGGGGAGAAAAGTTTCTGCACATTTTCTCTCAGCCAGCAACAGTAAGGCCATTCTGCTACAGAACTACAGGCATACACAATGAACATGTACAGTTCTCCTTGTGAGACTAAACTGATGTGTATAAAGAGCGACAAAGTAAATCAGAATCTTAACTAGGTTAAACCGGAGAGAATCATGCATATCTAAAGATAGGTGAGCAATTTTCATATCACATTACTATCTGCAGCAGTGAGATGGCCGTGTTGACAGCACTGTCCCCAGCTTTGGTGTACTTGACACATTCCCCACGGCTAGTCTACATGTGGAAAGTGCCAACAGTGGCAAAGGGACAGCTCAGCCAGCTCAGGGAATACAGCAGGAGGTGCATGTAAGCAGGGACAACAGCATCATTATGGCATGCGGTACAACAGTGTGTCCTCAGTACATCAGAAAACATATTTCCCGATAGCTGTTTACCTCTGGGATGAAAGCGCCTTGCTCTCCTGTAATGGAAGGTGACAGATAACAGAGCAGAGGATAATGATATATATTCTACCCCAGGTTCTTCTTTTTCTATTTAGCAGTGGAAGGTCTTAGCTCAATAGCACAGCTATTTCAGGAGATCTAGGCCTTATCATGCCACCACACACAGGGATAATGAACTTGTCCTATCCTGGTACATTATATACATGTCAGTGTGTATGTGTGGGTGCGTGTGTGTGTGTTCTGTTTTAACTCAAGAGGACAGCCCATGTGTTGTTACATAGTGATGAAGGGCGCTTGGTTATCTCTACCTGGCACCCTTATCACATCTGCACATGTGACATCTTTCAATAACCCTCAGTCCCCACCTTTCTCTCCTCCGCTCTATAAAAACAGGGGCCAGAGAGATAAAGAGTGTGTGTTTGCATGTATGTGCACGTCTGTGGCGCCACAGCGGGAGTGAGCCTGAAAGAGAGAAGAGCACAGAAAGAGAGAAAAAGTGATCAGAAGAAGTACATTCATTTTATGGCTATGTATACTTCAACTTATTTTCATTTCAGAGAAAAAAAATGTACACCAATGAGGGAATTTCCATACATGAGATGCCTCAACAGACAGAACAATGAGAGGTATCTGGATGGAGGTTTGGAGCATACAGTACTGTTGTAATCAAATCATATAGCAAAACAGCATAACTTAATCAAAGAGGGGCATTAAACTCACTAATAGCTGTATATAGACAGGTTCTGGGTGTTTGTTACATCTAGCCAATACTGCCACAGTGTACACTATGTTAATACACTCACTTTATGAGGTACACCTGTACAAACGCAATCCAATAGAACTGTTCTGTCATAAATTCTACCTTTAGGAAGCTCTATGAGTGTCAACAAAACCTGAATATTAAAAGCATCATAAAAGTAGACTCTATGGCAGAACAGTTGTATCAGATTGCATTAGACTGTAGGGGTGTAAATAAAGATACATCGCAAAAATGTAATAGATGGGCAGCCTGGTTGCTCACCTAGTACCTAATGCTCACCTGGCACCCCATCAACCAAGGCTGAGTCCTTGCTGCAGCGGGCATGGCTTGACCATCTTGAGCTGTCTAATAAAAGCAAAAAGCCCACCCCCAATAAAAAAAAAAGAATACTTTTACTATTGATAGTTTTGCTAATAATAGTTATGCACATAAAGAATAATAAATTGTTTTTTAGAACTTTTAGAGCTTTAGAACTAACTCAACTTCTTGGTTCTTGTTTTGTTCTTACTGTAATTGTAGTTGTGCGCACATGCAATTTTCCTGTACACTGAGAGATTATTAGCGTAATGTCAATCACTTTTGGTTTAACCTCCAAATCAAGTGGTTTTGATGATCTGGCTAAAGTGTTGATCCCGTAACTGACTGCAGTGACTTTGGTGAGTATTATGTTATTCTAATCAATATGAATGATGAGTAAAACTACAAGAATAAGACCCAAGTTATAATAAACTAAAAGTATCACTGAAAGCAAAGTTTAAATTCAGGAATTTTGCTTGTTTGAGTTTACATGGTAGTATTGCTACTTTTACTTAAATTATCTGATTAATTGCTCCAGCACTGTTAAAAAAGAGCAAAAGGAAAAGAGCAAGAGAAATAGGTCAGAAAGAGATAGAGAGTGAGGAAGAGACAGAGAAATGTAAGAGCAGGAAGTCAGAGGGCTATCAGGAGTGTGAATGGGCAGAGTGTAGAGCAGAGAGCCAGGCCTGTTGGCAAGACTCCAGTGGGGATAGTGGTTGCCCCTGTGCCAGCTGGCAGCCTGTCTCTCCCATCTGTGGAGCCTAGGAGAGTGTGCAGTAATCTCCTGGAGACAGCGGCTCAGCCCAGGCCAGATTTAAAGGGATATGGCCAGCTGGCCAGGCATGGACAGGTCTCTACCAGGGAGAGAAAGGAAGGGCAGGAGAAGGCCACAAAAAGGGGAGGGGTTGAGTGAGTGAGCTGTGATGAAACAGGTCAGGTGTAATGGCGAGGATGATGGGGGAGCTGAGGATTGGTGGTCAGGGAGCAATAAAGAGCACTGATAAGAATGATTATAGTCCAGCTGCCAGCAAATAATAGGACAGGTTGAATGTAATGTCCCTGCCTTTAACTGTGAAAACTACAATGGGTCTGTGCTGGCTGAGGTAATGTGACTAACATGTACCTGTGTCAATCCTACCTTATGTAAGGCTATATCTTACTGCTCCGTTGCTTTTTCACACCGCTCTGTGTCACAAAACTAATGAAGTTAATTGAAGAGAGTGCTCTGTGCTTACTCCAGCAAAAGAAATAACACAAGCTGTAGGCCAAGTAGCTCTGCTTAGCTCTTGGTTTACTCCTCTCTGTGATTGTTGCAGATGGTAATCAGAGCCCAGCTGGCCCGTCGGCTGCAGCTTAAGGCCTGCATTTCAAAATAATATCAATCTTAGCAATACATTTAATCCAGTATTTATTTTTATTTTTAGTGGAAACATTTCCAGAAGAAAATGATAATTTTACTAACCTAATTATACAATTTAAAAAATTTTTTATAAATCCTTTTAAGCCTTCTTATTATTATTATTTATTGGTGAACTGTATTTATTATTTTATACATACATACATACATACATACATACATACATATATATATTCCTGTACCAGCATCAATGACTTGTTAGAACTACTTTTTTCTGCAGTGTGGGTACCAGGTGAGAGAAGGAGAATGTTAAGAGGGAGACGGAGAGGGACTCAACTTTACAGCTGGGGCCTGATTCCATATGTTAACATGCAAGTACAAAAACACTGCCTGCGAAGATAACACACAAACACACTTATTGCAACAATCAAAGACAGTAGTCATACATGCACAGCTAGGCACACTCATATCTGCAAGATATCTGAGAACAATATCGTGTACACATGCATACACAGGTGTGCTCAACTCACACACACTGACACAGACCGACACACACATGCAGAAACACAGAGGGACACACATGCCTGTGGCAATCGCAGAAGAATGAGCGAAGCCATGCAAATCCCCAGATGTGCAGGAAGACAGGGGAAAGATGAAGAAGAGGGGATTGGGAGGAGGAGTGGAGTGCCTGGAAGGAAGGGAGGGGGGGTCTGATGGAGGGAGGAGGGAGGGGAGGGAGACGGCTGGGTGTTTACTACTGTTTAAAAGGCAGTGGGTGCTGTGTGCAGATTAATAAACAGGAGGTAATAGCAGAAGGACTCTATATTTATTTTTTATCTTAAATGTTGCTTGTTTGTCGGGCTGGATGAATATTGACTGTGAAATTGGGATCAGGGGCGACACATGCCAGTGCTCGGCCTTATCTCTGGGATGCAGGCAGGCCTGGGGCCGTTATCGCCGTGCCACAGTGGTGTGCCGGCACTCCAGCGCTCTCAAAGCCGCCACATTCCCTTTGTATGTGCCTGGAGAAGCCTGTTTACCTTTCACTGGCTTGATATTCCTATTAGAGCCGCTGACTATTTACTCACTGCCTCCTCCTCCTCTCCCTCCACCGGGTACTGTGCTGTCTCTCATCTCCTCTTCTTTCTTTTTCCCCCTCTCTGTTTGGCTATGCCTATCTAGCTCTTTTTTACTGTTTGTCTCCTTACTATATATCTTTTTGTCCTGCTTCTGCCTCTGACCTTCACCATGACATAAAGTTTTGGACACAGACTTGCCTACCAAGAAGTAAATAGCTAAGAACCGGGGGAGTACTTTTATACAGATATTACATCCATAATGAGGCAGATTGCTTGACACCATGCACAGTAGGAGACTGACCTCACCAGAAAGAGGACAACATTCGTCATGTGTTCACACACTTACCCGACTATGTGTGTGACTTCAACCATGACAGACATATTTTTTATAACCTTGACAAAGTAGGATTTGTTGTCTAAATGTAACCATAGGTGTGGCAGATTAGAAAACACTTATACAAGTCCTTTTTGCCATGGTCATATGGGTCATTTTGGAAGAAACTAGGATGTTGTAATTGTTTTGCTGCACAGTCTACATCAAAACTCTATATCAAGACAGATCTGGGTTCTAGCTGTAGTCCTGCTTCGGCCTTCTGGTGACAAGAGTACCACCTCTGAAGCATCAAACTAGCTGCCATATTACATAAGTTACAAAACCCACATAACGAACGTAATGTTCTAAACTATATTTTAATAGATTTTTACTTTTACTGAGACACACATACAATCAAAACCAAAATCAATTAGGCACCTAGTAGTTGTTTCAGTGGGAAGGGCAAGCATTTTAAGACAAGCTAATTAACCCATGAAAAAGACCTTGCTTCTAAAGGTAGGCATGTAGCAAAAGCTGTAAAAAAAATAATCACACAATTACATTACAGGCCCTGGTATTCACTCTGGATCCAGTTCAGTCAGAAACACTTAAGTCGAGGAATTGGCCATTTATAGCCAAAGGTTACACTGTACAGTTAGATTTGGGAGAAAAGGCTTGGCTCTTTGAGTGGTCCCCTTAAAGAATCTGAGCAACAACAAGCATTCTGCTCTCCCCTTTAACAAAAATAATAATACGTGAACACCAAAGAGTAAAGGAGTCAATACCAAAAACTTAGCATGTAAGGAGGAGCTTGGGAATGAAGGTAGAGTATTAAACCGTCTACAGCTGTGTGTACATAATTAGATGTTGCTAGTCAGCTGTAGCTGAGCAGTTGATGAATGAGTCACTGATGGTGAAGTATGAATCAAGGAGCTGATACCAATCACCTAATGCAAACACAAATCTGTCAGAAATAATGCTATCCTTCATATTTTCAACAGTGACTAGTTGATTTCAGTTCTAAATTCAGATAAAGTCTTCAACAATTCCCTTGATCGGCATGAATTATATTTTTAGGTATTTATGAGATATAGTTGGAAAAGGGATTTCAATTTCAGACAAAATTTTCCTGTGTAGAAACTGAAGCTGCAATGCCTACATATCGCACTGTTTCTGACATTGCATTTGAACTTATTTTTGACCACTGGTAATAGGCTTCTGAACACAAGAGTCTCATGTGTGCACAAATATTAATACATGTGAAGTTTGCATAATAAGCTAGACATACTAAAGGTTTGAAATAATTAAGTAATTTAAAAGGTTTATATACTTTGGGTAACCCAATCATTTTTTCATATTCCCACAAATTGTGTAAAACTTAGTACTGCTTAGTGTTACATATACAACGGTTTGAGAACACCTGTTTTAGAGCACTTAGAGATATAAGTTTCTTGGAAAAGCGCTTTAACAATCAAGTGCAACATCAGGCAATAAAGAATTTAAGAGAAATCATATTACAAAAATGTTACCAACCAGATGTGGTGCAAGCCCCAAAGGGATGATTCCCTTAAACAAGTTACTCTCTCTCCATCTACCGTACTTTACTATTACCAGGCAGCTGTGTACACCAGCTTTCAACTGCATCGCAACCTGCAGGCAAATACAACAAAAACAGAAAAGAGCTGAGTTTGGCAGCCAATCAGTCAGTTAAAGATTTCAGACAATTAACTGGCACACCTGTGATAGGAATATCAGTGACATAGCTAAACACAACTTTTTTGTGTGACATTCAAGTGTCTACCAGTCTCCTCTCCTAAGGGAAGGGCACTCAGATTCCTCCGGTGATGACTCTTCTCTGACTGCAATCTTCATGGCAGTTTTTTTGTTTTATCTCTCTCCTCCATGCAGGGTACGCTGAGGGGCTTGAGGCGTGCTGTGCCGCATGCCATGCCATGAGGTGGGATAAGGAGCAAACAAACATACGGGCAGCGCTTAGCAACCCTGATCAGAGTGTCTGCCAGGGTCCTGATAAGCTGACAGGCAGGAGAGGACAGTGAGAGGTGGAAGGAGTGGGTTGTGAGGATGTAAGGCTGACATTGGAGGGTGCTTTCCCTCTCTGAGCACTAATGGACGTGAATATCACGAGAGGCCCGAAGAATTGTATTAGAGTGGAAGGGCCTGAAGAACAGAGATGCAAATTCATCTGTCTCTGACATACAATCTCAGAAGAAAGTGCATTTTTAAGTTGCATTCCGATTGAATTAACTAGTTTTTTTCATATTTGACCATTGTAGTGTTTTTGCAGTCTCTGTTTATTTGCGGCAATGACTGTAGCTATCTAGCATGCACAGATGTGAACCACATGTTTTGCCTGTGTGTGTGAGAAAGCTCATATATGCCCTTGTAACCAGATTACAAGATTTTATTATAGGTACCGACAATGCCACTTTAGGACTTTCATGTAAAGAATATACAGTAAGTGTGGCAGTACTATACCACCTATTGTAACCCTTCTACAAGAGGGTTCCCCTTTAAGTAAACACAAAGGCCCACAAATTAATACAGAAGTGGATGTACAAATATATAAATAATCTTTATTTTTAACAATATTCTTTACAATTGCACATTTTAAAAAATCCTAAAATACTGTATATAGTGAAATACAAATGCTTACAAAAATAAATGTTGCTTAATCAGTGAATCCACCAAGTTCAACGAGCTTAGGGTAGGGGCTGCAGCTAAATGCAGCTGGGTTAACTGTTAGCAAGCGGCCTGTATACTCTATAGCCTCAGACACTACAAAAAGACAAAAAGGTGTCCCTTTTTGTCTTTTTGTAAAACTAAACTACTAACAAACAACCAAAAGAAGACTCCACACCGCTGCAACCACCCCTTACAATATTGCCCTTCAGATAAACACATGGTTAGTGAGCAATGCAGTAGTGTGAACTAGCACAACACTGCTTCCCTGCACCCCAGTGAGCTTTCTTTTGTACCTTGGTGTTACCTTCCTTGACTGAATGGTGGGGCCAGCCTGGCATCATCTTGTGTCAGCAACCACCCACTGACGGCTAATGGCTCGGTGTTGGTCTCAGCTATTTTTGGTTAACATATCACTGTTTTGATCAGAGGACTTCTTGCTACTCCTCAGCAACTCTCATGCGTCAGTGTATCCTTCCTCCTTCTCTTTTGCCATCTAGCTCCAACAAACTCATATTAAATAAGACCCACCTTCTTTTACGTTACATCTACATTACATATTTCTTCTTCTTGGGGTTCTGTATAGCTCACCTGAGTCGGTGCCCCATGTACCAAGGTTAAGTACCTATTGTAATGGCCAATCGAGTCTGACCTGTGGCCCTATGCTGCATGTCATCCTCTCTCTCTCTATGTTTATAAACATACAGTATATAGAGCACCAGTTTTAACTTAGGATTAGGACCAGAATTTAACTTAGGTCAGGAGATCAAACAGATAACATTATCATTTATAAATAACATTAAATATAATGCTGACATATGCAGCTGCTACCAGTATAACATATGTAATCTCATGTTAACCAGCTTTTTTGCCATGTCACCACCATTCATATCTACAACCAATGTGTTTATGATGTTTATTTGTATGTTTTCTGTAGATCTAGCCACTTATTTTGCTCTTAAATGGCACCAAATTGATGCAGTTCCACCCACCACAGTCTCACAAAATCCTGTGGGAAACACTGAAAATGATAAACATAATGTAGTGTGCCCCTATGGGATATAACGTGATATGTTTATATTTTGGTCCTCCATGACCCGGAAGTGTATTTTCATCTCACTGTCTAACTATCTGAACATCTGCCAGTCTTGGTTGGTCAATCCATCTGTCTGCTGATTAGCACACATCTGTCCATCCATCCATCTGCCAGCTTTTGCAGTTAATATGTGGGGGACATGAGCAACATTACTGTCATGTTGTACAGCAGTGGAGAGAGAGAGGACAGGAAAGGATGAAGAGACTGACATGGAAAGTAAATAAAAATTTGATTAGAAGACACCTGAACAGACCTAATCAAATAGGACCTGCTGACCTGCTTGCGTACACACATGCACACACACACACACACATTCATGTGTCCTGACATTTTTTCTTGCAGTTACCCGAAAAATAGAGATTCTGACAGGCAATGATTAAATATCATTAGCCAGTAATTACCATTTCTCATTAATCAAATCTAATCTGGATGTAGTATGCATTTATAATGTTTTTATGAGATATAACTGTCAGTCACACATGAGCTGTAGGGGACAGTAATGCGTTACAATAATGTGATAACTTTCTGTATGACAAATATTTTAAGGAATTACACTTAAGTAGTTACATTACACTCACTAACACTGCATTTAAACAGCATTGCCAAATAATGTCGCAAGTAGCAACTTAATGTTGCTGCTGAATACTTTGTAAAGTAATGTAATTACTTTTTAAATGAGGATTAGTTATATTCTTATTATAAGCACTGCACTGCAAACAAGCTTCCTAAAACTGAGTAGAATAGTTTAGTAGTATTTGAGTGTCTGAACCTTTATCTGTATTTTGTCCTACTATGCAAACCCCAACCATATGCCTCTCAAGATGAATAAACAAAGCATAGAAAGTATTTGCAAATAGTATTTGACCCATCTGTTTACAGATCAGTGAACCTTAATTGGTGCTGTCAGCCCATGCTCACTTCCAACCTATCCATTTCAATACTGAGACAATAACAACATTATGGAGCTCAATAGCTCATATTCCTATGTGGCAATAATATCTAGATCCCCCCTCCTCTCTGTGCAAATCAATGGAGTGAGATGGCCTTTGGCTTCATTTTTCATCTTTAATATTGATTGCTGTTCTACTTTGGAGTGCACTGTCAGTCCAATTACGGAGAATTTAATTGATTTTTCTTCACAAGTTAGATAGGATTGGTTTATGCAAAGCAGATCAAACCAAAATACTCCCTGGACTCCCTTCTACGTGTAAAATACAGCTCTAATGAGCAGGAGCACCCTGGCACTTTCTACATCCCACCCCCTTCTCCCCCTGTTTCTCTCTCTCAGCACAATGGACACAAGTGAACACACTCACACACACACACAACAATTCAATGTAACAGCAGAAGCGATAATTATTGTCAGAAACCATTTTGATGATCCCACCAATGTTACACGAATAATCATCTTCAGTACACTGTAATTGCTAAGAATTATTGTGTTCAATAGAGTGTGTGGCTCCACCATCCACTGTATTTTTCCCCCAGAGAGAGTTAAAACTTAGGCAAAGAGTTGATAATTCATACAATTATATGTAATGAATAAAGCAGGTGTCTCTTCATTTGAAAATTCCACAATGACCTTTACAGGAAGCCTCCTCTCATGAAATATACATGACCCTGAACACAATATGTCAGACAGCTAGACAAGGCTAATTAGCTGCAGGTAAATTCTGAAGGCCTCGCTCTCTTTTTTTTACACTCTCTCTCTCACACACAAACACACAGAC
>NW_023339663.1:11443347-11465944 GCF_004916995.1 Morone saxatilis | reverse complement strand
CACACACACACACACACCTTGGTCAAAGCACTTGGTTCTTCTGCACAAAGTGACAATGTCTCACAGGTCTGAGAGTGTTGACTTTACTACATTTTACAGTTGTTTTGGTTGCTATAGTTTCAGCTTTGTACTGAACTGCCCCAACCTTCAACAAAAACAAGGAATTTAGTGTTATATTTAACTATTATTATTTTATTTTGTATATGAAGACAATGGAGTGTCCTAGTGCAGTTTACATTTGTTCAGCAATTCTCTTGAAATGTGTCAAGAGAAGCATTGTTTTAAAAATTAGATGTAATAAAATTATTATTCATCCTACTACTACCAATATTAGAGCTAAATGTATATAGTCACAGTGGGATACTCTTACAGTGGCCACCACTGTATACCTCACTTAATTTCCTATTTTATTATTATTTGCTGGAGAGCAATGGGCTAATGTTTAATGTATGAATCTTTAGACATGTTATTGTGTCTGTTTGGTTGGCATAGAACAGTGGAAATGTGTTGTCTCATTGCAGTCTATCGCTTGTCTCCTCACTTAAATCTCTACTTTCACATTCCTGGAGGCTGGTATTGGAGCTAACACCCCTCCTCTTTGCACCTTTACACAGCCTGTGAGTGTGTGTGTGTGTGGGTGAGGGACAGAGTGAGACGGAGATGGTGCTGTCTTCTAAGTCTCTGGGTGCCCCCTTGCTGAGCTGTCATCACTCCCTGGCACCGGGTACACAGCACAGCTGCAGGGGAACCACTCTGCAGGGAACCTTCGTTTCCATCTGTCTCCAATTCACAGTGGCACCTATTTAGAGCAGCTCAGCGGCTGTGCATGCCACGAGCCACAAGAGAGGGGAGAGGCTGGTTTTAGGGGGGTCAAGAGAGGTGGGCATCAACAGATTACATGTTTGAGTTTAGGTCAGTAAGATTATGGGGTTGACAGAGGCATACATGACTTTATCATACATTGGCTTGAATATAACATATTGCATTTTTCACTTTGTTTCTGATGTAATCAGCTTGTCATCAGATTTCTATTTCCAGGGTGGCATGGAAGAAAGAAAATGAGGGGGGCGGAAAAAACTACTTTTCTGCAGTCAAGCAGTCAACATATACACAGTAACAGTTTTAAACATTATTTGTGATGAAATTTACATCTGTCATATTTTTTTTTTCTGATGATCAGTGCATCAGTGCATAAACTGTATAGAGTTAACTTTTCTGTCTTTATAAAAAAAACCTGCTGTTTTATTTATAGATTTTAATATTCTTTTTACCAATATGACTTTTAAAAAAATCAATGAATATAGTTTCCTGGTGTTTTGTTGTGGCTTTTAATACTCACACATACCATAGATTGCAAAATATATTTTTAAACAATATCACCAGTGACCCTATCTCTCCATATCAGTTTAATATCACTGTGAGCGTGTATCAGCATCTGCGTGTGTGCATGCATGGTTATGCCCATTTGTGCATGTGTATATACACTATGTATTTCTGAACTTGTGTCTGATGTGTGCAACTATGAGAACAGGCTTAATTTAGCAGGTGTGCTTTGACAGTTCTTGAATGAGTGCCAAGTCTGCTGTACGAAGGATAAGAGAGAGGAGGCGCTCAATGTGCATCTGTGTGGAGCTCGACTGTGACAGATGGGGACGGTTTAACTTATAGAGTTCTGTTAAGATCTGGAGGTTTTTCTGACGTTGTCTGTGCCAAACAGGTGTGTATTTTAAAAACACCACAGAGAAAGAAGGTGAACAAGCCTCGACTGACTTATTTGTCTGGTGTTTCTACTGATAGAGGCAGGTTGCCACTGTATACTGTGTCTTTTTCTTTCTTCCTCATGTGGGTCCGAATTCGTTGCACTTACTCCTTTGGAAGAGACATTATCCTCGTGTGTTCTCATTCATGCTGGCTCAATGTGGAAACAAATACAAACTCTAGTTGCATGTTGTTGAAGCTTACAATAGACACTAGTTAAGTGAGTCCTCAGTATTAAAAGATTTAAAAACTTCCAATTTATCTATACTATATCTTAATGTGCAGAAATAGCTCTTACAACAATGTCATTTCTTCATATATAGTCTTATTCTAGGGTACAAGATAATAGTTCCAAATGTTTCTGACATAATTCAAATGATCAAGAATTCATCAAGTGGGTTTGATTTTTTTAGGTAATAGGTTTTGACTGTTATAAAAGGTATTTACCTTTTATAACAGTTTCACACCTTCACAGTTATAGAAGCCAAAGTTAGTTTCAAGCTATTCCACTGTTGTGTTTTCTGAAGTTTCTACAGTCAGATATGAGAGGAGCAAAACCTTTTTTTAAATGTTGTATACAACACTGGAGTATCGTGTTGGCTCAAAGTGTTGTAAGGATGGCTGCAGAGTTGAAAAGTTCAGCCAGTTAGTGGTGGCCAGGTGTCTCGCAGGCAGGCAAGACACCTCACCATATGGCTGCTTCTCGCCACCAGACGCCAGCCGTCCCAGCCGCTGACTTTCACATGCTTTACTTTTGCTGTACAAGGTGAAAAGTTGCATCTTGTCTAAACCCTGACCAACATGCTGAAAGAATCTGTATGTGTTTATATTCATTAAGGAGAGAAACCTGTTCCATCAGTGTTAGGAAAAGGTACTGTTATGACAATAAAACAATTAATGACCTGGCTAGAAAACAAGAAAGACAGATTTGATGCATTTCCTCTGGATTTCTGATATACCAACAAAGTTGCAGATTATTTTGCTTCTTTACTGCATGCTGATTGGAGTTTTAAAGAGGTAATGAAGTCCTGGTGTGTCCTCCTGCTGGGTTTGTATTTGGCGAGGGGTGCCTGTGTGTCGCTGATAGAGGGATCTCTCTGACACGGCTGCTCTGGCCCGCCGCATCTGGGAGCCAGTAGCGGCAGCCGCTGGGGGGAGATAAGGCAAGGCTAGCCGCTCGCCTGTAACACACGTTTTGCCCCCCTCTGCCCTCTTCTCCTCTCCTTCCCTGCTCCTCTCTCCACCCATCCTCCCTCCCGTCATCCCCCTGACCTTATCTCAGGGGAGAAGGCACCACTGGGTCGCTACTGTGATAGCACCTGCCAGAACCAGAGCTGGCCTCTGGTGATTATGGGGGAATCATTATCTCTCTCTCCCCAAAAACTCATTTTATACCTGCCAACATCTGAGGGGAGGGGGGCAAAGGAGCAAAGGCTTCTATAACAGGTAACACAGAGAAAATTGTGTGAGTGTGTGTGTGTGTGTGTGTGTGTGTGTTCATGTGTGTATCAGGAGAGTCGGATGTTGTACCAAAAGAAACATGCAGCAAAACATCTTTCCTTTTTGCTATGTGGGATTTGAAGTTGATATAAATGTGATGAGATAAAGATTATATTTAATAATGGCTGTTTTCAGTATGTTACTGCATTATGTTAATGCACATAAGCATAGTTTATGGAGGGGTTACGTCATTGTCAAAAACTAGATCCTAAGTCAGTTTAGCAAGGATTAACTAACTCTTATAAAATTGGATGTTCCTGGAGAAAATATGTTCTTTAGCTTGATGCCATGTTGGATATAAGTGAAAGATTTTTTCTTCATTTTTAGTTTATATAGGGCTTAACATGCATTCAGTCACTTCATTTCCAAATCTCTTGCTTTGACTCTGCCATTCTTTACTACCTTTAATTAGTTTAACTATGCCTCTTTGCTCTTTCCGTTCTCTATATTTTTTTACTCTTCCCACAATTATCTAATCAGTTTAGAACTGGAGAGACAAATCCCTCTTGGTTCAAATCATCCAATCAAGTGAATTTAAAACTTTCCGTCTTTTATGCAAGTCTGCCCTTTTCTGACTTAAACTATTATATGCAATACATCGTATTGTATGTTTCCAAACCCGTGATGAACATCCACTTTCCACCTGCCCTACCACCTGTTATGTTCTCATGGCAGTTCATATCCTGGAATAAGTGTATGTTATCATTTTCATTTTGCTGGCTACTATATAGGGCTCTTTCACGTTTAATAAATATGGCAAAATTGAATCAGTTGCTCTGGGAATTCAAATTTTAAATCTTAAATAAAATGTCACTGATTTGTCACTGAATGTCACTCATTTATATTTGCTTTACCGAATGTCTTACGCTTGAATACTTGCAAATGTGGGAAATTAAGCCGTTGAAAATAAAAAAGCACCTAAATTTCATTTCATGTGCTGTATACACTGAGGGATTATAGAGAAATCAGTTCTCTCTCTCTCTCTCTCTCTCTCTCTCTCTCTCTCTCTGTCTCTCTCACCCCACGCCCAAAGAACAGAAAGCAACATGAGTTTCTCTCACTTCCTCTCTGCTGGTGACCATATGTGTGTTGGTTTCAGCCAGGCACTTGGCACATCTGTGTGCTCACATCCCCTCTCACTTCTCTCATCAGCACACTACTTGATCCAACAAAAATAAGTGGTGATGTGTGCGCATGTGTGTGTGTGTGTGTGTGTGTGTGTGTGTGTGTGTGAGTGAGGCAGTGAGGAGTATTGCTGTAAGACGCACAGGCCACTCCATCTGGGTTAGGGGTTAATGAGTCCTGGGGGGTCAGAGGTCAAGGAGGTGATGGCTACAGAGTTGCTAGAGTTTTACATGAGAGCCCCTTTCAGCTGTCTGAGCTTTGTGAAGTTTACTTTGGCATCTTTGATTCTAAATGTGAGACAGCAGTGTTTTAGCATATGTCTTTCCCAGAACATGCGTAGTCTTGTGTGCTTTTTCTCTATTTAGAAGTGACTACTTAGTGTCATCCGCATGGTGTAGTGTGGTGATGATGTGATCTTTGATGAAATTGACCACAAACATTTTTATTGGCCTATAATTCTTGTCTATTTCATCAGAATGAATATCATGGGGAAGCCCTCTGTTTATCAGGAACGCATAAAATGAGAAGTAAACATGGAGTTGGTGAGAACAGCTGTCCACATCAAACTCTTCAGAACAAAACAAAACTGTGGTGTGAATTTCTGGTGAAATGTCAATGGGGATTATGTTTGAATGAAAGAGTAATTTTCTTTTTTGTTTGACAACATTGTTTGATTTTCTTCATTACTTTAATATTTACATTTTTCCTTAACTTAAAGGTTTTCCCCCATTTTTTTTTTCAAGAACTTACATGCATAGTAATTAATATAAATATTATGGTCAGTAATAGGGTACAACCAAAGGAGAATGTTGTTTGAAATTTCTTGCTTGTACAGTATATACCGAAAGGTTAAGTCTCATAGCTCTCATTATTCATGCTATATAAAACGTTAGGTTGCTATCTTCAACAAGCTATCTGTCCAGCACAGAATGTCTGAGAGCCAAAGCAGCTGGTGAAGAAAGTCAATCATCTAACAAGCCAGATATTTTTCTGTGTATTGGTGCATCAGACCAGGGCTAAAAGTCCAGAGAGTACTGAACTTACATTTGTCAGGTGGCCAGAAACATGACTTGGGGATTTTTTTCAGTCAGGATTAGGGGAATTACAGGAAATATTCAAAATGATCACAGTTTATTCAAGAGTATCACCAATCAAAATACCGGTACATTATTTCTAGGTTAATATGAGATATATTTTATATGAGGACTAAACATGGAGAAAAGATGTGAATGATGAAATTACATTTAGAATATTGGGGGTTCAGGTAGCCTAACAGTATGCTTTTGCATAAAGTTTAGCTGTAGTAGCCGCTGTTTAAAGTTTAGTGAACTTGGTGACATGCAATTACCATGTATTATGATCATGACTTATTATTTAACCATGATGGCTGTACTTCCTTTTGCACTTTACTGTGAACTATCATGCACACAAAAATGCCCTAAAAAAAGACCCATGTGAGTAAGAGCAAGGTGCACAGAAGCAAAGGATCCTGGGAAGAAGAGAAGAGAGTAAGGAGTGGCTGCTGGCCGCAGACACAGCTGGTTCCTGACAGAGGAAGCCCAGACGGAGGCCCAGGTCCTGCTGCCTGCTGCTGTCTGCTGCTATCATCGCAGCCAGCACTGCTGCCTGGCCTCCCCAGGGGCTGTAGCCCTGCAACACGCAGAAACACACACAAACTGTAACATACTAGCATACACTTCTCTTTTGAGCTGTAGTGGCAGGCAGGGCAGGAGGAGGGTTCAGATGAGAGCACAGCCCCTCAGCAAGAGCCACGAGACAAGCTGACCTGCCACTGACATACACACACTCTCATACACACTCTGCTGGAAGTGAACGAAGAGAGATCGAGTGAAGCAGAGGGATGGAAAAGAAGAAAGAAAGGTAGATGTACACACAAGATGTGTTAAATGCGTCTAAAAGAGACTTCTTGCTGAAGACTGTTAGTTGTGGGTATTAACAACTATCAGACATTTTTATAATGCAACGTTGTACACAGAAATAAGGCAAAGAAAAACAGAGGAATCCCGGAATAATACAAGCAGGATCAAAGTCTTTCATGAGGAGGTAAAAGGAAGAAGAGAAAGCAACCTCTTTTTCTCTGTTTGGAGCTTTAACTACAGCTGTCACTGTCCTTGGCAGTTCAGTGGGTCATACAATGATCTACTGGAGCCTCAAAGGCAAACTGGCTGAATAGCATGAAGAAAAACATGCAATGCCTCAAGGACAAATGGGAGAGAAGGTCAAGCAGCAAAGCCTTCAAGGATTTTGGAGCTCTTAGAGATTTTTAACATTGTATGCCTTGTATTTGTCTTTGCTACACTGCTTGGACCTATAAACCTGCTAGTGTCACCTAACTTTGATAGATCTCAAGTCAAAAAGAAACTGGAAAGTTGACGACTTAGCAGTGGTGATTTGAAGGTCCGAACATGTCTGTTGAGGTCCACTTGGAGCGCCAGAAGAAGGCCGACCGAAGAGCTGGGACGTCTGGTCCAGTGTTCGCTCCACGTGTCCCCACGGTCACACTGATCAGCCACAGAGAGATGAGGGTTAAACACACTGCCCACAGGCTCCAGCCTGGAAGCCTTGATCCAAACCTGGCAACCAGCAGCCACTACAGATGTAGTGAAGGTAGGAGCTTGTCACTTTAAAGGACCTATTTTATGAAATCTTTTGGCAGTGTGTTACAGTGATGACTGATGGAGGGTCCCGCAGCTGTCAGGTCTGCTCATTAAGTTGGAATGATTGACGGATAATCAGTTTGTGTTGACTTAACGTTGCATGCTATAAGGGCAATGTGAGGTTTCTTCATCTTGCTAGTAGACCTGTTATTTGATGACTGAAGCTGGGGATTTCAAGGTTAGAATGACATCAAACATTACCAGCTAAATTACTTTCATGGGTAAAATAATCTAAGGTTTGTTTCCCACTGCATTTAGCCATTTACTGCATTTTGGGCCTTTTATGTAAAACAAACCCATTTTAGACATCAAATTGAGTATGAATCAGGTTTAAAGTGCAATTTAACTCAACAGCATCCCCTTATTGTCATGTATTATGGTCTTCATATGCGCTGTCTAGCAAAAATCATTATTGTTAACAAGCCCAGTGGAGCACATTTGTCCTGTGGCACTGGAAAGGAAAGGGAAAGAGGTTTTTAGAGCACTGGGTGGGTGGGGGGTCTTCCTCTGGGCTTCCCCATACAGCTGCAGGGAACAGAACAAGATTCTGGAGTTTCATTGCTCAGCTTCAGTGGCTTCATAGTACACATGCAGGTCGTGAGGGTGCATTACAGTGAATGACAGAGGGAAAACTTTAAAGGGAGCATTTTGCACACAGATGAGGGATACTTGAAAGGCATCCAGGAAAAAGAGAGAGTGAGAGAAGAAAAAATGTAATTGATTCTTAAAAGCGCTGAAAACACTGAAGTAGTGCCTTTAAGTAAAAATGAAAACCTTCACTTAAATCAGCAAAGAGTTTGAGGAGAGAGAGATGCATTAAGAATCAGACATTAAAGGCCCCAATTTTATAGACTCTAAATATGTAGAAACTGTAAGCCAGAGCAAGGACTAATACCCAACGGAGTGAATTACCTGCAGCGCCTGCCGTCTCTTGGCAGTAATGAGCTTTGTGAACGTCGCAGTGATAAGGCCTCTATAATTAGGCTTAGTCATAAGCATCCCCCCTGTAATTCTGTGATAAAAACCCAGTAGAACTCTGGTGTCGGTGCTCCAGCCTATTCGTCTCATACACAGATGCACGCGCACACACACACACACATACACTGAGGAAATCAAAATGTGTCATTGTGAACTGTAAACACAGCTCTTTGTCTCAAGTAGTTTACCTGATGTAACTGTAGGGTATGTATGTGTGTGGGGGGTGTCCAGCGATATGTTCACACTGTATGGAGAAGCAGTAGTAATGTGTGCGTTTGTGCGTGTGTCTGTGAGTGTGTGTTAGGTGTTGTGAGCTGCAGCATAGGCTTCCTGTGAGGGAGCAGATGTCGCAGAGCTCAGGCACAGCTGCGACGGGCGATAACTGCGGTGGCAAGAATATGTCGGCACGCTGGCTCTTCTCCCTGGGTCTTATCAGGCGCACACAGCATACAGACAGACACACATACACACACACACACACACACGCACACACACACACACTCTCATATAGACACTCTACAATAAGGAACTGCCACCCAGCACTAGCACACCCTCACAGCAGGCCAAGATAGAGGGAGGAAGGCAATGAAAGAGATGGAGAGAGGAAGAAAAGGAGCAAGGACTAAATCAAGGGACTTTGAGGGAAAAGGTGCAGTGAATCCCTAACAAAGCCTTGGCTCATGTCTGCTGTATCATAGACTTCATAATTTTGTGCCAATCCTAATCCTCTATAGCTATGAATAGGCTATTCTTTTCAGTTTTCTCTCACAAAAAGAGATCCCTTTTATATAACTACATAAGCAGCCTACGTAACTTTGTTGCTTTTCCTAGCTATAATTTAGGTTTCCAAAGACCTGTTCGCACAATTAGACACATAGAATGGATCAAAATAATTTTGATATCACTATCTTTTTCATCTTTTACCTCAAAATTCCAAGCTCATTACAACCTCACAAAATTCTAAAATCTTAAGTATTTGTGAATTTGAAACCATATACTGTTTTATGATTCTGTGGAAGATTTCACCTTTTCCCCACTCTACATAAGTGGTTTGTCTTGCAGTTTTGCCATGTCACCATATCTCAGCAGTTAAGCTGATGAACAATGTTATCACAACCAGAATGACTGACCAGAAATTATACACATTTTGTAATAAAACGTTCCAAGCTTATAGATATGAAAATCTAACGCCCATTGTTTTTTACCAATCTATTGCTTAAGGATTACCATAGCTGTGGCACAGATACGAGCAAATACATGTGGCAGAGATGAATGAATGTGGGCAAAAGATGGATGTTAATGATGATACAAGAAGAGGAAGAACAACTGAGTAAATAAGGAATGGAAAAATAAAGTGAGGGGCATGTGTGGGATGAGGGGCAAGGTGGCGATGAGAGGTGTGTGAGAGAGAGAGAGTGAGGGAGAGAGAAGTTACCCTCTCTATTTCCTCAGCACCAGCTTTGTGGTTTCTATGAGGAACAGATGTTCACAACTTGATACAGTGCCTCATCCCCCTCTACTCACTATCTCCAGTGCCAGCACCACCAACTGTCTGCACACACACACAGACAAACACACAAACACACTCCAAACACACACACACAAGCGCACACACACATATTGTCTCTTGGGAAAGACAGTCATACATAGCAGTGACTTTCATGTGAATGTATGGGGGCGTGTTCACCTGCATACTGAGGACTTTTTACTGTCCATTTCCCTCTGCGTTTAAGCTGCATATCCTGTTCTTGAGTCAACACTTGATATAATCAGGTGTCACTTCCTCCTTTGTCAGTTTGCACTTCTGTTGGTCAACTGTGACCCTACACTCTTACTCAGCCTGGCCAGATAAAACACACAGATGCGTATGCTAACTGTACCTATATGCGTGTACAAATATATACATAACCAGTCTAAATCAGGCTAAAAAATCTTGTCCAAGTGTCTCATCTAGGTAGTAGGGCTGTGAATGCCTATGTATAGTAATGGAAGTAAAAATTCACTAGAATGCAATCTCATTTTCAATGTTTTACTTAATCTCTGAAAAAATGCGAGATGAGCCATGTTTTGCTTGGCTCAGAAATACTAAAGAAAAGTGAAATATGGTTTAGGTATTGCAATGGCCCATTCTTATTATTATAATACGTATATTAAAGTATTTGCAAAAAAACAAAAAATAAATTGGATGAAAAATCTGAAAAGTAGAAAAATAGTCAGACGGAATTGCTACAGTAATGCATTGTGTAGTGCTCTTATTTTAGTTGTTCTGTAGCAGAAACAACCCTGTAAGTTAAGTACTTCAAAGGACATTAATTTTCCCAAAGAGCGTGGATTGAATTTTGAATTCCCATCATGTCTGGATGAATCAAACAACTGACACTTTGCTGCTCGATTGCAAACAAAATGTCAGGGGGTCTATGGGCACAATTTGTAAAAGCAGCATTCCAGCGTACGTGCTTGATTGGGTGGGTCAATGATCCGTTACACCACGCTGTATTACAGAAAGACTCTGTCTCATCCTCTTTCATAATATTATAGAGCAGCTTGAGCATAAGCACACATTAAAGATGTTAACATACAAAGTGAGATAACGTCCTCTTCACCACACTCGTATTTAAATTACAAAACACATATTCAGGGAGGATGCATGTAACCAAAGAGAAATTTCTCAATACAAACCCAATCGTTTCTGTCAGCATAAAACAACTCTTTTCCTGTTCTGATCGAGTGACATATACTCTCTCCCGTTTCACAACCTACACTGGTGACTTTAATGACGACTAACATAAGAGTGTGGTTTGTTGAAGGTGCATGAGAGAGGAGAGGATAGGAGAAGAGAGAATAGCGCGGGAACACAATGGGTCTAGCGTTCCTTTCAGTCAGCTCGGGGCCTTATCTCATTTCAACACACTAGTCTGTGACTGCCACTATAGGAAAGGATTTACAATGTGTGAGTGGAGGAAATGCTGCAAACTTCTCTCTTTCTCTCTTGCTTTTACTCTGACACACACACACACACACACACACACACACACACAGAAATAGTCATTTCCATACCAGCACAATGACCAAACCTGGTTCTTGTATCTCAGTGAGTGCTCAACCATCCAGGAGATGCTGTCAACATAACAGAGTCCAGAGTAAGGTAGTGAGGGCAAGGGGTGTTTGTGAGGTGACAGCGAGATAGAGGACTGAAAGACATAGGAGACAAAGCTGTTTTCGTCATTAATGCCATCAAAGGGACTTCCACTCGCAGTATTATGGCACAGAGAGTTCATCGAGGCGAGTCCCCACCTTGTGTGCGTTTCATTGTGCAGTTTATCAGGGCGGCCACATGGAGTGTCGGAGCTAACCCAGTGACCGCTCAACAAAAGGCCAAATTAAGAGGAGTGAGAGGCTGTCGTACAGGGAGGCTGACAGGTTGACTGACGCCGTTCCCGAGAAGAATAGCATCCTGTCAATCTTGGAGCTGTCACCTTGACAGGAATCCTTTCTTTGGATGCAACCCCCATCGCCAACCTTTCTGTCACTCAAGGCCACACACACACACACACACACACGCTCACACACACCTCTTCTCTGTTCAGTATTCTGCACAGGAAACAAATAAGCTACCTACAGTACTAAGGAGACACACACAAACACACACACACAATGTTGCATGTGTATAGAGTTACCTAGGGCCATAACTCTGAAAAAGAGAAATATAGAGAGTGAGTTTCATAAACACTCCATCCATCTCCTTGACAACCGTACTTCCACCATGGTACACTGCCTGTGACAGACCCAGCTTGTAATGGCCTGTGCATCTGTTTATGTGTCACTATGTGTGTTTGTGTGTGTGTGGTGTGCAACTTTACAGTAAACATGCTAAGCATATTCGTGGTTTTGAAACTAACAGGTAGGCAACGTACCTCCGTTAACCTGAAGTTAATTCCCTTAATTATGGACATCAGTCCTGTCAGGGATATAAAACTGGTACGTTCCAATCAAAGAGCACTGGGGCTTTCCCCTGCACGCTTGTTCACATTATTTAGTCAGTACTGGACCGTTTGTGAAGGCAGCGTTTGTGTTCGAGGCTGGTGAGGCTGGTGAGACTGGAGTTAGGGCAGAGCAGCTGTCTGTGTGTACTTTACAAGCTGGTTCTGTTTGTTCTGTAGACACAGGAGGGGTCAGGAGGGTGTCAGCTTTGTCTTCTGTCCACCTCTATGGCTATGTGTGTGTGTGTGTGTGTGTGCGTGTGTGTGTGTGGGGGGGGGGGACTAGGGACTAGTGTGGACAGGTGGAGGATTCTCACTACAGACGGTGCCATGAGTCCTGCCTTTTCTTCTCCGTGTACTTGCTGTCTGACTATCTACAATTTTTGTCTTATTTAATCAGCGCAGTGCCAAAGTCTCATCTGTGTCGAGGTGAAATGATGAGTCATTACAATTAAAATTGAAATAAATTAAATTAGCTTGACTGACGAAAATGGATCTACAACGAATTGCTTTTTGCAGGTATTTTTGTTTTATGGAACATTTTAACTGCACCTTTCGCTTGGGATTGTTGGTCGCAAACTAAGCATTCTTATAGTCCCTTGCCTCTTGAACTGATTGGGCTATTTAACTCTTAAAGATTAAACGTGAATTAATAATGGCAAAAAACGGATATTTGCAGCCTGTTCTGTTTCCATGCAGACTGTTTTAGTCATATATATACTATATATATAAACACATGCAATAATTCCGATAATAATAATGGTAAGATAATACACTACACATTAGGACTATGCTACTTGCAGTCCTAATTATAAGAAGCAACAGAAGCATGGCCTATAATACGGCAGGAGCACTAAAAGGAACCATTTATTAGATATATAGCACAATTACCAACTTCAACTATCCCAACTGGACATTTCTTTTGGCTAACACTGAACTTACAGTGTGTTGATCAGGTGTGCACTGTCTTCAAAATAAAATCAGTACCAGCTGGACTGCATGACAAACACTGGACAACACGAAGAAAACGTTATACATTTCAAGCTATGCAGTGTTTCTCTGAGTGGGTTCCGTCGCATCATTCAGCTCAGGGCGCTATTGTGGATTTTTTTTATAAAGTAAATGACAGTATGGCGTCTTCCATGGACTCACTTCTTCTTTCCTTGTTGTCCTGTGTCTGATATGGGGATACAGCGGCCCCACGGGCAGAAGCGGGACAGGAAAACAGTTTGCATTTCATTGGCTCTCAATGCTTTTTTAAATTGTACGCTCTGGTTCTAAAAATTGACGACAAATAGTTTTAAGCAGACTTACCTTTGCAAGCCATGTTTTATTTTAATATTTTTTACGACATTTTAGCAAGTGTAACCATATTAGTTCCATAGGGTCCATGCATTTCTTCTGTCATATAGTGCAGTTCTTTAGACTCCAGTTTGGCATACTGTTAATGAATTCATTCCAATATGAGGTTTTGTCGGCTGTTCTTGGTCTTCTTCAATTTAAGAGGGATTCCTGTAATAGCTCCCAGCTTTGATTCTCTGGTGGTCCGAGGGAGAGAGAGACGAAGAGGAGGAGACCGCTCGAGAGAGAGAGAGGAGAGGGGCGACGAGAGGGTTAGGGAGCTCAGATGGTGGTTTACCGCCGACAGAACGGTACAGCTGAGGACACGAGAGGAGACGAGGAGGAGGAGCCGCGGTTACTGCGTACAGTGGGCCCGTTTGCTCCACTCATCAGTGTAGACAAAACACCAAGTCTGAAAACCAGAAATTGTTAATTGACGGGGGGAGAAAAAAGAAAGAAATATTAAAATATGCTCAGCTGACTGTGATTTTCTTCGGGAGAAGTGAATCTTTTACAACACCATCTGAAGGCAGGTCGGCGGAGGATCGGCGCGTCGGAGGAGGAGAAGGACCATACAGAGAAAACGTGGTAGTAGAGTAGCAGACTGTCCACAGGCTGTAAAAGAAACTGTTTTGGGGTTGTTGTTGTTTTTTTGGTTTTGTTTTTTTTAAGAAAGCGGAGCCGGGTTGATATTACCGGATGTATACGGACTTGTTCCCTGACACCACGGACTGTGGCTATACTGTGAAGTAAAGAAGAGGGGTTTAAAGTTGTCACAGGAGTAATAATAGTCGCACCCTGCAGACAAGAGGATCCGCATCTTGATCATTTGCGTTTTTACACGGGAGACGCGAGGATCTGTGGACAAAATAGAAACCGGTGAATAGTTTTTTCTGCTCAAAACAGAAAGGACTGCGAACAGAAAAGGACGTTGTTGTTTTTTTTGTAGCTGCATTCTGTTCTTTTTTATTTCTTCTATCCTGGATGGTTAAAATGAGCAAGAGAGCGGATTTACATGACTGGGACAAGTTGTGATTTTCTCTTCACATCACCGTCAACACAAGAAGCTGTTTGCTGTTTTTTTTTTTTTTTAAACAAAAAACAAAACAGACTGTAAAACCAAAGACATCAGTGTGCTAAATGATCCAAGAACCCTGGCTTTGATTTTATTTCTTCTTTTTTGATATAACCGAGAAGAAAAAAATACCTCATAAGTTATTAAACCTGGAAAGTCAAGACCCCTTTTGAAATCCCAAAGGAAAGTTGAACATTTTCTTTTCTGTTAGACTGTGGCTTCTGCCTCTCTTTGCTCTCAATATTTCAAAAAACAAAAGCAGGGGATAACACCTGAATAGTTTCCCGCACTATTTAGCAAAGGCTTTACCCTTTTCCCAAATAATGAGGATTGAGACGATATAAAACCTGTTTTAGAAACTATTCGGTGTGGATTATCACCGCTACAATTACCTCAACTTGACCTCCACCTTCACAAAGTAAGTAAAACCTGCAAACTCGACTGTATTGGAGCATGGGGAAACATCTAGTTTGTTATCCGTGTGAATTGTTCTTTAAATGCACTGAAGGCTTGAAAGAGCGCACATTCTGTTTTTGTAACAGGGCTATTCTTTCTGGTAACATTTGTTAAAATGGTGTGTTAATGGGTTAAATATGAAGTGTTTCATATTTAAAAGCTTGGACCGCAGAAATATCTTAAATTTGAATTTTCACATTCTGGTCAATATGCAGCGTATTAATGTGAAGGTGAAGACAAACTAGGCTACTGTTTCTATATTATTTAAATGCTTTAAAATGCTTTTTTTATATAATTAATTATTTCTTTACTCTTCCATATTGAGTTATTTTCAGGGCTTATATAAATTAAATATCAAATACAGGGAAAGCAATGTGTTCTCTACATGTGAAATACCACAGTAATTGGTAGATATAATAAATGTAGAGATAGGGACAGTAATATAAACTCTAGCATATTCCCTGTATCTCACAGTGCCAATGCACATGATTAGAAGAGAGACAAGAGGAGAGAGACTTAGGGTTTTCATGAGTTGTTTGCCCCATTAGTCTGTGCTGCACATCAAAGTGATGCTGAGACAAAGTGATGGCACAAAATCTTTGGTCTCTATGAACTTGGTCTCCACCTGGACTGGATGGAGGTGATGGGTGTCAAGGGATACATTTAGAAATTTAGCCTGAACTGAACTCTGTGGTGCTTCAAAAAAGCCCTCCACCTTTGTGTTGATGTCTGTAGTGCATCACTAGTGTCCACTTTGTGTAACAAGACATAAGAGACTTGAAGTCCAATTCTTTCTGATGAGTGCAGGGTGTGTTACTGTAGCGATACCAACTTGTGGAGACATGAAAGAAGGAGCTAGAAGAAGTGTTTAACCAGAATACTATGGCAACCAAAGGAAATAAAAACAACTGAAAAGTGAGTTAAAAAAAACATGAAATCATGGTGGATAATTTATAGCAACCCTTGTGACTGTGGGGACACTCCCTGAGAAGAAATGAGTCCAGCCAAAGGTTTCTACCCCCACTTGAACAGTCTCAGCAGCGCACTCTCCTGCCTGTGAGTGCAACAGTAAAACACTCAGGCCATTTTCTCTGCAGGACACGGCCTTATATAATTGGCCCTGGTAAATATCATCTGAATAATTGAACAGTTGATAATAGTCTCAAACAATGGATGGGAGGTTGCAGAGGTGAAACCGCAGTGCAGACACCCTGCCTCACCACACATTATACCTCCATCACCACCAAGCGAGCATCTCTGCTGCCTTTCTCCTTTTCAACACTGGCCGCCCTATCGCTCAGCTGGGCTCAGCCAGCCGCCTGCTAAGGCAGATGTCCCCACTTCATCATTAAGTAGCTCTCTTAAAAGGCAAGGCCATTCATTGTGACCCCAGCCTGACGAGGGTTTATTCAGTTATCATCTACCACAGGTGCATGGATGGGATGTCCTATGTTTAATATAAAGAAAGAAACATACCACAAGACTTACAAACAAGAGTATCTGTTTCCTTCTGAAGAAATAGCATTAGGGAGAGCCACAGGCCAGCAGAGAGTCAGGGTAAAGTCTCTGCTTTTTAATGGCAAAATTGAAGAACACATACTTCACTTTCCTTCCCTTGATGATGGGTTTTTGTCTTCTTGTCTTGTTATTCTGTGATTCATTGCTGCTATTTTAGGCACATTGTGACTAATGTTTTACCATCAAGGTATCAAAGGCACAATATTTTTCTGTACTTGTGCATGTGTCAATGTTAACTAGATAGTTTATCTGTGAGATATTTATCAGGACAGCAAAAATGTAGGAGATGAAAGTCATTATCTCAGTATAACAATAATGTCCATGTCATCTGGTACAGTTAAAAGACTGTATATACTGCGACTTGATGCTGTAGGATCTGGGTACTGTCTTTATGTGTTTACTATATGAGTGTGTGGGCTTGCTGAGTGTGCTTTGTGTGTGTGGTAATTATTGTAATCTAAATGCGGGCAGTGCAGGTGAAACTGGCTGTCTCCTAATTAATGAGTGGAGCAGATGGCCTCGGGTGGGCGGGAGCTGCAAGCACACAGCGAGCCGGTCAGGTGGTCAGCACAACACAGACACCTGGGCCATCACAAACAAGACAAGCCAAGCGGTCGACACAAGCCAAAGACATCAGGCCTGTGTATGTGTGTGTGTTTATGTGTCTGTGTGTGTGTGTGTGTGTGTGTATGGCCTTCCTGAAAGTCACCAAACAGATATATACAGTGTTATATCTCATATCATGTGACCTTTTGAAAGGGAGCAGTATCTGCTGGTGACCCCTCATCACATTTTAGTTGTAAACCGAAGAGGTTTAAGAGGTAAAACTATAAAGGAAAGCGGAAAAGAGAAATATTAGAGAGGAGGTATTTTGTGAAGCAGAATTGTATATTTCAACCCAATTTCCCTGCCTAATAACACTGTATTCTTATACAAACAGCACACAAAATGACAAGGTGATTTGTGTGTAGAGTTCATATTTATGCCTTTTGACATATGTAAATAGGTTTCAGGTATCTAATTCTGATTGTAGGCAATCACACAGCTTTGCCTCCAGGGTGAGAACATCAGCCTCCAATAGATAAGGATAGTTTCAAAATAAAAAGGGAAAAGTGTACACTCTGTGTAGTTTGTGTTGTGGAGAACAAATAGCTTCAGAAGGATGGAAACTGCAAAAACTGAAGCAATAATTGTTGGAAATACGAGTGTTCTTACCATTTCTCCCCTGCGGATGTGTGTTTATGATAGAAGCAAAAATAAAACATGTCAGACTGCTAAATTGGGATGGGTTGAACAGAGTAGACAGAAGTGTTATAGAGGGTTATTTGACTTTTGGTAGTTTTTCTTTGGTATTTCTGTGTTCAGGACGACAAATTAATGTCAGTCCTTTGTAGCATGGATGCTTACAGCAGAAACAAAGTGTACTTTCAGTACAGTTAAAGTGATTTTAATGAGATCTGTGTGTAAAATTTGTGTGAATTTGTTTAAATATTGAGCAAGTGAGTGACTTGAAGTGATGAAGTGACTTTCCCGGCGCTGCATCTCTATGGTTTCACTGCTGTTTATCCTAATACACAGTGGGAAAGACCAGTGTGGTTCTGGCCGCCTCCTGCTCCGTCCTACGTCCTCCGTCCTGTGTGTGTGTGTGTGTGTGTGTATGTCTGCTCTGCCCTGGTCTGTTCCACATGTGTTTGACATTACTGTGACAAGGCTGCCCAGCCTCTCGGGGGAGATGGAGAATGTCAGAGACTAAAGCGGAGAAGTGAACAGCTTCCCAACATTTGATGGAATGAGAAACACACTCGCTAGATGGCTGGCCTGCTGACGCCACAGCGTGGGAGCAGAGCAGAGGGTGGAGGCCAAGTAAAACCCCAAATGTGTGTGTGAAATATCACTCTTTCTTGCTCACTCCCCTACGTGCACACATATCCTCTCAGACTCTCAAGAATAACATACAGTATAAGTACATGCAAACTCACCATTTTCTCTGCAAGTTGATCGTAACACTGTTTTGCATCCACTCAAATTATCAGGTGTCTTTACTCTAGATTTCCGTGCGTGCAGAGCTGGTGAAATGCTCCTTTCGACATTCAGAGGTGAAAGCTCACCGTTTATGGCAGAGCATTTCTGGAAATTATTTGTTGGATTGACTCTTCATTTTACTAAAATTACTTCAACATATATAGCTGACAAATTGCATCCTCAATTACGCATTTCAAAAGGGAGGCACATTTCCAGTGCACAGAAATGCTCGATTATGAATGCAGTTGCAAACGAATGTCACAACATTGGTAAATTCATATGCGACGTACATACAGCTGAATTGCTGACAGCAAATGCTTCCTCCTCCTCCCTTCCTTGTCTTGTACCTATATCACCTCCTCACCTTTTATTTCCTTACTTGCCCACTGACCTCTGACCTTCTGTTGACCCTCTTCTCTTCCATGTCTCATTCTCCCCGCAGCACCTTCTCACCTTACACCCCCTTTACTTCATGGTAGGAAGTGTGTTCAGATCAGAGTCAGACACAGGAAACAGCTGGACTAATCTACAGTAGCACTGAGCTCTGTTTTAATCAAGCCAAATGGACAGGACAACAGAGAAAATGGGAAGTTCATAACGCCACTGCTACCTATAATGAATCCCTCCCTTTCCTTCTGCCCCTACACCGAGGCCTTTATCACAGGCAGGGAGTAAACAAGCACAAAGGAACACAAAGTGAAGTTATTAAGGCCTCCACTCCAAAGCAGTCCTCTCTGGACATCTGAGGAAGTGCTGCAATAGAGGAACATGCATGCAGAGATTGGGAAGGAAGGCATGTCTCTCACATTCACATTCACTCTCTCTCTCTCTCTCTCTCTTTCGCTCTCTCTCCATGTACAGTATTTGTGAAATTAAAAAAAGCTGTTATCTCCTGGAAACAGATCCTGTGCCACACAGATGGTTCCGTCTCTCTTCAAATGGGAGGCTGAGCCACTGAGTGCCGTTGTGTTACCAGTTAGTTGTACAGACCTTAATCTCGGCTCCAGCCTTCCTTCCTCTGCCTCTCTGTCTGTCTCTCTCTCTACGCACACACCCACAGAAGCACACACAGACAATTCAGATTAATGTATTGCCTGTGCAAACTGCTAATTTCACTATGAAATGGACATTTGAGCTTCTCAGAGGTATTTGAAGTGTAGAGAGGGGAAGGTCAGAGATCTTCTTGATATGTCAAAGAGCAGTGGTCACTTTGAGGAGCAAGTTATCGCCTGGCATTTAAAGTCACCAGAAGCCTCAGCAGGGTGTTTGATGGTTTCCACTCAGCCTTTCAAGTACTACCTTAGAGAGAGATCATCCCATTAGTAATGTGCTCTGACCTCTGTGAGTTATCATTTAATCATGGGCCTCTACGTGTATATGCATATATATATGTGGTAAAGTTACAACATCCCTGTTGCCCTGCACTTTATCATTTAGTACAGTACATAATCTCATATCACAAACATCATGATAGTAAAGCCAAATACAAAAGATGAAAAATAATTAATTAAAAAAATTAACTGTCACCACACACTAATAATCTTTAATGCCCAAAAAAAGCGATTTTGTTCAGAAATTTTAATCCTGTCCAAATTATAGAACTGTAACTAATTGACCTTTTACATTTTGGCAATGTTAATGCATTACATGTAGGAATGAATAGAAATGTTCATACAGTGACTTATTCTAATAGACTTTCTCAAACTGATTCACAAAAGAACAGTTCCTTTATTATAGTAGCACTGTTTGCCATCCAGTTACTTTGACAACAACATGACACAGGTCATCTTAATTTGCCAATTAGCTCACATAATCAGCACCTCCACTTATTGGCACCACAGTCACTCTCTTTCTTCGCTTGCTCGCTCTGTTTTTGTGACGGCGTCCCGTAGTCGGCTTGTGTCCCAGAGGAGTAGCTGGTATTTATTTCAGCAGCTTCCAGCATGAGCTGGCTGTAGGCTAAATGGAGAAACTGTCAAAGCTTCTCTCTAACCTGTCACATGAATGCCCACCCCCACCTCTCCCTCCGCCACATTCTGTTTCCCAGTGGTTTGTGCGTACATGTGTCAATGTGTGTGTATGTGTGAAACCTATGGGGTCCTGCAGGATAATACAGAACACCCTGCCCGTGCCTGGCTAATGTCAGGAGCTATTGTTACTGTGCCTGCGGGCCAAATGAAGAGGCATGAGAGTGCTGGCAGGCTGGGGAGCAGTTGAGGCTACAGACAGTTTTGTCAGCGCTGACAGGTCCATAGTGACAGAGCAGACATTTAACACTGAATGAAATGAAATACATGACATCAAGTAGGAGAATGACTAATCTGCTGTTTGTTTTCCTATCTTAGCTGTAAGTGACAGCTCAGTGTCAGGTTTTTACCGGTGCACAAAGCATAAGAGCGAGAGACATGGAGAGAAAAACAGGCAGCCACAATTCACACATTCCGTTCAATACACACACACACACACACACACACACACCTAAAGAGCTGGGGTTTTATGGGGAGGAAGGACAGAGATGCTGCAGTTGCCGTGGTGTGTGTTGCCAGGGTCAAATCTAAGTCTTTTGTGCTCCATAAATCAGCAGGCAGCAGCAGTGACGTAAGAACAAACAGAGCTGCTCTCTGCTGCAGCTGGCTGGAAAGAGGGAGAAAAAGGAGAGAGGAATACAGAGAGGGAAAGAGAGAGCAGGACAGCAGCTGTCAGGCCTCCATCGCACACCTGTCACACAGGAAGTGAGCGCCGGCCACTGTTTCCTGGATACACCTCCTCAAACACTGCTCCTGGAAGAAATGGAGGGAGGACATCTGCTGCGAGGGAGAGACAGACAGGCGGCCAGACTGATACACTGAAAAGATCAATAGATACAGACATTTGTGAGGGATGAAAAATAAATGCCAAATAACATGAGGTGAAAACAAAAACAGAATTTCTCATGCCTGTGTTGCCTTTCTCATGTCAGCTGCCTTGCAGTCCTGCTTGCATGTGTGTGTCCAGTTAAGAGGATGTTTGTGTTATTGCAGAGCTCTATGACAGACAGGTCACTCTGTGGAGACTCCAGCTTAACTCTCCCACAAATACAATAAGCCCACATGCCCTAAACTTAACAGTGGGACATTCCCACGCTTTTGCCTCTCACCCACCCCTCCAACCCCAGCCTCCCCTCCTATGACCAATATGAACTAATCCAGATGTAGTGTAGCCGCTTACAGATGGACGCATAACTCTCTTTACATGGTCCTGCTCCTTTCTCCCCTCAATTTCTTCTCCTCCTCTACGTCTCTGCTTTCCCCAGCCTCTCTCATCACTTCGTTCACAGTCTCGGCCTCCATGCCTGACTGATCAGAAAAAGGAAGTGATATCACTCGGTGCTACGGTGCTGCTGATGAGACACTTGGAGCTATTGTCTCCTATTTGCTTCTCCTCCCAGCCTCCAGAGCTACTCTGTTGTGGCTGCTGTTGGTAGAAAACCTCCTCTTTGTTTGTCAGGCTTGTCAGGCTGGGTCCTCAGGAGGCCCCCCTTGCCCTATTCCCAGGCTGCCCTTCATGCTGCCTGTATGCAATTAACAGAGTAATTAAAAGCCTGATGAGCTAATTGGTGCTGGGTGAGGCTGCAGGTGTTTGGTCGGGGAGCTTATTTATGTAAGTGCACTCATTGTGAACATCCTCTGACAGAGGGACAGAGGGGGTTTTCTTTTTATTGCAATTTGAATAAATGTGTTTCTGACTTATTCAGGGTTCAATGCTAGACACATGAAACAATCAAAGACAGTAATTTCCTATGACCAAATGCAATTTCTTAATAAGATTTATTCATACCATAAATGATAAATACTTTCGGGGGACCTGTTGTGCTCAGTTTAGGTAGTAGAACTCTAAAACCCAACTGGGTTTGTTAATTTTCAAATGTAAATTATAGGGAAGTGGGCAAAAGGAAAGTGACAAATTGTAGCCAGTGTGTTGCATTACCTGGTGAGCTAACAGTCAGTAATAAATAAAAACAAAACTACAGTTTCAGTTTGGTCTCAAGTTAGGCTTGGGACTCAAATTTGGCAATTGGTTTTGTCAGGTCAGGTTACTCTCATGCAGAATCTCATTTCATATCAGTATATTAACAGTGTACTGCATATTAAGACCTTACATTATGTCATGTATGATGCAGCATACTG
>NW_023339663.1:11426032-11443328 GCF_004916995.1 Morone saxatilis | reverse complement strand
GAGTTTATCTGAAAGAGGAATGACGAAAGAAAGTCTGATATGATGTTGAAACGTGGCAGCCTGAGGCTGAGCTCTCAGCTGGCAAAATTAGGCACACGGCTGACAGGACGAGTAAAAGAAGATGGGGAACAAAGGAGAGTTATCATGCAGAGCAAGGGGCTACATGTAAATCCTTCTCCAAGCTCGTGTCTGTCTTCCTTTCTGTCTCTCTGACCCATTCCCAGATGCATATTCACCTCCTCATATAGCACGGCTGTGTGTGTGTCTTTTTCTTGCCTCCTACTTCCTCCCCCGTATCTCCCTCCCCACTTTCTCTCTGTGGCAGCTGTGCTGGTGATGGCTGTGTGCCCATGGTGCAAGCTGGCTGTGGGGTCCCAGGTGGCCCACATGACAGTTATTGATGTTCAGGTGTTCAACTCCTCTCACACAGAGACCCTAGAGCCACACACAAACACACACACACACAGATTCAGACACAAGCAGAAGCACATACACATACATGCACTCCAATGTAGTTCACATGCATACACAGAGTGCAGGCAAGTACTCGTGTACTTTTGCATGAACTCCATATTCCTTTAGTGCTGCTGAGGAAGTGTATTCAACACAGAAACAAGCAACAGAGAATTTGTGCATACAGCTCCCGGGCTGTCTGGTGAGCAACAAGAATTGCAGTTTTCAATGTAAGATGAAAACAACAAGCTAGGCATTGTGAAAATGTATGCAGTCTAGTTCGTATATGATTCCTATGGTCCAGAATTTGTGACCATTTTCTGTGTGTACATGTGGTGGGATAGCTTGTGTTGGTACCGGTGCCCAGTGCAGTCCTAACACACTCCAGATGTGTCTGGCTAGCCAGGGAGTTGTTCTTGGCACAGCCGCCTCGGCCGAATGTCACAAATACTTTCCTTTATTTAGGAATGGCTCTGGGTTAGTGGCTGGAGAGAAAGAAGGAGGCGAGGATGGATGGATCGCGGGGGGAAGAGGAAGGGAGCAAAACGAGGAGAGGTAGATGAAAAGAGAATAATAAATGATTAGCAATGTAGAAGGACAGGGAAGAAAGAGGAGGGGGAGGAGGGGAGGGGGGGGGGCACTAAGAGAAGAGATGTAGACAGACAGAAGATGGAGAGGGAGGAGAGAAGGAGGAGGGAGCAGTGAGGGAGCAAGGCAGAAACAGCTCCAGTCTAGCATCTGGATTTTATTAGCAGCCGTTGGGAAAATCTGAAAAGGAAGTTTTTTCTCTGCAAGCACGTCGGCAGCAGTGATATGCTGCACATAACCACTTCACTGCCGACGAGAGGAGCCAGGCCCTCCCAAAGGAGAACAGATGGTCGCTAGAACTTCAATACAATTACATCAATAACAGCTTTCACAGTTATAAGCACTGTATGACAGGATCCCTGCAGCTCAGAGAGACAGAAGTACAACTCCTCTACCCTTAGCACCTCTGGACCTAGATAAATTGTCTTCCATCCTTTCTCACTCTCTGTCTGTCCTCAACTTATCCTTGTTTGTCTTGCCAGTTTACCAGTTTTAAAGAAAATGTCTGGGGAAAGAAAACGGTGACATGTCATTGATTTGCTCATGGTAATCTGATCAAAGACAGGAGGGCTTTTGTCTACACTTATTAAGGAGAACCCCCCCCCCCCAACCCCCCCCCCCGTTTGTTTTTTTGTTCAACATGTTTGCTCAGCCGGCACTGCATGTGTACTATCACAGGGATTCTCAAGTAACATAGGGGGAAAATATGTGTTTGTGTCCGCAGCATGAGCATATGCATCCAAAAACTTGTGAGCATGTGTGCATACATCTGCCTATCTATGTGTGTGTGTGTGTGTGTGTCTGTTTGTGCACGCACTGCCTGTCTCCCACCCTGTCATTAGTGAGGGCTTTAAAGCCTCCGAACTCTAAATCAGCTCAAGATGAAGTGGAGTCTGGGATCTGTCTGCAGCAGCAGCCTGTGTGCTGACACACAAATATACACACACACACTCCAATTTTACCTGTGACACAGTTCAGACTTCACACTGATAACAAGGTACATCAGACACAAAGAAAGAACATATGCACTGTATTTAGTTTGCTCTATGTCACAGGAAGATGACATATTGGTCTTTTGCTACTGATGCCAGCAGTCTTTTTCTTTTGAATGGCATTTGGGCTGGTAGTATGAAAGTAGAAAGATGCTGTTGGTGCTACCCCGAAGTCTAAGGTCCAGGGCACAGGGCTAAAATCCCCATGTTTTGATATGAAAGCCTGGTGGGAGGATGGGGGCCAGGGGCTCAGGCTCTGTTTGTGTGGACTCCTCAGCGGCCTGATAGGGAACAGATGTGGGAAGGCAGGCGGCCGGGCAGCCAGCCAGAGCAGCTGGGAGAAATTAAAAACAACAGCATTCCTGGAGACTGGGGGAATTACAGTGGGAGGGAGGGAGCGAGGGAGGGAGGGATGTAAGAAGCGAGAGACAGAGAGAGAGTTTTAAGGCTATGTGGTCACTGACGAGAGTCTCTGTGGAGTACAAGAGATTGAATAGACAGGGGGGATTTAAGGGGACTGTTCTGCAGTGGTTAGCTAAAGCTAATAAGTTGCAGCTGTATTTCCAGTGGAAGCACGAACACACATGCACGCACATACAAACACAGATAATGCATACATTCAAACCACTGATGTATGCCAATGTAAAATAAGACCAATATGCATCTGAATGGCAGTCTAATGGCTTGTCATTACATGATAGTATTTATTGTGTATGAGTATGCGTGTTTGTTTTTAAGGACTTTAGTGAAGGCATATGTCCTTAAATCTATAATGAGACCCCAAAATGGCTTTAGAAAGTTAGACAAACCACTGTGCACTCTCTCTGTGTGTGTGCGCAGTTGTACAGTACTTGATCTGTGGTTTTGTGTGCCTCACTGTGAATTGTTTTCATCTTGTTTCATCATGGCACAAGGGGAGAGTAGAAGACAGAGAACATTTTTAGAACTCCAACTGCAGACTGTTTCTTTGGTGAGCAATCTTTTAGCCCCAATTACGTCAAATGTGCAGACATACAGCTGTTCAGAGTGTTGGAGAAACAGAGACAGACGAAGACAGCAGCAGAGAGGTAGGTAATGATTGCATTGTATCGTTTTGTTTTCGGCATGATATTTAGTAGTGAGTGTTTGGGACAAACAGCAACGTATCTGCATCCTGAGCAGATCTATTCTCAGCCATATTGATCACAAAGTGGCTCCTCTCATAGAGTCAGATAAAAAGGGTGGGGGGATAGGAGCAGCTATGCAGACAGGAGCATGGTCCAGAGCTGGACCTTAACCACAGTGGTCTGTTTTACCTGGTATACCAGTCTCTCTCTTTCTGTGTCTCTTGGTTTGAGTGTTTTGTCCTTCAGCACAAAGCACAATGGGAGCACAAATGGTCACAGATGGGGTGGCAGACCTAGCAGACTTCCTAATGTATTAAAAGTGGAATCCAGAGTGTGGTGTGTATGTGTGTGCCCTGTCCCTGTAGCTGGTCAGATTAAACAGCTGTCTATAATCCCACGGTGGTAGCAGACACACAGACAGGACAGTCCCCTTATCATCCTCTCCTCTCCTCTCCTCTCCTCTCCTCCCGAGGAAGTGACAAAAATAGCTGCATTGTAAACAGAGAAAGTCATGAAAGCATTTCGATTTTACATCACCCTCCTCCTGAACTACTGTCTAGAACAGTACTAGTACGATTGGTTATAACAGTACAATACATGTTAGGATTTTTTGTTAGGATGTATACTATATGGGAGTCCTACAGTGGCACACAAAATTTGATCAGAGAGGAGGTTTACCGAAACATATGGCTGCCTCTCTGCAGAAACCAGCCCACAAATTCAGCAGCACGTAGAGCTTGTTTGTGTGTTTAAGATTCTTCAGAAGAGAATGGCTGCATCTATTTATACCAGCCATCCCTGTCTGCCTCGATCTACAGCCTTGTGTGTTTATGTACAGAGCGTCTGGCGTGGGGCAAACAGTGGAGTGCCCCTCGTGTTCTTGAGGATCACTGTGTCAATGGCCCTCGTGCAGCACACTCCAGAGTGGCACTCTTTAAATACAGACACCAGCTGTTGAACACATCTACATGAGCTCTCAAAAATAGGCTTACGCCACGGACTGAGGCCAACTGAGGCAGGAGTTTTGTTGAGGAAAACATCGCATTTATAGTTGGCTCATAAGGAGTGAAATGAAAGACAAATTATTTGAAATTGATTTAATATGTTAGTCTGATGACTGCAATACAGTTCAGAATAGTGTTTAGATCTAATAAAGGTATTTGGCTATTTGGTTTCAGGAGTGGTGGTGGTATTATTGTTATTTTTAGTAGTACAACAAGGCGTAATCACTGACAACTAATAACCCCTTACCCTGTCCTGTGTCATGACAGGTCCACTCAGTGACCTCTACTCTGTGTATATGAGGATGTGAAATGAGGTTTTTGATTGTTTTTTTGTTTGCATTCCTTATTTGAGAGAACAGGCAGAGTTAATTTATTTCTCCCTTTCTCCTGTAATGCATTAAGAGACAGAGGAAAGTGAGAAAAAGAAAAACAGAGAGAAGAGAGTTATTGAGAATCAATGAATGCCACATAAAGTCTACAATGTGATTTACATCTGCTTTGCTAGAGCATAGAAAAGGCCCCTCTCTCCTTACTCTTTCATTATGAATGCATATGTTTACTACACTTAATAGTGGTGTATAGTACTTGTGCAGAAATACACACATACACATTTCTGTACTAATTTATAAACCTGGCTGCATATTGATTCCATTGTTTTTCATTGCACAGTGCACATTTACTGTGCTCTCTGGCAGTTACACACATCTACACATACTCTAAAGCTATCTTTTCACAGGCTGCAAAAGTCATCACACCTCTCAGCTCAAGTTTACATTGCAGAAAGATCTGGTTCCAGCAGCTGCACCGACAGACGGACACATAGACAGAAAGACAGTCAACACTCTTAGCTCATGGAATAATAGACCTGCTGCTTATTTCCAGAATATAGTGTATATATATAGTCTGACTTAGTTACAGTTGGGTACATGACAATGTTTTTGCGGAAAACATGCTGTATGTATAGACTGCCTAAGGCCACAAATACAAAATGTAAGGCAACAGTCCTCACACATGCTTGTGGCCGTGGAGCATCCACCCCGTGTCATGTTTTCTTCTCATGTCCCTTGCTGTACCATCCATTCCCTTTACGCTACACAGGCTGGCCTTGCCTTGTTTGGTCCTGGCAGGGTGTCTGGCAGAGGACAGTGAAGCTCCTGGTAGCAGGACGGAGCTCTGCTGAAAGCTAGTCCACAGTGATAGACAGCAGCAGATCCAGCTGCACTTGTCACTGGCTGTCAAGCCGGCTGTCTGAACTAGCGGACGAGAGGGGACAGGCGGGGAGTAGTGAGGGGTGTGTGTGCAAGTGAACATGTGTGTGTGTGTGTGTGTTTTGGGGTTGGAGGTTACAGTGGAGGGGCACTGATTGGGATGTCAGAGCTACATGGAGTGTGTGTGCGTGAAGGAGCGAGAGAGAGAGAGAGGGAAGAGAAGGGGGGGGGCTCTCAGTCAGCAGCAGCTGAGCGAGTGAGCAGGTGTTACTGTATGTCTCCCAGGCCCATGAATCTCCAACAAGAGAGACACAATACAAGTTTGGATTCATTTCCACTCCCTGCATTGATTTGTTTTGGTTCTTTTTATGGGGCTTTTGGTTTAAGGAAACAATCGATGGTATTCAGGTGAAAATGTCAGTACTCTCCTCCCTAACCAGCTGTCTCCACTTTGAAAGTATGATGTTTTTTTTCATGCAGGAGCTCCATCTTGATGACTCTCTATCTCTCTCTCTCTTTCTTTTTATCTTTTCATATCACAGGTAGCAGAGTGCAGAAGGTTGGAACAATGCCAGATTCACCTGCGGATGTGAAAACCCAGCCCAGGTCCACCCCACCCACCATGCCTCCTCCACCCCCGGCTGTCAGCCAAGCAACCAATCGCAATGCTTCATTCACCCCTACTACCAGTAAATCAAGTAAGGACCAATTCTCTTTTTGACTACTTTGTAAGATTAATGACACCTTAAGTCAACAGTAAACATGCATTTACTATTAGCATCATCTATAGTCCAATATCTTGATCATAAACGACTAGCTGTACATGACCCACAGTTGTTTAGCTTTCATGCTATGAGACCATGTTTTTAGTTTTACTTGAAGATGGTATTTTTGTGCTGAAGAGTCAGTTAACTAGGCAGGTGTGAGAAAAGCAGTGATCTGCTGAACCAGCAACCCATCGCTGGAACAGCTCTAACCCTTGATTTCCCAATAAGAAGATAGCCATAGTTACGTGAGCATCACTGCAAATAATGCTTCCCTACAGAGCTGGCATACGTATGTAAGCATAGATTTAGTCATTTGTAGGTCAAATGCCATTTTGGGATCCAGATTTAAGCTGTACTAAATGGGGGTAAACTGTAGCCTAGAGGTTAGGATGCATATCATATGCTAGGATCACAATGTTTACAGTTTGATTCCAGTCAGAGAGCTTGTTGCATAACTCTTGTTATGACAGTATTTCACTGGCTATGTTTCGACATGTTGTTAAGACCTGCTACATGCTAAAATAAAATGATTCACTTGTCAATCTGTATACAAATTAGCAAAATTCTGCAGTACCTCGGAAGCCATCTACCGTGGACTACACAATCATTCGTCCCTCTTAGGCCAGCTGTCATGAACATTTTATCTGTTGTGAAAAAGGAGAGAAATTCCAAATATGTGTGTCTTCCTTGTTCTGTTGAACAAGTGTTAAAGTCACTTGTGTGTCAGGTGTGTCACTGTGTGTTTCTTTTGGTGTGCAGAATGCCCTTGCTAGTGGGACAAGTGTCTTTGAGCGTATGTGCAAGTACGGCTGTGGCATTGGCTGTGCATGTGTGTCTGTGTTGTTTACCAGCTGGTTGGGCGGCAGTGGCCAGGGTGGCGATGCGGTGTGTAGACTATTTTCTTCCCTATATAGCAATGACAGGCCATGTTGTTTCACCTGTTGTGGCGGACGGTCAGCAGTGTAGCTCTCTCCTTGCACCTCTCCCTCTCTCTAAAACCAGAACACAAGTGCTGCCTGTAGGGATCACATGGGTCAGTCCATATGTGTTCAGGCCCCTCAACCAAGCAACAAGCATGCCTGAGAGGAACCACAGGAACTAAAATATTATATAAAATAATATGGTATTATATAATAATAACAACTAAACTGTTAATAGTCTTGTTTTCAAGTATGAGCACAACATCCACAGTGGCTCAGTGCAGAGTGCTGTAAATACATTTTGAAAAGATTAAGTTGCTGCAGTGGCAGTAAGATTATAGTTTGGATGAAGTGCTCAGTGTAAGTGCTTGCATATGCTGCTCTAATGAAATACACTTATTTTATTACAGGCACATACAAAGATCACCATATGTTTAATCTGATAGAAAATATGAAATTTGGTCATCATTAGTTATTTAAACACACATATAATGCACATAAATTTATATAGAAAATATGACACACTAATAAGAAACAGGAAACGGAAAAGGAGTCTTACATAAAATAACTTGATTTGTTTTCAGGGAAATCATATCAGACTGACGATGTCATCTGGCTCCGAAATGAAAACAGGGGAAAGGTCAAACGTGTGTGTGTGTTTGTATGTGTGTGATGTGAGCTCCAGCTTATTTGTGAATTTGTTTGTGCCTGCATTACAGAGAGTATGTGAGTGATTATATATGTGTATGAATGCTGCGTCTATTCTGAACCTTAAAGCTGCAAATCTACTTTCAGCTGGTGGACATGTGTAGGGCCAGATTTAGCTACACACCTGCTATTGGAATAAAAGTAACACAGGCCACAGGACTATTTTTGGCACCTCTTTAACAAGTTCCTCTTATAGTTGTGTCCTAGTGAGTGAGGGGGGTAGGGTGAGTAGCAGGGTGGAATAGAGTGATATAGGGGGCAATGGAGGGGGGGGGGTCAAATGGTAGCACTTGTTAGACAGCTGAAGTTACACACAAACACACGCTCACAGCACAGTGAAAGTGGCAGAAAATTGCACTGCTGAAGTCGTTTTGTTCATCATGTACTATAGGAATGATGTCAAATTGATTGGTTGATTTACTCATGTTAAATCTTAACCACACACTCCTCTATCAGCAGGATATAATTGCGTCTGCCCTCATCACGCCCCCAGATCTGTCAGATGCCCCCCAGGCCCCTCCAAAACTACTGACCCAATTCACATTGTCTTTTCCTTCTGTCTGTTTATCTGCAGTGCTAAATGGGAGCAGCCACTCTCCTACATCACTGAACGGTGCTCCATCCACTCCCAACGGCTTCAGTAATGGGCCAGCCATGTCCTCGACGGCCTCGCTTTCCAACCAGCAGCTCCCGCCAGCTTGCGGTGCCCGACAACTCTGCAAGTTGAAGCGCTTTCTGACCACGCTGCAGCAGTTTGGCAACGACATATCGCCTGAGATTGGAGAGAGAGTGCGCAGCCTTGTGCTGGGGCTGGTGGTAAGTTCTGATTGTATTCAAGTGGAATTTCTATTTCCAACCACACTACAGTGCATCCATCCATTCATTCAGCAGTTTCTCTTTATTTTGTATCTACTTATTATTTGATGATAGCATACAGTTAATTAATGCATTTTAGAGTATTTCACATACAGTCTCAAATGCTTATATTTTTTCTGTTGTGCAGAACACATAATAACTTATGGCTACAACATATTATCCAAAAAAAAGTTATCTTACATGACTTTGGTGGCTCTGTAAAAGAGTGTTATAAAAGTTTGTTTATAATTGACTCTTGTGTCCACTTTTTGTCTAACTCCACTCTCTTGGGCAGAACTCCACTCTCACCATTGAAGAGTTTCACTCCAAACTTCATGAGGCCACCAACTTCCCTCTGAGGCCATTCGTCATTCCGTTCCTGAAGGTAAATCCTTGTGCACAGATTTGATGTGAGCTAAATCAAGCCTGATGTCTTCAGCTGACAAGCTCAGAGCTTTCTACAGCTGTCTATATGGCCAGTATTCAGGACTGTGTGTTTGTGTGTGGGCAGATATTGCACCTTTTCTGCCTCAAAACAGGTTCACAGAGATGCAGGGAAGGAAACCTTGTTTTGATTGGAAAACCTATGGGTGTGCACTGTACTTGTAGTACTAGGTAAAAAATAGTGGGATGTGCTTGTGAGTGTCCGTTAAAAGTGGTGTGTGTGAGTGTGTCAGACCTCCTGGTGTGCGATGATCCTCCACATCTGGGACATTGCAGCAATGGCTGCGTTATATCAACCAGACAGGTCTGAGAGAGCTATTTGACAGCACTGACACACACCCAGACACACACACCCACACACACAGTATACATACCCCGGAGAGAGAGAGACACATGGCAGAGGAAGGTGTCAAGGGACCTGTCTTATCTCATCCTGTCTCTTCATCTATCACTTTCTTTTTTTCTCACCCTAATCTTGCATTATTTCACTCTCACCCCATCTATCTAATTGTTCCACCATGAGTTTCTAGTTCACTTCTTGTCCACGTAACACTTCTCCACTTTAACATCAGTTCAATAAATCTATATCCTTCCTACAACAACTTATTTCTTTCCTAATCCAGAGATGTCTCTCTTCCTTGTTTTCACCACTGAAGGCAAACCTGCCCCTGCTGCAGAGAGAGTTGCTCCACTGTGCCAGGTTGGCCAAGCAGACTCCAGCTCAGTATCTCGCCCAACATGAGCAGCTTCTCCTGGACGCAAATGCCAGTTCGCCCCTCGACTCCTCTGAGATCATGCTGGAGATGAATGAGCACGGCAAGAGAAGGACTCCTGACAGGTAGAATCTCCCGATTAACACATACTCACAGACTATAGAGGTGCACATACATTGGCAGACTCTCACACAGCCAGTGTAATATATGAATTATTTCAGGGTATTTCAGAAAGCTAAGCGACAAGGGGAGTCTATAAATCCTCTGTGCGGGAGGCGGAAGCCTGGACAGCCACGATGCCAGGGCGGCTCTGCCAGCTGTCTGGGAGGGAGGGGTGAGATGAATGCATATTAGGGAAAGAAAGAGAGTGTTTGAGAAGAGAAGAGGGGGTGAAGTACAGTAGATGTCCTCAGCACAACCCAAAGACCAACAGTGAGCTGGTTAGCAATTGTCCCACATTTCGCCCCAGCACTCTGCTTTATTCACCCAGCTAAGAAGATGACACAAGAGAGAATTAACTGACATTTTCTTTTCTTCCCCTATATGCCTTCGTCTCGTACTGGCAGTGTCCTTCTTTTATGATCACTTTTTCACTCGCTCTCTCTCTCTCTCACTCTCTCCAACTGCCTGACCTGCAGGCTCCCGGCAGCTGTCCATATGTCAGGGATGTGTCCAGATGGTAATGTGCTGACCGTAACACTGAGCACATCCTGAGCGGGGTGTGGGGAGGTGGGTGGTGGCGGGACTAGGGGTTGGAGCGTGCAATCCCACTGTAATCCGCACACCTCCGCCTCCCAACCTGTGGCTTATACACAGCAGGCGGGGCTCAGTGGAGGAGGTGGAGGCAGGTTCAGGCCTGGGGCAAGGCCTACGTCGAGCCAGCTGTTCCTCTGATTTGTCAGATACTAGAGCAAGGGATGTGTACGAGTATAGCCGACATGCACAAATATACACATGGATAAGTATGAGCACACACATACATAAACACACATCATCTACATGGGGCAGCGGCGCATTTATTCGCCTTTGATCCCCAGGATGATAAAGAGTGATTTCCATCCGAATGCCATCCAGCTAAACAGATTAATATAAACACTCCCATTTAAACTGTCCAGATGGCTTGAAAACCCAACCTCTCACACACACATAAACACACACACATTCACTTGAAGTACGCAAATGAGTGTCACTAAACATCTGCCAAACACACAGTATTCAGCCATATTGCCCCTTAAGCCTGAGAGCAGGGTGGGAGGGAAAGGGGAGAAATACTTGCAATCTAAGAGTAGGCTGAGGGATATTCAGATAAAGAGCTTGAGATGCAGGGTGTACAGTTAGACTTGGCTTTGTTTGGTACATATGGCGTACAGCTGTGCAAGAGCTTTTGAGGACCACTGCTGCACTGTAACTGAACAACAAGCAGCTTTTAGTAGGAATACACATGTGTGTATGTTTGCATACACCATGTGGGAGTTGAACTTTAAAAGAAACAAGTTTGTGTTCCTTGCTAGAGCCTCCTCAAACAGGTATAGTCCACAATACACACTGCACACAATACACACTGTGATTTCTCATCTGTTCACTCAGACACTCCAAAGTTACAAGGCTCCTTTTGCATTTAGAGACCCATTAAAGACTCTTTTGCCTTCATTTGTTTAGAATTAGAGCACAGCTGCTATCTCACATTTCTAAGTTGTGCTGATGAGTTACATCAGACATCAGAAGAAGAATCATGTCTATCTATTTGTTTGTTATGTTTGTACAGTATACTTTTTGCCCCTTGATTAGATTTTAAGGGCATTCTGGTGCTTGCCTGGACATGTTTTTTTTCTGAGCTATGAAGTAATACGTTGGCATTGCATATTTAGCCTGGCAAATCCCACAGTTTTCACATTACTCATTGTGGTCTGGCGAGGCCATAAATGGACTAGCTGGAGAAAAATGAAGTAGGCCATACAAAGTTAATTCTCCTCCTTCTGACATTAACATGGTGTCAAAAATCAATTTCTGAGTAAAGCTGAGATGACAAATGAGCCATGCAGTTGCAGATATTTTTGTAAATGGGGTTAGTCACTTTTCAGTCCAGCTTTTATATGAAGCAGCTGAATCGATTCTTGGGTGGACATTTGTAGAATAATGGTAAATGTGGTAGTGGATACAGAGCTTATGAGATGTAGTCTGGCTGTGCATGGCATATTGGGGAATAAACACTGAACTGTACAACAAAGATCTGTTTTGTTGTAGATCATAATTTTCCACACATCCCACACTTACCACTGCTGGAAAAACGCTGCAGGCCAGCAGTTGGTGTCCAACATGTCTTTGGGTCTACTTTTTCATACTGTACTGTGGGGTGCTGACATTATCTACTGCCTGGCTTTCATTTCGGTTCTTTTTCTCTTTTTAACATTAAATCATGTTTTAACCCACTCCCATGTCCTCCTCTACAGGACCAAAGACAGTTCAGAGAGAGATGGGTTGCACCCAGAGCACCTGGCTAAGAGGCCCTGCACCATCAGCCCCAGCCAACGATTCAGCCCCAGCACGGGTCTTCCTGCTCACCCGCCTCCCAATGGCCTGCCCACACACCCTCCAAATGGACTATCCCACCCACCCAACCCCCAAATGGGACCCCAGCACTACCGGCTAGAAGACATGGCCCTGGCACACCAATACAGGGACGCTTACAGACATAATGAACACCGTGACGCCCGAGACAGGCACAGGCCGACAGGTAGAACAGCTGCAAAGCATTTACAGGATCAGCTAAATCTATTGCTCTACAGTCCTCAGTTCAGTGGTCAAGACCCTGGGCCTGTGCATATGAAAGTGGGGTGTATGTAGACAACAAAGGCCAGTTGTCTGTCCAGTGTGATAATCCTTGTGGCAGTGCGTCTATATAAAGACCACAGCCATACATGCCTATGTGCTACAACTGTGGCAACCATATATGCCTTCCTTCTGCTTTCCCAAAAGGAAAGAGATGAATTCTTAGCCAAACTGTCTCGCTGACATGAGGCAATAGCATAGGCAAAAAAAGCCACCAGATGACCTGAGAAGTTTTATTTGATTGATTGAGTGTTTGATGTGCCAATAAGTTACTCACAGTACAGCACTGGGTTCAAGGTTAGAAATTCACCAGTGTCCCATTGTCAAACACCCAGTTTTTGTTCAAAGATGGTTAACCCTGGAGTATTTTGCTGCTTGGAATCAGAAATATTGTATACCGTTTGTGTTCTGAATCTGACAGAGACCCTTGTGTTTGTCTTTTAGCAGTGCATGGAGCCCGCCAAGAGGAGGTGATTGACCACCGTCTTACAGATCGAGAGTGGGCAGAGGAATGGAAGCACCTTGATAATGTACGCATCTGCATGATAGCCATGTTTTGTGTTTGTTTGTTTCATAAACATCATAAAGCAGTGGAGAAAAAAAAGGTCAGCAGGTGATTCAAGCTAATTTTAGTGTTAAAGATGGTATGCAGATAACAGGGACAGGAACTGTTGACAGACAAAACAGCCTCCGTCCCATCTGAGTTAACAGGTGATGGACAGCTGACCTTAGGAGGTCTGTGTCAGTTTGGTGAATTAACCACAGACAGACACCTATCTGGCTTTCTGGCACCCAACTCTATGTATACAAAATCACGTACTCTACAAACACATACACACACACATGACACACACACACACACACACACACACACCACACAGCACCACACACACTCACACACACAGAAACAGGGCCCCAGATGGAGCTCTGGACCCAGCAGAGAGCAGCTCCAGCTGGGGAGAGCAGCTGAGACAAGAGCTGCAGTCATGGAGAGAACCGGCCAGGCCTGGACTCCTGCCAAATTAGAAACACTTCACTGAAATAAATATAGCTAACTCAGAGGGGAGGAGGGAGTGGAGGGGCAGAGGAAAGGAGCTGAGACAGAAAGAGAGAGAAGGAAAGATGAATGGGAATAATGATATGGATTGAATGTCAAACATACTAAACCCATTTAGCAGACCGGGCCGGTCCTGGAAACACAGGGCACGCATGGAAAAAAGTGAACGTTAGTACAACGGTGGGGGGTGAAGGAGAGAAAAGAGAGGAAATCTGTTGAGCTGGCAGGGAACGGAGCAGAAGGGTGGAAGGAATTGGCTCAACTTTTTCATCAGCAGCCCAGCTGTTAAATTATCGTCAATGCTCATAGACATTGAAATTCACTGACGAGCACACAATCCATGGACAGACAGGCAGAGACAGAAACACACACATCTGCTAGGTGGTATGTGTTTTGGGACAGATTAAAATATTGTGTACATTTAAAGCTCAGTGGCTCCAAAAGTAACTATTCCCTTTTGTCAGGGCTTTGTTACTATGGCATGTGGAGTTCGATTTATCAATTTCGGGTTGATAGTTTTGGGGGGACCTGGGCATGTATTTGGGAGGTTAAAAGATTTACCTTCAACAAAATGGTGTACTGTTCTTCTCCTCTTCATTCATCACTTTAACGAAATACATTAATTCATCCTCCATCCTGTCTCACTGTAGCTCTTGAACTGCATCATGGACATGGTAGAGAAGACGCGTCGCTCTCTGACGGTGCTGCGCCGCTGCCAGGAGGCCGACCGGGAGGAGATGAATCACTGGATTCGGCGCTACAGCGACGTGGAGGAGATGAAAAAAGGTGGGAGCAACGGACAGCACTGCCTTCCTCCTCCTCCTCCTCACCACAACTCCTCCTCCAACACAGCTAGCAGCAGCGAGTCACTGCCCATAGGAACTTCCTCGGCTGCTGAAAGGCAGACAGGCAGACAGACAGGTAGACAAACACACACAGGGTATGTTTGGCAAAGCAAAACACTCACAGCAAGGTAGGGCTTATTTGAAATGCTGAAAATGCTGTAATATATCAATTAAGACACAAAAAGTCAGTTAGATTATCGTATTTTTCGGCAAATTTACAGATTTTTGCTCATACTGTGAGGCAATACAAATCTAGCTGCATCATCCTGGATCTTTAACCAACTGATTGCACCCTTATGCTGCCAGCATGCTCATTCATAATTAACATTTGCATTCACTTCTTACTCCCATATTTTTTCTTTACAGAAATGGTTGAAAAGTTGATGACAGTTTATTTACTGATGTTGTCACACACATAGTTTGTATTGGTCCCAATGCAAATAGAATAGCCAACTATAGGAGATGTGTGTCAGATTAACATTCTATCACTATGTGTGTGTAATTGAGACTGAGTGTGCGCCTGGTTGTGTGTTTCAGAGATCCACAGAGACTTCTTACACAGGCCTCCCTCAGGATACCTGCCAGAAGAAATCTGGAGGAAAGCTGGTAAGAGCCAAGCACCCCCCTTTCTCTCTATTGTCTTCATGATTGACCTCACACAGACTTGCAACAAAACACACACAGTCGCCATCATCAGTCTTCAGGGCCCTCACCCTGGCTACCAGAACAGAGGCCTTACAGCCATAGGTCCATCAGGGCAAAGGATTGGAGGCCTTCTGTGTCATTAGGGCTAAATGCCATCCATCTGTCACCACTATGAAAGGCCACTGCAGTTAAAGCTGCAGTGAAAATGCAGTCACCTGGCCCAAGGCAGGCCGCAGCAGCGCAGCAGAGGTTGGAGATTAACTGGTCTCCACTGTCCTTAGAAACACACACTCAAGTTTTTATAGTGATTGTTTTCTAGCCTCTTGCACAGTACACAAACTTATTACTAAAGTGAATCAAATACAGACATTTAGACAAAAAATACAGACAAAAAATCTTGACCATGGTTTTTATGTTTGGCTCAGTTTGTAGCCAGAGGGAAGCAGGTGGGAGTGTTACATTTGCATGGGCCTTCTTGTATACTGCATGTTAGATAGAGCCCATCCCAAGAGTCATCTGGCTCAGCCCTGGTTCCACCCCAGTCCCAGCACTATTATGTTGCAGTCATACTCCAATACCCTGCAGAGGAAAGATGCTGCTGCTGACGGCAAAATACTGTGCTGCATTTTCACCAGCAGAAAAAGCTCTTTTAATTGCAGTTGTTTTTCATACAGGTACTACAAGCATCCCGCTCTCCCCAGCACTAAAGCACCTCCAAAACAGGCAGGGTGAGTAACATATCTCACTCGCAACATCTCACTTGTAGTGTGTGTGTTTGTGTGTGTGTGTGAGTGTGCGTCACCCCTATCTCAGCAGCCAGGTAGTCTGCCTGGCGTAGCTGCATCACCTCTTTCTTTTAATTAAAACCAGACACGTATTCTCTGGTCTGGTTCAGGTTGGGAGACTGCAGTGCTTTTGAAAAATAAGATCTGAAGTGTGAAAAAGCAGACAGAAATAACACGTCTCAGGGACTTGCCAAATCCCTGTGGAATTAAAACGTTAATTTTGCTGCCCCCGTGTTTTCCATTAAGTGCTAATTGCCCCAGCATCTGCTATGCAGTCTCCTTGATAAGAATTAATTAAATTTGCAAACTAATCTTAGTGGTGCATGCATTAGGCCAGATAATTGAGAAGCCCGGGATAATGCAGATAGTGTTTGCAAGGGAGAGAAGAAAGAGGAGGAGGAGGGGTATAAGAGAAAGAAAAAATGAGTATAAATGAAATGAAGGATAAAGGTAGAGACGGGATGAGGGAAGCATTGAGACGTGTGTCTGAGTGTGACTGTATGTTGACAGGATTGACAGAATACTAACTTTTTAGCATATTTGAATTGGAATCAAGCTCAGACATGCACACATGCACGCACAAACATACATACACACACAGGCATGTGCATATACACAGCATAGTGGGAATAAGGCTCCCCCCGCTGCCTATCTTTTTGCACAGTAGTTTGAAACAACTGGAGTGGAGTGGCGAGGAAAAGTGACAGTTATTTATGAGTTCCCTCTCAAACAAACACTGACTGCAGGAAATAGGGAGCAGTGAAGAGAACAGCATCAGTCTCACCTCCTACTTGGTTGGCCTAACACACCTGGAGAGCCACTTGTATGTATGTCATTTGTGTGTGTGTGTGTCTACATCTGGAGGAGGTGGAGCAGAAGGAAGAAAAATCATTTAATCTTTAAAAATGTTGCTGTCTTTGATGGCAGGAGAAAATGTCATTTTAGAGGAATTCATATCGTGTGATCATGACATACCACATTAGCATTTGATTAATAAATAGTGTATATATGGCAACCTATTTCTCAGGTGTATAAATCCCTACGAAGAATCATACACAGTACATTTGTTGTGCACCGTGAGGCCAATAATGAAAGATGGCAAAATGTAATCACTCCTGCCTCTTACTGAGAAGGGACTGTGGGAAGTTTCTATTTTAGACTGCCATCTGGAAAGGAGTCTACACACCTGCCTGTTGTAAAAGCACAGCCTCCTCACTCATACAGTTTGTGCTTGTGCTGGAAGAACAAAAGGCCCCATGATAAAATCTACATAGAAGGTGGTGCAGTTGAGATATGCATGCCCGCTGGTGGGGAAATTATTCACTTTCCACTGTAAACTCGGTGTAAAAATTTCTATTAAAATTATTCTTATGACAA
>NW_023339663.1:11421868-11426018 GCF_004916995.1 Morone saxatilis | reverse complement strand
ACAATCATGCAAACAGGGAATCCCAGGATGTTGGATGAGCAGCCAAACTTTGGAGACATCTGCTGTTGTCAGCACTAGAAATTATGGTGGCCAGACGTGTTTGAATTAATTATTGAAGTCTGGCTGTTTTCCTTTTCTGACAGAAAGGTTTAAATCTTGGATGATGTACATCTGTTCTCTGAGATACAACAAGATGGCAGCTTTAAGAGCCTTAATAAAGGATGACAGATCAGGCAGGATGGGACGATGGTCACAAGCACTAACACCTTTCTCTCTCTCTCTTTATCTCTTTCAGAGGAAGCAGTGAATGAGGTTAAGCGACAGGCAATGTCAGAACTGCAGAAGGCAGTGTCGGACGCTGAGAGGAAGGCTCATGAGATGATTTCAGCCGAACGGTCTAAAATGGAGAGGGCACTGGCCGAAGCCAAGAGGCAAGCCTCTGAGGATGCGCTAACAGTCATCAACCAGCAGGAGGATTCCAGTGAAGTGAGTATCACAGACCCCCCACCCACATTTTGCTTCATTCTCACTCTAATTCCTTACTCAGTCACTCACTCTTTTCAACACTTTTTGATCCATTTCCCTTTAATTTGTTCTCCTTATCCACTAAGTTATCCTGTGTTGTGTAAGCAGCTGGCTGCTGTTGGGTTGGTGCTGCACCATGTTGTCATGATTATTGCAGAAGCAGTCCAGTTTTCTGTGTACATAAAAGCAGACAGACCCAGATGGTTGGAGCAGAGTGCCAGGCTGAGGCCATTACAGAGCAGTTGACCACCACCTGCTGGTAACACAAACCAGTGGCGTAGGACCAGGACTTAAAGCCTTAGAATTAAAACTCTGTGAAAAGCTAGGATCAGGCAAACTTAAATATGAAAATTACTTTTTTTAGGTTTCAACATATATATTTATGTAATAAAGAAAAAATTCTGTACTTTTCTGGGACAAAAAAGAGACTTATTTTTATCAACCCACTCTCTCCCCACTGTCTCACCAGAGCTGCTGGAACTGCGGGAGGAAAGCAAGTGAGACGTGCAGCGGCTGCAACACGGCTCGCTACTGCGGCTCCTTCTGCCAACACAAAGACTGGGAGAAGCACCACCATGTCTGTGGTCAAGGCCTGCAGGGGCTGCCAGGGGGCAGCAGTGTCCCTCTAGGCACCCCCTCCTCCAGTGCGCCCCCCACCCACTCGGAAAGCACTCCTCCAGGACCTTTGTCCCTGGCAGGCCAGAGCAGTATTGCGGGAGGGGCTGGCAGTGGCAGTGGAAGTGTCTCTGCCAGCCCCAAGGAGAGCAGTTCCAGCAGTGCCTCGCGCTCCACAACTCCAGCTACCCCCGCCCTACTGGATGCCACCTCTCGCTGACGTCTGACCCCTTGTCCCTTCCCTGCATACTGATGCGACAGTGCCCGCACTCCACACAAAACCAAACTGAGGAATCTTCATCGCACACTGCTCCCTTTCCTCCTCCCGTACTTCAATCCTTATTTCCCTCTTATCCTGAGCTCTTCTGAAAATCTTCTCACTACCTGATGATAGACTTGTTTTCTGGACTTGCCCCCCTCCCCCCCAAAAAAAACAAAAACAAACAAAAAAATACTTTTTCTGTCTTTGTCTCTTTCACAACCACAGCCACAAATACAAAGATTCCAGCCTGGGGTTCAGTGTAATGGAAGGCATAAAAAGTGTCCATGTTCAGTCACAGAAACATATCAGATGTGTTTGCTGAAAACATGAGCTTTGACTTGAAGATGTGACTAAGATGTGTCCTCAGTAATGTAAGCACGCTAAAATACTGTCCACATAAGGACACAAGACAAGGGCTGTGGTAAGGCAACATTGATGGGGGATGACTAGGACGGTTAGCACTTGGATAGGATTTCCCTTTAATTTAGCACCAATGAGAGAACAGTACCCAGCTCTGAGATGTGCACTACTAGTCCAAACAGTTCACTGATGTGGCACTTATTCTACAGTGTTCTAATGGAGACAGGAAAGGGACATAATACCTTTTTTCAAATGGATGAAGGAAGGGGATGCGATTAATTCCTCAGACACACAGCTTAGTATTTATTAAATGTTTCTTTCTGGCTTTAAGGGAAAATAAAGAAAAGTCCAAATATTCTAAATAAAGAATAATAGTGATGATGATGATGCTGATGATAACGATAATGATATGAAAATAAATTAATTTTAAACTGCTAACTACCTTGCTAGCGAGCCAAGAAAATCTACACCGGACTCACCTCTCTGCACCATTGTGAACCCAAATGAATTCAAAGATGAAAAATAACATGATCCAAACCTTTGTATTACACTGCCAAAGTGAGTAAGTAAGCGATAAGGAGAAGCACTCATCTTATAACCAAACGCAAAGCAACATCACCTCCTCAGCAGATAAGCCAGCCCTGAGAGGACCAGGCTGCAGAGAAGCTGCAGAACGGGACCCAGAGATAGTCAGACATTAAAACAAAACTGTGACCTGCTTTGATCTGCAGCTGCCTCCTGCAGTCTGGACAAAACTATAGCGATTCCTCAGTGATGGCCCAGACTAGTGAATATGGACAATGCTGTGAACTTGCCTACAAGAAAGACTTAATGAAATGGATGGAAACCCTGCCACAGTGTGATTTTTCATGAACGGTAACAGAGAGGATAGACAGAAAAAAACGAGGAAAGGAAAAGCTACACAGCCTCAAAGGAGATGAAGATACATACATGGCAACGGAGCTGCCAAAAACCTCAAAACAAGCTTGAAAACATTGTCCAGGAAGGCATTGCATACTACGAAGACGTATGGAAAGATTGTTTGTAAGTCCTTTTTTTTAAAGCTCGAGGAGATATTTCAAGGAATTGCTGTTACCTTTACATTCACTCCCTCCTTTTTCCAAAGCATGATAAACAGATGAAAGAGCCTAGTGAAGGGCGGTGTAGACTTGGTTCTCCTCTCTCTTTCTACCTCCCCTCACCCCACACCTCCCTTCTACGCTCTTCCCCAACTACTTGACTCAAGTCTGCCCCCAGCCCCAGTCTGCTTTGGACAGAGCCTCAGAGCAGTCACGTGGGAAGGGTTCGAACCTGCTTGTAGATATTGTTCCTCTTTTCAATTTCAATAATGTCTCTTGTCGCTGATGTCCATATGTGCTGCCCTTGTGTATATCCAGAAAGATGGACTTTGTTTTGGTTTTGTTACCTTTCATTTTTCCTCCTTTAAGTTTGGGCTGAGCAGTGAAGTCAGAGCAAGGACACTCATTTATGAGAGGTAGCCCCACATTTTACTAATTGTTTGATTTGTTGTATCTATATTAATGAGATGAAACCCCTCTTGTAGAATATTTTGTATTGCTCGCATTGTAAGACAGTGAGAGGACGGAGGTGCAATATGAAGAGAATTCAGCTACTGAATGGAACCTCAGCAACTGCCCATAGGGTGTCATATAATATAGATACATATAAATATATTTAAAGTAACATCGGTAACTTAATGTGAATGTACATAGTATTTAAAGAGGTCCAAAAATGTGTTTGCCAAATAACAGAAACCTTTAAAGTTTAATGTCCAGAATATGATTTTCTCACAGTTCATTTGTTTTTCAAATTTATCAATTTTTCCCTTTTTTTTTTGTCATACTAGTTAAACACTTAAAATTTCACTCAAATCCAAGTGTCATGTGACCCTGGGTGGAGGAGATTGTTGGTAACAATGGCTCCCTACAGGATCACAATGCATGTAGCTGAAAATGGATGAAACAGATTGTGGGTGGATGGACACTACAACACTTGAACATTTTCTTATGTCACATTAATCTTCTTACTTTATATTGGGATGACACATTTGGGACTAAATTATGTCATTTCCATGTGTTTCATTCACCCCAGGTCAGTTTACATCCTGCAGGAGAGGACTCAGCAGTGTGTACTGACAATAAAAGCCCAAATATAATGATCATAATAATCAATAATCAACAGTTTGAAAGGAGAAAAAGTGGCAGCTCAGATTCAAATGTAGTTCCTTCACGCAAAATTTAGGAATTCAAACTCGATATATGATCTCAAGTGTTCTGTTTCTTACCATCCTTTTGGCTCAGCTGCCACTGTAATGACCCTCTCTCTTGGTCCTCATCAACTTTGATGAACTGTGTGCGTGTGTGTGTG